>NW_009259329.1:1559548-1615873 GCF_000687185.1 Egretta garzetta
CCCCGGGGCCCCCCTAGCCCAGCCGTTGCCTTCTAGAAGCTTCTCTGTCCTCCCACAAGGGCCTCTGCCTCCCCCTCACACCTCTTCTCCATCTTCTCCAGCTCCCTATCTTCTCCCCCTTGTATCCATATCTCTCCCATCTTTATTTTTCCCTCCTGTGCTCCATCGCAGTAGCAGCCCTGACAGGGCCTTGCAGCCGAGCCGCTGCGGCTCTGAGGGGGTTGTTCCACAGGGGCCTGCGTTTTCTTCCCCTTGGATTGCCCTGGGGAATTTGGGTGTGTTTAAAAATGGCGGAGATTTGGGCAAAAACTGCTTCTGCCCCCATCTCACGGCTGAAAATATGCTTTGCCCTTCCTCCATGCCGTGACAGTGAAGCCCAGTCACAGCAGCTTTCCATCCTGCTCTCCATGTGAGGTTACTCCATGATGGCACAAGTGCCTGCTCTTTCAGCTGTTCCTGATCTTCCCTTTCTCTTTTGTCCCATTTTTTTCATCACTTTCCTTTACCAACACCCTCCTTCCTGTCCCGTGATGTTCGCCCCTCACAGGTCTGGGCACCCCAATTTCACCACGACTACCAGCTCCCTTTGCTTTCCTACATCTTCCTACCCAAATTCTCCTGTGCATCCCATGATGTTCACCCCTCAAAGGACTGGGCACCCCAATTTCCCCATGGCTACCAGCTGCATGCCAGCTCCCTTTGCTTTTCCACATCTGGGAAGCTACCCAAATTTTTCCTGTGCCTTTATTCCTGCAGCCCTATCCTTTCTCTGGGGGTGCTGTGGGCAGATATGTGCCCATCCTGCAGAGCCCGGTGGTACGGCAGAGCCAGGAGCGTGGTTCCCTGGGGTAATCTGCAAAGTACAAGTTGTTATTACTCACTACAGCAGAACAATCAGCGCAGGCTCTGTAATGCAGTAAGATGGATTGAAGCTGCTTAAGACTGGAGGAAAATGGAATCGCTGCTTTGCAACAAGGAGTTTAGCTTCTGCAATCTACTGCTGATGAGTGATGAGATCCAAGCAAAAGCCCAGATTTGAAAATTACTGGATTCGGGGAGCGAGATGGGGCTGTGCAACAGGAGCCAAAATCAGACCTACATCTCAGCTTGGCACGGCGATGTGCCAGATCTGTCTTGTGAAGGCAGCTCTCTACATGTGCAGCTCTTTTGCTGGTAGTCATGGAGGGGATTCTGCCATCTTACACTGCTCAGGTGTGATTAATGCCAGCACAGCCCTTCAGAGACCCCCTTTTTCATGACCACTACACCCTAGGGCACTGACAGCCTCCTGCAGACGTCCCATCAGGGCACATACAGGGTTTCCAGGCTCCTGGAGGAGCTGTGGATAGAGCTTCTCAGCACCTTTGGAACTACACGCCAGACCACAGCCAGCACATCCCTGAGTCACGATTTAACGGTTGTGCGATGCAGAGCCCCTTTTGCAAGTGCCATGCAGGTCTGAATGGCTCGAGCTGCCTTGATCATCCTTGATGCTGGTTTGTCTTGGAAGAGGACTTGGAAAACCTGCGTGGGTTGGAAAAGCCATAAGATGCAGCTCCTTCACCCTCCAGGAGCCAGCAGAAATGCTGTAGGTATTGTGGGCTTCATACAACATAAATCTGGACTGGGATTTCCCCTCCTGTTGAGGTGGGAATAGACTAAAGGGGTCCCTTCTTGGGTTGGAGAACTTGCTACTTCAGAAAAGAGTTGGGATTTTAAATGAGGAGGTTATAAATGAGATGGTGCTAGGGTAAAAGGAAAGATGGTGCTGGGAGAAGGAAGGGGTGCTGGCTGGGCTCGGCAGTGATACTCAGGGATCTGCACAGATATTGCCACCCAGAAACAGTCATAGAGGAATAATTTCCATGATTTATTCCTTGACAGTGCTGGTCATTTTTGTTGGTGTCCTCTGCCGACGCAGTGAATTGGGAACTGATCCAGACCAATGCAGGCGCTCAGCTGAATGGGCTCCTCTGTGGCTTTTGAGTCCGTGTTTGCTGGGCCTGGTGTGCCCGTGTGTGTGTTGACAGAGAAAAGTTGCTTGGAAATAAAGAATTGCGGTTTTCCTGGTTACCAGGGAGAACAAGAGGATTAGAGCCGTGCTGCTTTTTTACAAATGGAGGTGCTGATCCTTTGTGCAAAGTCAGACTTTTCCACGTTTCGGTCCCAGATACAGGCCCTTCCAGCTAGAGAGGGAAATTGCAAAGTGGAAAAAGCAATGAACTTCCACCAGTTTTATGGTAATGAAGACACTGGTTTCTTCTCATGTGCTTCTAGGGGATTTGAGGTTGTGTGATAATAAGAACTAGGTTATTAGATGTTTCTTATTTCTTCCAACTTAAGTGTGAGCTTAGCTTTCCTCCTGCCTTGCCTAAGATGCCTCTAGTGTTTACAGTAAAGCAGCTTTAAAAATACAATAAACAGTTATACACACCTTTGTAGTCTAGGGCGTAAAATGACCTCTAATTGCTTAGGATTAAGGAGACACTTGTCTTAAATTAGCCAGTTATTTTAAACGCTTTTCTCTGTTAGCTGTCAGGACTGTAGGCCTAGGAACATCTGGCAGGGAGGGAGCGAAGAATATCTTGGGGCAGTGATCCCTTCCATTTGGCACATCTGTATCTGGAAGGAAACATCTGTTTAACCTGGAGGTGCAATGATGATCTGTGGTAGCTCTGTCTGTGGGCATCCATCTGTCAAAGAAAACATCTCCCCTCTCCGTTTAGCCCATGTTCATGAGCAAGGGCACACACCATAATGAGGCAGCTCATCCCTTCCAGCCTTTGAGTAGGTGCGAGTTGTATTTTTACCTGATTTAAATTTGAACAGCCCCTCCTTCAAATGCAGGCTTGCCTGGCTCTAGCCATGTGCATGACGGGCAGGAGCACTCTCTTCTAGCTGGGTGGCTTGTAGGATGTTTGCATCCCGCACCAGGCTGCGTGCACGTGAATACGCTGACCCATCGCAAGTCAGACTGTCCTAATTTTGCTTTTATAGCTGTGAGCAGATGTTGCATCCTCTTGAGGCTAAGTAGCTCTGACCCAGTGATGGCATATGTAACCCTAAATAAATCGTGGGCAGTTTGCTCCTGCTTTCAGATGCCCTGACTGCTTGTTATCACACCAGGGGATTTGTGTTAGACTTTAGCGCCAGGCTCTGCTCTGAGACTGGGGCTGAGGTAAGGAGGAGCTGGGGCTCCCAGTTGTCTCTCCAGCAGCTTGCCTTAGAAAAGGGAGGGGAGTCTAGCGCGTGGAACGAGGCGGCAGGCTGCACAGACTGGTCTGAGAGACCCTGGGATATCTCAGAGGGTTTTCAGGTTTGCTAAGAGAACATGCGCTGACTGTCTTGCCCTTTCAGGGTAAAAGGAAAACCAGGGAGATCTAGGTGGTACAAAAATGTAAGGCTAGAGAGGAGCAAACAGACAAGTGCATGTGTTTTTTTGAAAAATATGAATTTTTCTTCAATGCTAAACTATCACACTTTGCAATAAAATGTGTTGCAGTTTAATTTTACTGGTCCTGAGCTCCTAAGAGCATATGCTGTAAGCAACTGCCCTCTGCTTGGGCCCATAGGGTCAAGGCAGAGATTTTTAGCAGCAAAGAATCCTCAGCTCCAGGGTGGAGCTGGAGAGGGACCTGCCTGCAGTTGGGAAGCACAAGGAAAGGTTCCTGCTATTTTCTTTTCCCAGGTCAGCACTCCTTCATTTAAAGACACGAGGTGAAGCTGGTGGCAGGCAGGCTTAAACTGACGCCAAAGCATCTGCGCAGAGGTGTGCAGAGATTTCACTGTCTTGGTATTCAACCGATTTAACTGCTGCAACCTCAGCCCATTAATGAGCCCCTGGGGAGGGAGCCAGGGAGGCCCAGAGAGGCCATGATACTGGCCCTAATCCAGCCTTGACAGCTGAGCTCTCGCCCACTGTAACAGGATGGGGCAAGGCTCAGCCTGCACCCCGCTCAGCTCCTTGTTTTTCTTTCTGCATGGGCTTAAACTGGCTGCTCTGGGCTGCAAAAACCAGAGTTTCCTTGGAGCCAGCGTGATTGCCGGCTCCCTGTGCTTCTCGTGTCGCTGGCGCTGACCCCGCCGTTGCCTCCTCGCGTGCTGCGAGCAAGCATTTGCAGTCTGAAAGCATCGCCTTCATTAGCGGAGGTCCATCTCCTCCCCTTTACCGTTTCACCCGCTGCTGTTGATTAAGTTTCTCTTTGCTGCTCTTCCAGGAAGCCAGGGGCCTGTTGTTTTGGAGATAGCCTTAATTTGTTTACTTGTGCATATGTTCTGTCTTGTACAATGATGCTTCGCAGCTGGTCTCGAGCAGCCTACGGCACAGGAGAAGCAGCAGGTTAAGTTTAAACCAAAGGAAGTCGCTGAAAGTTGGCCTGACGTGCTAATCCAAGCGTAGGTACCCTGAGATTGATGTGGTAAAACACATTGCCATATTGGTTTAGATTGCATCTTTACATTTATTACTGGTTTCCATCACCATATGGACACAGTAACAGTTTGTTTGTGCAGAGTACCAGTTAGGCTTTAAGATTTAAAGCTGGAAAACTCCCTGCCTCTGCTTTCAATATGCAAACACTGTAAGAAAGGCAGAGAGTCAGGGGTTAAGCTTGCGATTTGCCTGCTGGATGGGACTTGCAGTTGTGCTTTCAAGAACCAGACACCTGCAGAAACTCACGGTTTCGGAAGTGTTGTCTGCCCAGGGTGTGCTCAGGAGCAGTGCAAGCTCCTGTCCTACGGGGATGCTCACCCTCCTGTGGGGTTGGGACCCTGCTAATGCATCACTGGGGCACCTCCGCCGTGCTTTCACTGGGTGTCCGGATCCTGCCCTGTACCCCGACAGAGGCCAGCTCTGCTCTTGCCTCATTGAGGAGACATCAAAACTTTGGTACAGCAAAGGAATTCAGTCCCTGTGGCGGTCCTAGGGAGATGGAGAATGGCTGATCCTTCTGTGCTGCTTTCCTGCCCCTATAACCTGCAGAATCTGGCTCTGTCAGAGGAGGGAAAAAAAAAAAAATCATTTGGATGTTTTACTGCTACTGTAAAGCTGTTACTTCTTTCCTCCACCCACCCTCTAGAAAAAAAAAAAAAGCCACGTTTAATTTGCCAGCTTGCAAATGGCTCCTAAATAACACAGTTGTCTTTGGCTCAATCAATCAAAGGGCTCTGCCCATGAGAACAGGGACACTTTGCAGTCTCAGATTAGCTTTGTTTCAGAGGAATTAGATGGGTTTTTTTAGTTGTTTTTAAATAATTCTCTTCGCAGGTTGAGGCTGAGCCAGATAACTGAATGCATAGAATCGATATTTTGCAGAACTGATAGAAAATTAGCCAGGTTTAATAAACTTCATGCATGGCTTCCTATTGTAACTGTATATCAAAAGGAAAATAAATATATTGACTGGATCTGCTTACAATAGCATCTATAAGTCACTCTGTGAAATAAGCCAATTGCACAAATGGTTTTGTGGGGCTGTGCTGATTAGGGTAGAAAGGGATCATGCTCAGGACACCTGGGTCCTGTTCTTGCTAATTTACTGCATGACCTTGAAATTCAGGCCAAATTTTCACGTATGTCCATGAAGTTTGGTTTGCCTCCTGTCTTCTGGAGTTTTATTTGAAACGCTATGGGTTTATTCCTTAGTAGTTCCATGTTCTGGCCTCCTCCCCCCATACCAGGTGAAGTTGCTGGGACCTGGTGGTACTCCATGCCTCTGAGACAGCTCCTGGTCTTCCCAGGTTCATTTTTTCATCATGGCTTTGTTTCTCGGTGGTTTCTCCACAGTCTGGGGGTGCCACTGGTCATCTCCCATCTAGGGCTGCTGCAGATTACGGCTGAAAAGAGCTCCGAGGGCCGCTGCAGCAAAGCAATGGAGAGGTAGGACTAGGTAAAACTCAAATCTCAGGTGACTTGATTTTTGCATCTGCTGCTAAATTCATTATTTTCTGGGATTTGGGTAGAAATTGTAACTGTTCGCCCATTACAAATTTTCCCTTGTGATATTTCCCATAATCCAGTAAATGAAGAGAGGCATACGAAGCATCCAAACCCACTTTCATTCATCTTTATTTGCCCTGCCTGTACTGGACAGTGGCCACGCGACTGTCCTTCGGAAATTACTAATGCGAGACCATAACTGCTGCTCCATTGCTACTCCATCTCTTTGCAGTAGAGAAACAGTTGCACATAATTGTACATGGTTTGAACATGTTGCTCTTAATCCTGCATGCAGCTGCCTACAAGGGCATCTGGCACGCAAAGGTCTGACGGCAGAGCGTGTCGGGCAGTGCTGCTGATGGAGCCAGGCGGCACCGTGAGGAAGGACGGATGGACGGACCAGCCCTCCGTGCTGCGCTCCCAGGGGATGCTCAGTGCCGGGTGGGATGGAGGAGCAGATGTGTTGCCCTTTTAGATGCATCTAACCAAGGGGCAGCTGGCCGGAGGCTGATGTGAGGCATGAGATTAGGTCAGCTCCTGTCTCGGTGCTAGAAAGAAAGCTTCCAGCTCTGGGCATAGAAGGACTTCTCCAGGACTGAAGCTTGCTGCTTATACCTGGAAACGCTGGGGAAAGGGGGTCCTCTGGGGTCAGTCCTCTTGATGTGCAGTTAAAACCGGAGGGAGAATCAGGCCAAGTTTCTTTTCCCTTCCATCTGCAGTTTGCAGTGAGCATGGGGGCATTACTCTGCCACTCCCCTTTACCAGCTCTGCCACTTGTGGTTTTTACCCCGTGCCTGAACCCACTGCCCATTCTTTTCCTGATGGTTTGAGTGATGTGTTGCAGAAAGCAGATCCACATCTGGTGTAAGTCAGCATGGCTCCCAAAACATCAGAGCAAAACGAGGTTGCACTGGTGGAGGATCTGGCCCCTGTTATTTTTGTGATCGAGCTGTAGCTGTTTCTGCAGCTTGTTGAATGGAAATGGCCCTTCCTTCCCTGTAATGAGGTAAAAGCTGGAGCAGTTTTCCAGCCATGCATCTGCAAAGGGAAAATAAACGGGGAGGATGAGCAAGTCATGGGTGGGTGTTATTGCTGGGGATGTTAAGCATATAACATAATTTATCGCTTAAGTAACCTTGAAACAGCATTCATTGCGATAGAGCCGCTACATTGGCACTGCGGTGGGCAGAGAGGGAAGAAGGCTCTGCTAGCGGGATGCAGTTAAGCATGCACCTGCCATCATTCATCATCCAGTTAACCCTGCAGCTAAGCTTCGCTTCAAAAATACGTATTTTCCTCTTTTCACTCCCTCTCTGCACCTGCCTGCGACCGCCAGCCATCAGCATCCCCGCTTCCCGTGGCTGCTGCGTAAGCCGCCCCACTGGATGGAGAGAGGAGGGGAGAGAGGTGCTGGTGAGCATCTGGGCTTTGCTCATAGAATCACAGAATCATCGAATGGTTTGGGTGGGAAGGGACCCCCAGAGGTCACCCAGCCCAACCCCCCTGCAGGAGCAGGGACACCTTGAACCACAGCAGGTTGCTCACAGCCCCCTCCAACCTGGCCTGGAATGTTCCCAGGGATGGGGCCTCCACCCCCTCTCTGGGCAACCTGTTCCAGTGTTTTACCACCCTCATTGTAAAGAATTTCTTCCTTATATCTAGTCTAGTCATGTGTGTGGTTGCCCACTGGTGATGTGATGTGCGCGGAAAGTGAAATCCGACAGATGAGCGCAAGGAGCAGAAAGGTTTCTGCGTTGACGAACGCGAGGGGAAAGCACTGGAGCAGAGAGCAGAAATGTGTTTGTGAACCACAGATGCGTACGTGTGTGCGAGCGATGGCAGGGAGAGTGCAATAGGGAGCAGACGGGTGCGTGGGCACGCACATGTGCGTCAGGGACAGCGCAAGGCGCGTCAGAAATGTCTGCTCGGAGGCTCAGATCTACGAGGGGGCTAAGGGTAGTGCTCGGATGAGTAGGGCCCGATAGGTGTGAAATTCAAGGAGCAAGGAGTTTGTTGGTGCGGAAATAGGCGTGAGGAGGGAGGTGTGTGTCCCCCACGCATGTGCAGGCAGGGAGCAGGCAGGCTGCCAGCTCCGCCGTGGAGCACCACGTGGCCTTGGTGCAGCTGGCAACTGCCAGAGCAAGTTTGACTCCCGTAGCCTTGCTGCGAAAATAGCTGTTCACAGAGTTGCTTTTGAGGCAAGTCTTGTGGTTATACCACAAAAAAATGAGTGTGGGTTTTGATTTTTTTTTTCCACTGTCTTTCTTTTCCGTTGTTTTTTTTCTGACTCTGCAATTCCCCGCCTCAGGAATGCTGATGGGCAGATGAAAAGTTAGTTCACTGCTGGGAATTCTCCAGCTCAGCTTCACAGACCCAACGCATGTCTGAGCTGCTGTGCCCTGTCTCCGAAACTTGTCCTCTGTCTCGTCTTGCTAGATGCTTTCTCTAGTTGCTGCTGTAGTACTCCAGATAATAACAAAGCCTCTGAAATGTTGGAATTTCCCTTCTCTCTTTAATGAAGATCAAGGGGAGAGTTATGTCACCGCATGTAGGATAATAAGCAGCGTAAGTTTACTCTATCTGTACAGTCTGTGGAAGTCAGGCGTTATCTTTGTTTTTCTAGAGGAAACGTGTGAGCCAATACTGTCGGGAGAGGAGCATTTGTCAGGGTGGTGCTGTCTGCGAGAGTGGCTGAGTCGAGTTCGCAGCTTCTGCTTTGGGCTCCGGCAGAAAATGTCCCATTTTGTTTCACCAAGACTCTTCACAAGACAAAGTCTTCCTTTCGTTTTCCCCAAGTTTTCCTTTCCATTTTCCCAGTTTGAAATCTTTTTTAATTTGGGAGAAGAAGAAAACAGTTACAAGTTTCCATACTGCCTTGTTTCAAAATCTAAAGCATCCTTTCTGGTCTAACATTTTGGCTAATTAAATAGTAAACCCTTTTGTCTTACACATTACAAAACATTAGGCTCTTTCAAACCCATTGGTGTTTTTATTTGTCTCTGAAATTCTGGTGGAATAGAAAAAATGTTTCCCATCCAGCTCTGCTGTGTCAGTTAATGTGTGAGCAATCACAGTATGGCATACTCACCGAGAAGCACATACAAATTGAATCTCTACGTGTGGTTGTCAGGAAACAAAACACGCTCGATATCGGTTTCAAACACAATTTTGATTTTTAGCAAAGCTTTTGTGGAAAACTTAGCAACAAAGAAATAAAAATGACTCCTGCAATTTGGGAACAGGTAAACAAGCCACATAAAACTCCATTAAAATCCTGTACAGTCATCTCTAGGGACGATTTTTCGCATGCAAACTCATCCTTGGTGAAGGGAGGAAGGAGACCAGATCCTGCTCCCTGGGATCTCAAATCCCACTGTGAAGTCATTGGCAACTTGATCAGTCTGGGGGATCATCGCGGTCTCTGAATTTGATGTAGGCACCAGCCGAAGCTGCGGGGCTCAACAGCAGTTCAAGTAAGCATCTTTCATCTCCTGGGTGGTCCTCAAGTCGGAGCCCTCATCTCTTCTTTCCCCCTCCTTTCTCAAACGAGGCATTTGCTGATGCCATTGTTTAATCCAGCCAGGGATCTGCTCCATTTTCCATGCTCCAAGGTAATTTTGGCGAGGCTGCTCTGTTCTTGCATGCCAGTTAAAAAACAGTCTCTCAGGCAGGTCTCCTTCCATGGGGCATTTGTAATCCTGTGAGGTTTGTGTGTAATAAATCTCCTTGCCTGTCTGGTTTTTATTCTGGGGGAGGCTTGTGGTGTAAAATCGCAGCCCTTCCTCCGTCTGGAAGCAGCTGACAAACAGCTCTTCTGATAATTTCTTCCAGATGGGGCCAAGCATTTCCCGACACAGCTCTGCAAATGCAATGGGCCCTTCCTCGCCCTCTGGTCCCTGCAGTGTGGTGGAAGAGGTCCTACCACTGTGGTATTTCAGAGTACAGAGAAGCTCCTGGGCTCAGCAGACCACAGTACGTGCCGTTGCTGTGAAGGTACATCCACACTGCAAACACTGTCATGCAGCAAAGCAATCCTGGACACGTCCAGAGTAATGAACCCTTTAGGCTTTTGGTGGCCTCCATTCGTCTACCCACTTGGTAGATCCCCATAAGAAGGGTCGCATCTCTCCACCCTGTTCCTTGCTGTCTCTCTGCGTCTGACTACATTGCGAGAGGCAGGAGTTGGTTGAAAATTGTTTTGGGCAGCTCTCGGCTCCCCGTGGTGGGACGAGGAGTCACCTGGCTCCATCTGCTCTGCAGCAGCAAAGGCGAGCGCCACACAACCCGGAGGAGCTGACAGCGGGTTGCTATAATGAGAACGTCACACCAGCTTAAGAGAGAATTAATACTCTGCCCTGTGGCTGTACCAGCGCTGGCATGTAAGGCAGGACATGGCTGTGCTAATATATAAAAAAGGGAATTCTTTACTTAGGCTGCAGGACACAAACAGATGCTGCTGTTTGATGCGGGACGGAAGGGACTGAGTCATCGAACACAGCCCCTGTGGCCATGAGCTTCCAGCCTCTTAATCCTCTTTCAGAAACCATGCTCCATCCTACCATACTTACGATTTTGGTCCCATTTTATTCCCATAGGGATCCTCGTCCAGAGCACTTGGACTTTGCTCTGGAGTAGCAGGGGTGCCTTTGCCTTCCCAGCCTGCATTTATTCTCATCTGCTTCTCTTCATCCACACCTTTTGCCACCCTCACCTCCTGCAGCATTCACCAATTATTGTGGACAGGGGGAAATGCTCTGGTCCCCACCTTCATTTCCCCAGGCTGCATGGGCCACACGCTTTTCTGGGTTTTAAAAGTGCTCAGCACCCTGCATCCAAAAATGCCCACCCTATACTACAGGTGCCTGAAGCAACAAGTGAAACCCAGCCCGGGAGCCTTCCAGGATGTCCCTGAGCATCTGGTCTCCTTGCTCTCACTTCTGTGCCATGGAAAACCTCTCCTTCAAAGAGGGGAGAAACAAGGATGCAGTCAGCGGCTGGCAACCCCCCAAATATGCTGGTACATAAAACCTGCTCAGCTGCACACGTTCCCCAGCTGTTTGCCTGAAAACAGCACACGGCAGGGTCAAGCTGCCTGCCATGGGTGGGCTGGGAAGACGAGCCAGCCTGCGAGAAAAACAAAATCGGTAGCAGAATATGAAAAGCACTTTTTTTGGTTTTTCTCCCCCTTGCACCCCCTTGGCACAATGGGCTCTCGCCCCTCTCCTCTCTCCCCAGCCAAATTGTGCCGAGGCTGCTGCTGGCGCGTACCCCGCATGCTGCTGTGGGGACCGTCACCATGTGCTGGGTTTGCTACTAGCGTGGGTCTTTTCAGGTTGTGAGAAAAGCAGGTCAAGCACACAAACACGTGGCTGCCTTTCAGGCAAGCTGTTTTGCGCAGTTCTCCAGCAAAAAGATTTCCCTTTATCATAGGAAGTTACTAGAGTGGCCAGAGCTACAAAGCAAGGATTTAAAAGCATCTATGAGTGTTGGAATTGAGATTAAGTCCTCCTGCTTTAGGGCGCACGCTTAACTCTAAAGAAGAGGACAAGATGGAAATTTTCCTTTGAGCAGATTATGCTATAAATTCCAAAAAGGGGGTTGATTTGATAGGTGGGCTTTTGCATCTTTGCCTGCAACAGTTGATACCGTGGGCTTTTGCATCTTTGCCTGCAACAGTGGATACCATGGGCTGTCAGAGACGGACTGACCAAGGGATGTCTCAAATATCTGCTTTCTGCTGCATACAGGAGGTGTGCGTTGGGAGGAAAGGGGGGCCATGCGCTTCATTCATTGGGGATGGTGGGTCAGGGTCCAGCATCCTTTGGAGGATGGTTTTCCCAAGACGGGGACCCCACCTCTCCCTTCCACCACTGCATCTCTCCTGTTCCCTAGCTCTGGGTACCCAGCACAGCCCCCAGAGCAGCCTGACTGCCCTGCATCTGCTGTAGAGGCTCCGGGCAAGGGAAAACGCCTGGTGCTGCATTGCAATGGCCCAAGATGCCAGCGGGGCGGACGAGACTGCAACCATGTGGTCAGCGTGGGAGACTTGCCCTGCTCCGAGTCCGGCTGTTCCTGCATCCCTGTGTTCTAGCAGGACATAAGATGGCACAATCTCACGACACTTTTCAAAGGCACTTCAGTAATTCTCATTATCCTCCGTGCAAGGACCACAGGCCAGCTTTCAGCAGCGCTTGGCTCCTTTTCAGGCCAAAATTTCAGTCTTCTGTTGATGCTTTCTTTCAGCTGAAGGAAGAAGGGGTTTGAGTTTTGCTTGGATTGTCCCTGGCAAAAAGAGAAAGCGCCCACGCGCTCCATGTGTTTTGCAGGCTGATCCAAAGCCCGGTGGATACGTTCCCTTTGACTTCAACGCAGTTTGAATTTCGGCCGACAGCACTAAATGATATCACTGCTACGCTGAATAGCTTGTGCTGCTGCCGGCTTGAAATTGCAATGACCTAATGGTACTGGTAGTTTCTGTGATCCGTCTCATTTGCTTGCATCCGCAGAAGATGGCATGTTTGATGAGCTGTGCCTACTACCTGGAGATGGGAGAAGGGACAAACACAGACATAATCCCACCAGGGTCCTCCTGAGCTGCTGAAATGCCTCCTGCCCAAGGATGGAGAGCAATACAGATTCACCCATGCAAATTCTTGCCCTTTAGAGTGTGCAGTTGTCCTCAGGCAACTTGAAAAGTGATTTTTTTTCCACCAGCTCAACTGCTGGAGATGTTTCCTCCCATCTCCAAACCTGAGTTGTAACTTGGATGTTTTTGCTCCAGCAAATAACAAACTGAAGCAGCTGATTCGCAGCCAGGGTGGCCGCTTCTTGCAACGATGCTCCAAACAAGTCGATGACCTGTGATAACATAGGGTCCCTGGCAAAAAGAGAAAGCGCCCACGCGCTCCATGTGTTTTGCAGGCTGATCCAAAGCCCGGTGGATACGTTCCCTTTGACTTCAACGCAGTTTGAATTTCGGCCGACAGCACTAAATGATATCACTGCTACGCTGAATAGCTTGTGCTGCTGCCGGCTTGAAATTGCAATGACCTAATGGTACTGGTAGTTTCTGTGATCCGTCTCATTTGCTTGCATCCGCAGAAGATGGCATGTTTGATGAGCTGTGCCTACTACCTGGAGATGGGAGAAGGGACAAACACAGACATAACCCCACCAGGGTCCTCCTGAGCTGCTGAAATGCCTCCTGCCCAAGGATGGAGAGCAATACAGATTCACCCATGCAAATTCTTGCCCTTTAGAGTGTGCAGTTGTCCTCAGGCAACTTGAAAAGTGATTTTTTTTTCCACCAGCTCAACTGCTGGAGATGTTTCCTCCCATCTCCAAACCTGAGTTGTAACTTGGATGTTTTTGCTCCAGCAAATAACAAACTGAAGCAGCTGATTCGCAGCCAGGGTGGCCGCTTCTTGCAACGATGCTCCAAACAAGTCGATGACATGTGATAACATAGGAAAGATTTTCTGAAGGGCGGCAGAAAGGACAGCAGCTGCCTTGGTGTTCTTGGCTTTGCCAGCTCAGTTCTCCACAGGTTTGTTGTTGTGGTTTGTTCCAGCAGTCCTCCAGCCACGTTGAATTTCTCCAGGCTGGAGATCTTTCTGCCTGAAGTGATGGGATTTTGGCAGAGCGTTTTCTTTTGGAGCTGGAGCAAGGCTAGCTGGAGTTGGCAGATAGGACCATGCGTGCCACCCATGCTGCGATTTTCAATGGTGCGGGAGCGATGCTCATCGCTGCCGGGGTTAGAGACGGGCCCTGCGATGTTTTTCCGCTCATGGCAAGCAGGCGTGGATTGCCAGGCTGATTCTTGCCTTGAGCCAGCGCGTGTATTTGTTAGCTTTCAGCAAAGTTATTCTTGGTCTCTGCTGCTCTGAGGTGATGAAAAATAGGCCCTTCTGGGTATAAAAATATTTTCATTTTAGAGTGTTTGGAAAGCAGTGCCAAGAATGACAAAAGCAAAGACCCCCCCTAGCAAAGAACGCTCCATATGCGCACGTCCCAGAGCATTTGAGACCCAGGCTATGCTGAGAGGTGTGTGTTGGCACGAAACCGGGGGGAATGTGGTCTGGAGGAGCCGCGGGTGCCGGAGTCACTGCGCACAGCTTCATGGGTCGGGGTACATCCCGTTTAACACCATGCTGAGGCTAAATCTTGGTTATTTGGTAATCAGGGACGTGTAGTTGTTGGCCCAAGTGACGTGGAGACTGTGATGTGTCTCTGCCTACAGGGTTTGCAAAGACGAGGCTTCTACAGTATGGCTTTGTCCTGCTGTCCCGTGCCTGTCAACATCTCATCAGTCTCCCCCTGCCTCAGTTTACCCTTCCCTCCTACAAATTAGATAAAAACTACCCCAATACAGCGTTCCTATTGACTCCACCAGGGTGTTTTGAGAACTAATTAACAGTCGGCAGAATGTACTAAGATCATCGGATGAAAGCTGCTATAGATATGCAAAGCAGTATCATTATGCAAAGATAAAATTTGGAACATTTGTAAAATAAGTGTTAAAATGAATGTATCGCAGCATGTGCCCGGCTCCGCTCAGCTTCTGGGCCCTCCCGTTCGATCACCTGATAATCCCAAGGGAAATGGGAAGAAAATGAGATTTATGGGAGAAGTGTGAAAATGCAGAGTCAAGGTCTTAAAATCAGATTAAGAACAAAAAAAAAAAAAAAGTGAAGCTCTGAAAGAAAAGAAAGAACTTCTCCTCCTTATCTCTGGGAGGTCTGTAAACTCCTGTGCACGCACTATAAGCTGCAACCTAAGGAAAAGCCAGAATCGGGTTTCAGATTACTCACGCTTCATTCATTTCCTTTATTTTTTTTGCACAGGCAAAAGAAAGTTTTTGGGGGGGGAAATAAATGAATTTCAGTTATAATTTAAAAAGAAAAATGTCTGAGAGGGACACATTCCATCAACTAATTAAATATATACCAGAGGTGCAATATTCTCAATTAACTACAAAGGTGTGCTTCAACTTCTAATTGCTGACAGTTTCTTTTGGTGCCTATGTCCAGATTAATCATCCTCATTGGGCAGCTGGTTACCTTGATAATGTAATGTTTGAAGTGGACCTGGTAATTACTTTGATTATGTTTTATTTTTTCAAAATGGTAGGTGGAGGTTGGGCCTCGGGCTTGGAGTAGCAGCTAAAAAAAAATGAGAGACGGATGGGGGAAAAAAAGTGAAGTTTCTTTTAAGGAGTTTAAACTTGGTGTGGTAAAACCCTCCCGTGAGATACCCTGGCACCTTTGGATGGTTGGACTAGATGATCCTTGAGGTCCCTTCCAAGCTAGGATTCTAGAATTCCTCGGTGGGGATTGCGACAGCTTGGAGAGGAATCGTGCAACCCTCGAGCTGCGATTCGGCACTGACTGGGGAAGCTGCTCAAAAGAAGGTTGGAGCCAGGCTCCCCGTGCATCTCCTGCAGTGCTAAATGCCACCAGATGCGTTGGGTGACAGCCGTCCCCTCCCACGCTGGGTTGGCAGGGTGCATGCCGCCCGTTAGCTCCTTCCTTCGAATGTGTTGAAGAGCAAGGGGACGTGAGGACAGGCTGGGGTGGCTCTGTAGGGCTGACCCCCCCGAGCAGAAGGGGATTCCCTGGGTATTGAAGTGAGGACCATGCCCTGGGGAGGCTGGAGGAGAGAGCAGGCGGAGGTGTGGGAGGCTCTGCAGCCACTGCCCACACCAGGCGCTCAGAGGTGGGCCCCAACGCTGTCGCCAGCAGCAGCCACGCGTGATGGATGCCGCGGTTCGACAGCCGCAGATGTTCCTCCATCCTCCTCCCCAGTGCCCCGCAGCCTCCTGGCAGCCGGCGAGGAGGGAGGCAGCGGGGCAGGCATCGCTGCCGGCAGCCGGCTCCCTTCCCAGGCGTCCTGCTGTCACTTGTGCCACTCTTTATTTTTTTCACTGGCGTGGGAAAGACCAAGGGCAGGAGGCTGAGCTTGCAATTCAAGCCCCGGCTTCCCATCTCCCTCTCTGCTCTTGGCAGCTGAGAGCTCTCCTTGCTGGAGCCGAGGGATTCCCAGGCTTTTATCCTCTGCTGGCTGTCAGCTCTCTGGTATGAGATGAAGTCACCTCCTTCCTTCCTCCTGCCCAGTCCTGCCACTCACGGCAGGCCACCGCGGCCACCCTCTCCCAGGCTCTGTCCTGCCAGAGAGCATTCCCGAACTTTCCCTCCCTGCCGCTCTCTATCCCTTTATCTTTGCTTTCTCTTCCCCTTTCCAGCTCTGGGGCTGTTAGCAGAGCTGAGCCAGGTCCAGAAGGAGCATGTGTAGGAATTGGATAAGGAACAGGATCCACTGGCCTGCAAGAAAACTTGGCCGGCGCCTGTGCCAAGGCTGTCTTCGCTAGAGTGATGCTCCGGCATGTGCCAGGCAGAGGGGGCCAGCGGGACAGCACCTGGGCTCGGCCTCGGGAGCCTGCCAGCCCTGGGATCCCTCCAGCCCCACAACCTCACGCTTTGCTCCCTGCATGCTCCTTCTTTCCTCTCCTGCCTCCTCTCCCCCCTGGGTCTCTCCTGCTTTGCCCTTGGCCAGACCGAGAGCCGGGCTGAAGGGCAGTGTGTGTGTGCAGAGGGCAGGTACCGAAACGAGCCATGTGGCTGTTCCTCGAGAGTTAGATTGCCCTCTCATCATAATTAAATTGGGAGGCAGGATTTGATTTCCCTGGGGGTGGAGGCTTTGACAGAACCTCTCTATTTGCAATAGTTTGTGAGCGCTGCATGCTCAGGGGAGCTTGGCAACAGCCCAGCCAAGGCACCGTCTCTGACCCATCAGCAGATGATGGGGACACGAGGATGATGGAGATGGGGGACGGGGGTGGGCAGATTAATTTGCTGGAGAAAAATACGGGTTAACAGCTGTGCTGGTGAGGAGGGGGGGGTTATCCTGAGGTTTTTGAAGCTGAGGAGCAATGGGCAACTATGCCAGCAGTCAGGAAGGCCAGATGCTGCCCATTTTAATCCCTCAGCTGCCAGCAGCCATGGGGTTGCTTGTTGGGGCAGCTCTGGACACCTCTGGGAAAGGTTTGCAAGAAAGACCTGCTCTTTGCTGCTTTTTAGATAATTAATGCAAATGAGGAAACTGAGGCACGGGCTCTTTATTTAGCACTTGCGCAAGAAGAACCTTCTCTGGTGCTTTTTTTTTTTCCTCCGATTTTTCATTTTTTCCACCTTGCTCTCCTGTCTTGGGAGGGAAGAGAACACGTCAGGGATTTGCAGGGATGCTTCTCCCCAGCGTGCCTTGACACAAGCCTCCTGTCCTTCCTCCGGGTCGGCCGTGTCTTGCTGGACACATGAACCTTCTCAAACAGGGGCTGTAACTTGTACAGCATGTTGCATGGTGGGGCCCCAATTTAAGCACACCCTAATACAAGGGAGAGTGTTTTGTGAAGCGAGCACTAATAAAATCCTCTCTCTCAGCTATGCATCATCACATGGCTCCTTTAATGTCACACTTAGGGGAGATGATTAGATTCTGTATTTGGTGGTGGTGCTCCTGTATTTTTCGATTCCCTCTGCCTGTGAAGCTGAGTTTCCGTGGTTACCAGGTCCGGGGCTCTGAGCAGCAGAAAAATTAGAATCATTAAAAAAAGAAAAAAAAAAAAAAAGGTTGATCAAAATGATCTGAAATAGCTCATTTTGCAAATCAGGCACTCCCAGTTTTAAGGCCTTCAGAAAACCCATTGGCGAGGCGTTATCCCAGCTCACCTCGGGGCAGGGCCGAGGTTACGGGCAATTTTATCCAGCACCAAAGCTGCGATGACGTTGCCGGCTCAGGGCAAGTATTTGTGTTGCGGGGGTTTTTTGGTGTTATTTTCTCTTTAAATGTTTTAATTCATCTACTTAAGGGAGAGCTATTTCATAGTAAATTTTGCAAAACTGAAACAGAAAGAAGGAAAGTGCGTTTGGAGCATTTCCAGCCTGTCCAGAAGAGCAGTGGCCAGTGGAGTGGGACGTGGGCAGCGGTGCCTGATTAACACAGCTCTCACGGCACGGCTCTGGCTCCTGGAATGGTCCCTGAAGTCTCAGGCACGTCCAGATCCCTCCATCCCAGCTGCCTCCCTTGCTGAGCAGGATGCTGCTTTAACCCTCCGAAGGTCAGATGTCCTTGTGGGCAAAGTTTTATCGTCCGAGGGAGCTCCTTGCACAGTGTGCTTTGCAAAATCTCTCATCCCAACATCCAAACTGCAGCAAACCCCAAATCTCCCCACCATGGGCCCTGATTTCATCGCCTTGTGGTTGCGGGGGGATGCAGGTGGCTGTGCATGGCCATGCTCCTCCTCGCCCCATGTCTGTGTGGCACAGGGGAAGGAGGGTTTGAAGTTGTGCCAGGGCAGGTTTAGGCTAGACATTAGGAAAAACTTGTTCAGCAAAAGGGCTGTCAGGCTCTGGAATGGGCTGCCCAGGGAGGTGGTTGAGTCCCCATCCCTGGAGGGATTTAAAAGAAGGAGAGATGAGGTGCTGAGGGCCAGTGGGTTTAGTGGTGGGATGGCAGGGTTAGGTTAAAGGTTGGACTCGATGATCTTAAAGTTTTTTTCCAACCAAAGTGATTCTATGATTCTATGAGGGAGGGCTGCCACTCTCAGACAGAGGGGAGGAAAGATGAGGTGCTGGCAGCAAGCTGGGTTCAGTGGGGTTGCAGCCGAAGCTGCTCAGCTCCTGCCGGGGATGGCACATGTGAGTCCCCTCCATGGTGGCCCCAGTGGCCCAGCCACCACCTTGCCCTCCGGCAAGAGGGAGCATGGGGCTCAGGGCAGCATCCCCCTGCCCAGCCCAGGGTTCTGGGGTGATTTGGGGGAGAGACAAGCGATGTGGGCCAGGTTTAGACCCTGCAGCTCTGCTAAAGCTCAGTCCCTCGGATGAGAAGCTGGCTGGGTGCGGGGAAAAGCTGCCAGCCCCTTCGCTTCCAGAGATAGGCCCTTCTCCAACGAGCCCTTGAAGGAGCTGCTGCAGCTTCTGCCATGAGCGGCTCGGGGCTGTGTTAAGGGCAAAGCAGCTCTCCAGGGCTGAACCTGGCAGAGATAAAAGAGCTTTACTTTAGCAGACAGGACACAGCTCCGGCTCTCACCCAGGGATGGGACCATCCTGCAGCTCTGGGCCCTGCCAAGGCAGCCGGGAGTGGGATGTGGGGTACCAGGGCCAGCCCCATGCCCTCTCCGACTCAGGAGTGACATCTCTAGGTGGGAGCTCGCAGCTCCTCAGCCATTGCCATGGTTTCCTGGAGCATCCTCTCACCGGTACCAAACATCGCTGCTCTGAGAACCGGAGTAAAAGGGATCTTCTCGCTTCAGGAGCCCCTGTGGGTATCTTTCTCCTGTTCCATTAGGTAGGGGGAAAAAAAAAAGGGAAAAAACATCTTTTTTTATTAGTATTTTCTGCGACATCTGCAGTCATGAATTGGGCCTATAAAACACTGTGTAGGAGACTGTTCCTCCTTCACTTGATCTCCTTTCATTCCCAAGAACATTTTTCTCATCAAAGCTTGCAGATTTCAGACACGCCATAAGATATTTTTAATCATCCTCTGTCACGAAGTTTCCGAGTTAAAGGAGCCTGTGCCATGCAGAGAAAAGTCTATTTATTCTCCCTTGTTTAAAATACCCTGGCAGTCATTTTAATTACAATACCTTTTCTCTACCCCTCTTGGGATGTGCAAATGTATTTACAGAATTTACAGTAGAAGAGGTTTCCTTCCCCCATCCCCTCACGCCTCCCCCATCACCTCCCTCTTTCCCCAATATGTGTAACGTGCGCGGTTTCAAATATCACAACTTGGCAAATAAATATTACAAGATTCAATAAGAAGGAGCTGCATTTGCAAGTCTGAAGCTAATTTAATAAATGATGGCAGGAGCTTTAAAACATGTCTCCTATTTAAAGAGCACAACGCCGAGCTCTGGAAGGAACCGCGAAGTGGGATACATCTTTAAAAGGCCTTAAATGAATCCTTTTCATCTAAAGCTTGGAAAATTAAAATCCTCCCGAGCTTGTTTTTGTTCGGCTTCATCAGAGCAGACGTAAGCCAAACCTGTGAATGGCACCAAGCACACCACAGGCTCCAGGCTTGGCGTGGGACATGAGATGGCGCCTTCGGGTTCATCCTTCGCAGGAGGCAAGGAGAGGGAAAAGGAAGTGAAATTTGGGTGGAAGAAAATATGAGCCCTGTTTGTATTTCTAGGAGCAAAGAGGTTGAAGGTTGCCTTGTTGCTCTCATGGAGCCTCAAGTGCGTGCGTTGGCTGGTGGGGCTGGTTTGGAGATGCTGCCTTATCGCTGCAGCGCTGGATACAGTCTGGCCACCATGGTGTTTGGTCCCAGTTTGTACTGACGATTGGGACCAGTTGTTGGGGGGAAAAGGTGTAACGTGTGGTAGGACCCAATGCAGAGGTCGGGGCTTGGCCAGATCTCCCCATCTCCTTACTGTCTCCAAATCCCACAAATCGCATCCACGCTGTCTTTATCTTTCACCTCTGCTTGCTCTCATGCAACCCTTCCAGCCTGGGGGATTCTCGGCCACCTTCCTTCCCCTCCTCCCTCCACCCCTCCAGGCAGAAATGTGGCTTTAGAAGATTATAATGGGCCCTTCTGGCTTTGAACTCTATTAAATCTATGCGAGTAGAAGATGGCTTTGGCAGATTGGATTGGATTGGGTTACACCTCTTTGGATCATTTGCTTTGAGTTATTTCAAAGATCACCTTTAACCAGAGCTTGCTTCCTCTGGAAGCCTGAATTGTTCAGGTTAGGATCTTGGTTGGGTTTAATCAGAGGTAACTAGATGTCAGCAGCAGAGAAATAAAGAAAAATATTTAATGGACTCTGTATTTTTACATCTCTCTCTGCTCTACAGTGGCAAGTTGTATCGCAGATGGGGAAATGGAAGCACAAAGCAGCAAGATGCCTTGCGAGGAGTCCCTCAGGGTTAATCAGAGAGCAAGGAGGGCAGCGTGGGGGGTCTCTTGCCAGCTCCCAGCCTGCCACACGCCATGCCAACGCTTGGTATGGATGGATGTGCGTTGGATGTAGCCTGTAAAACTTGGTGTCACCAGATCATACAGTGCTGGGCCTGGGAGGATTAACCTCTCCCTGTTGACATCGCTGCTGGGAAACAGCTTGCTCTGGTCTGGAAATGATTCGTCAGATTATTCCCACCTGCTGGGAGGGCAGGATCTTCCCCAGCAGTGTTACACCAGAGACCATAATCTTGATGGGCAGACTCATGTGGAGAAGGAGGCAAGAGAAGGGGCAGCACCACCATGTGAACAGAGGAAGCCAACTGTGTTTTGAAGCTGAAAGCTCAGCTTTGGCAATTAATCCTTCTGGGGCTTTGGGTGAAGTTGTGTGCCTCAGTTTCCCCATCTTGGTTTCACAGCGGCTGGGACATTTCCACCCTTTCCTGGAATGCATCGAAGAGCTCAGCCACATACCCCGAGCCCCGCCTATGCCTACTGACAGGGAGGAATGTGCTGTCCTGCTGATGGAGGTGCAGTAAAGGCCTCATCCCACCATGATGATGAAGAGTTGAGTGATGGGAAGTTGTAGACGGTGTGTATTTGTTCCTCAGGTATATTATATACATTTATATATTTTATGCATATATGCTACTTAATGTTTATACAGTATTCATTAATGGACACAGTTGGAGCAAACCCTGAAGGTCAGTTATGGTGCTTCACAATCCACTGTATGTGCTCCTCCAAGCTGGAGGCTGAAGTTTCCCTGGCGTGATGTCCCCACACAGGACCCCAATGTCTGTGGACAATGCTGCAGTCCAGGCTGGGCCCCTGGGCCGGGTCTGTCCAAGCAGGGGAAAGCAAAGCACATGCCAGCAACAGGGAGGATATGGAGGATTTTGAATGTTCAACCAGAAGCCAAACACCCATTGTTAGGGTGAATCTCTGAAAAGCCTTGTGGGCCTCCACAGCTCTCCACCGCTGTAATGTGCCCAGAGGAGCACTGGTGGCCACTGCTTTGCCCTCTCTTCCTCCTGTGAAGTTGGGTTATCCCCCTTTCCTCTCTTAATGCTGGCAGATTCATGCTTGATTTCTAAACCAGTCTCTTTGCTCAGCAGTGTGTAATTAAGTCAAAGCTCTGGTTTGAGCAGTTGGAGCTTGGAGGGGGTAGCGGGGTGAAAGAGGACTGAAGATATACATAAATCCTTCTTTGGTGTGCTCTTATCCACAGTGACAGCTACAAAAAAGCACTTTATGGCTCGAGTCACATCACATCTCAGCATGATGCGTGCCACCACGGGGAGACCTACCACACGAGTGGCAGCTTCTCTTAAAATTTTCAGGGTGATGAGCAAGAAGGAAAGGGGAAAAGACTCAGAAAACACCCAAAAGGCTGATGCCATTCCCTTGAAGAGAGAGGGCATCAGAGAGATGACAGTGGCCTGCCTTGGGTGGTGGTCGGGATGCTGAGGAGCTCAGTAACAAGCATGAGGCTCCATCCCGAGGTAGCCATGCTCCTCCTTGGCCATCACCACAAACCAAACTTCACATCTGGAGGGAAATACCCACAATTGTTTTATTTTCCCCTCCTTCTGCAAGTTCATACCTCGGGAGGCCCTCCTATACACCAGGTGAGGAGGGGGGGAAGGTCTCTATTGAAGCAAAGTTGCTTCGTTATGGTGCACCTGAGCTGTTGATGCTGATTAATAACATCTGCTAGCTGCTCCAACTTCCGCAGGACTGGGAGAAGTTTGCAGCCACTGGTTGTGTGGGTGTTTGCTGGGAAGCTGAAGAAGCCCTCCTGGGATAGCTCTAGACCAGAGGTGAGGAATGAGCTGTTTCTTTGCTGGAGTTTGAAAATTAGAATGGCACCACTGGGAAAAAAATAGTAGTTGCGAGAGAGCTTGCAAGGAAAAGCAAATCAAAGTACATGAAGTAGTTGTCAGTAAAGAAGCCCTGGCATGCCATATTTTAAAATATATTTCTTATTTTGAATTATACTTAGTATTTTTCAGTATATAAAATGAGGAATAGGAGCCCCAGCAACACATGATCTCCCTGGATGTCTGAGATGTTAACTGAATATTTTCTTGCCCTAAGGGTCAGGTGGGAACCAAGACTTCAGCCATTACCTCCAGTGTTTCCTAGGTATTTGAATAAAATTAATGTTACTCCAAAGGATTGTAACAGCTTGTACAAAAATCAGGTTCCCTCACAGGGCTGTGCTGATTTTGGTGGTGTTATCAGGGTGAGTGGCCTGTAGTGCTAGCAAGGAGGGTGCAATCTGCTCATTAATCAGGAGTTTTGCAGCCTGGTTTAGTTAAGGCCTGCTCTGATAGGGAATTTATGGAAGAAAATTGGGATCTTTGCTTCTGGGCTCTACAAATAGGAAAGAAAGCGACGTTTGCCTTGCAAAGCTGTCACAAATTGTTGTTCCCCTCTTCTGCAGCTGCTTGGGACCTTTCCACCAACGGGGAAACTTTGTCAAATGCGGGGTGTTTTCCTGGAGCCCAAGGGCCTGTTTTGTGAAAATGTTTTGGGTTTGGTGGTGTTTGCGAAGTGAAGGCTTTTCTGGTTTGCTGGCTCTTTTTTAATGCTCTGACCAGGAGGCATGAGGAGGAAAAAGGGCCCCCAGCAAAAAGCCTGAGGGACTGAGCCCAGAATAGGTGTTTTAACACGATCCTGCGTCACACGGGCTTTTAAAAGGTTTTGGTTTGGGTCTGCTGAAGAAGGAAAGAAATATTGCAATGGTCAGGGGTTCTGGGAACCAGTCTTGTTCCCTTGAGCTGCTCTGATGGTCAAGGGCCAAAGGCAGATGCCACATTTGTGCTGTTCTGGGGTCAAATTTCAGAGCAGGCTCTTTCCCACGGTGTCATTTTCTGCACCCTCCCTGGAAAGCAAAACACCACTTTCTGCTCGGCAAAATCCAGTAATAAAACAACCCTGCTTTTGCTGCTACTGGGGTTTGATGCAGCCAGTACAAAACCTTTGGAGTGAACACCTTGGAGAGCTGAGCTCCCTCCTCTGCTCCCACCGGGTCTCCTGCTATACTGCTGGAGCAGAAATCTGAGCAGCCCTAGCTCCATTCCTGGTTTCTTGCTTGATCCTGGCTAGGGCAAAGCTTGTATTGGGGACCCCATCTGCAGGAAACCTGCCACTTAGATAATCATTTCCCCTCCAAGTCAAAGAGATGAGGCTGGCATAATTTCCAGTCGCTCACAGTTTGTGCCAGGCTGGCAGAGAGCCCTGGGGGTGAGAGGTGCGGGGTGGGCTCTTGCCAGGCTCCCGCAGGAGCTGGCTGTGGAGCAGGGAAGGCTGCTGGATGCTCCACCACCAACATGCCATGGTGTGGATCCCAAAGGAAGGGATTTGCCCACAGCACTGGAAATCTGCTTCCGAGTCCCGTTCCTGCTCTGCAGAAATGCTCGATGGAGCTAACAGGGAAGAGAGTCCCTTTGGAAAACAACATCCACCTGCAGCTGGAGGAGGATGCTTTACAAAGAGATTTGAAGAACCGTTCCTCCCCGCATTTGAGCCCCTGCTGTTATCACATTCCCGCTCAGGTCTGGTGGCCTCCATCATTTGCTGTACCTGCCACTCTGGCTTTTTCACATCTCTAATCTGATTTAGATAATAACCCCACTTGGTGAAATCAGTGCAGATGAGCCGCTGTGCCTCGTGCGTTGATTCGCCTGCTCCAGATCTGCTCTCTGATAGCAGGCGGGACTTGGAGCTCAGCTGCTGGCGGAAAGGGCCAGATCCTTCTCTCCCACGTGTACCAAGGCAGGTGAGGTTGGATCCGAGCTTCTTCAAGGTGTTTTTTTTCAACGTTCTGTGTAGTGAAAGAGAGATCAGGGCTGGCAGGAGGACTCATGATAGCAAGAAACTGTTAATGCATCCAGTAAATACACGTTATTTTGTATGGGCAAAGGCACACACCGCTCACTGCTCCTCCCAGGGCTGGTGGCACCATCCTAATCCTGGTTGCTCCCTGCCTTTGTGGGGGTGTATCTGGGTTTTCTTGAACAGGTTGTCTTGTCCCCCCAGCCATAAGCTTTGTCAGGGAAGAGTTTGGGGACCTCGCCTGCCTGTGGGATTTCTCCCCAGGGTGTCAGACTTGCTGTACAACCACAGTTGGACTCACCTCCACGGACCATCTGCTTTCCAGGCATTTGGTGCTACACACTTTCCCGATGGGAAAGTCTCGGCCAGAAATAGAACAGCCTTTCCTCAAGGTTCTCTGCTCACGGAGCCGTCTCATCGATACGGAGCATGTCAATCCCTGTGTGTTGGGAGGATCCCTGCAGAAATTTGGGCTTTTTCCCCCTCTGTTCTTTCACTCCTTTTTTGTTAAGCCCATCGGCACTGGCTTTGTGGGATACCTGCATGCATGGGAGCAAAACTGAGACCCGCCAAACTTGTAGCACATGTGAGTAGCACAGTTGTGATCTCTTGTGCTGGAAGGAGAGCTGTATGGGACGCAGCTGTGTGCGAGAGCCGTTGTGGGAGCCCTCGGTCCCCCAGCCGTGTCTTAGGGAAGGGATGGGACTGGAGAAGCCCAGCGGGGCCAGGGCAGCCTCTGGGGCAGGCAGCCCCTGCCCAGCCCTGCCTGCAGTGAAGCAAAGCGCGTGTTCAGCCCTGGGGACCGTGTGTCAAACGGAGAGATTAAAAGCCCAGTCGGCATCTTTTCATCTACTCCTTGATAACTGCTGCGATGCTGTGACTGGGCCGGTCGGTGCTGCATCTCCTCCCAGCCCTCTCCCTCACACCTCTTCCCAGTGCCCTGTGGGGGCTGTTGATATATTTTTATTGATCTCTTTTTATGTAAAGCTCATCCCTGCCATTCATTCCTGAGTAATAACCAGGGCTCTTTGTTCCCCTGCACAGCAGTGTCCCTCGACAGCCCCAGGGAGACCAGGAGATGCTTTAAAAGGTTAATGTCTCTGTTAGATTACGAAGAAGTGGTCTGCTGTCACTCGCAAGAGGTCAGAAATAATCACCTGGATCCTTTAACTATGAACTGAGCCTGAACGAGACACACTTCCAGCGATGGGCAGATGCTGTGACGGTGCTGCTACCTCTGGCTATCGAGGGAATGATCATTTGACTCACCCGCCTATCTGAGCGATGCAGGTTTCGCTGTGCTAAATTTCCCAGTGCTGCTCCCCAGGTTTGCAGGCAGCATCGAGACCCTTGCAGGGAATGGGGTGCTTACACCAAGATTTGCAAAGGGATTCGAGGGCTCTACAGGTGCTGAAATGTTGCTGTGTGACCCTGAAGGCTCTGCCCGTGTGCTCCAGCATCCCATCAATCGTGGGGGGATGAGGTGTGCCACCGCACGTTGGACACACGTCTCCTCTGCAAATCTCTGGCACGGCCACGCATCGTGGCCGTGGGTGCCGGGTCCAGTTGAGCACCCTGCGTATGGTTAAGGGTCTTCTCTCCTCTCTGATCATCTCAATTGCAACCCCATTGCAGGTCAGGGAATGAACTCCCAGGGCCAGGAGGAGAGACCACCCAGCTCTTTGCGTCGCCACTTCTCTGGTGATTGAGATCCCAGCTGCGAATCTGAAAAATCATTGTTGCAAGAATTTAAAAAAAAAAAAAAAAAATCAAACCAGACACAGCTCACAACTTCAGCTTGTTTGGGGAAACAGCTGGACTGTGCTCGAACTTGAGAATGAGAAACAAATCTGCTGTTTTGCCTTCTTTCACCTCTTTCCCCCAGGCCCCCAGACTGGCGGCTCCCAGGCCCCGCGTGGTGGGAGCAGGCTTGTTAGTGTTTCATACGGTCACATATTTTTGTGTGTGTGTTGTGCTCTTGGTTGAGTTGAATCCTAATTTGTCTGTCTTCGGGGGATGGCAGACAGCTGCTTTAATGAGTTAACAGTAGGGTTTAAAATAACCGGCATCTGTTCTTTGTGTGAGCAGGGGCTCTCCTACCACAGCTCTGCCTTCCAAAAACAACCTTGCAGGGGAGGCGCGTGCTCGGGGCCCACTCTCTACGGATGCCTCATCCCTCGTGGCTTTGCTGCCTGGATGGGGGATGAGTTTCCCTTGGCAGCTCCTTCCGCAAGCGTTGCTTGGAGAAGTCCTTAGCCAGGGGCGGGCATGCCTCTGCAGCGAGGGTCTTTGCAGGAGGTAGAGATTATCCTGGACTTTGCTGGTGCAGCTTCCATCACCTTGAGAGCTCCTTGCTAGAAACACATACCTGGGGGTTGTTTTCCACCTGCAGTTTTGACCCCTCTGCCTGCAAGCCTCCAAAGACCCACAGGAGACCTCTCTTACCTCCCCAGCCCTGATGTGCATGTACTTCTATTTGGGGGCGCAGGATGGAGCATAGCAATGCCCACCTTCCCACGCAGCGATTGCACAAGTCGGTAGATAGGATTTCCTTATGCAGCACAACCACCCTTGGTGTTCACGAAGCCCAAGGCACCCCCAGATCCGTACAAGTCCTGCAGCCATGCTGAATCCCATGGACCTTCTTGAGAGCTGAGTTTGGGCTCTGCCAAGGTGGCCAGTCAGTACCTGACTCTGTCCATCAGTTGGTCTTTGAAGCGCTTTTCTTGGCCGACACCAACATCTTCCTCCCTGGGAACGGATGCTGGGAGCAAACTGGAGGTGACCTCTGTGTGTGTGACTTGGATCAGTTCACTCGTAGGTGAAAGCAAATTGGTGTCAGAGCTACCCGAGCTCGGTCCAGCGTTGCAAGGAGATGACTGAATCCTGACAAGATGCTTCCCACTGGGAGTGGGACCCTGTGTCCAGGCTGCTGAGCCTCGGAGCCAACTGCCAGCCCAGCTCCCTCCTCCTCTCTTATTTATTGGGTGTGGGAGGTGGTGGATTTTTTTTTTTTCCCGGATGCGCCCAGCACAGCGGTCTCTGCACGACACCAAATTAATTAATGTTGGGCAGGCAGAATGCAATTAACTACCCTGGAGCCGGGCCAAGGCAGGGGGAGCATTCCTTGCTCCTGTGAGAAACAACCCGGGAGCTTTCCCGGGCAGGACCTTGCTTTTGCTGCACAGCTCAAGGGCAAGAGGCTTTGACAGGGGCACGTTCTTCTGGAAATCCCTCCTCTGGGTCCCTTTGCTGCTCTGCACCTGCTCTTGGATCCCATTCCACGTGTGATCCCATCACTGCCTCTTTCCCCCAGGCAGCCCAGGGAGGTGGCAGGCGGGGGGAGGCAGCATCTGCAGGAGGTTGCAGCACAGTTGGCAAAACCCTGGGCAGAAGTAATCAAGCAAGAGGCCATGGTAGCGTTTCAAGGACCAACTGGCTGGATTTTATTTATTGCTGCCACTCACTGAGAAAATGGACTCGGGAGGAGATTCCTGGGCCGCGGCTGCTGTGCGAGACGGGCAGCTTCTGTTAAATAGAGCGTCGCCTGACAGAGCTGTGATTTAGCTGTGGCTATTTAAAGGGGTTTAGAGGCAGCCAATGCAGAGCATCTGCAGGCAAAATGAGCTGCTTTGGCAGTTGGGGCAGGGGGGAATCATGTGCAGAATACATAGGAGTTCAGGAGGTGGCTGCAGAAGGGAACTGCTGGATTTGGGGGTCCAGCTGAACCCCATTCCTGAGCTTTATGCCACCCATGCAGAAACCCGTCCCTTCCCCTGCAGTCCCAGCACGTCCGTGTGCTGGGCCATGTTACGCATCGCCTCTTCTTGCTTTAGCCTTTCTATTTTTCTTGCTGTTCATCTGCACTCCTGGATGTGCAGAATAGCTTCGTGTTTGGGATGTGTGTGCCGTTACCTGAACCCTTCTTGCTCCATGCAGGAGGAAGGTTAAAGCCAGATGGCTTTGAATAATAAGCAGGGCTATAAATCTGCATGGTGCTTGTGGTACATACAAACCCATAAAGCAGGGCTTGGCAGGACACCTCACCAACGTGCATTAACGGGACCACCCTCCCCTTCCACAGCACCCCACCAGCCAAGCGGGGTTTGGGAGCGAGCACACGAGATGAATCTTGTTGAGTCTTAATTCCCAGCCTGGATAAACACCCTGTTCCCCCCAAGGAGGAAAACCAAGGTGCCCAGTTACCTCTGCTCAGCTCCATCCATGGGCCAGGTCTTCCATCAGCCTGGTGTCTCCGTTGGGTGATCCAAACCCCCAAGCTACATGAGGTCTGTGGTGCTCAGCTTCATCAGGGTGTTGGCGTTTCACGGGCCGGTGGGTCCCCAGCAGCAGCAGCCCTGTACTTCACACATTATCTTCCTCCTCCAAAGGGCAATTTAGAAGTGTAAGAATCAAGATTAAAATGTCAAATACATTCTTCTTTGTTACGCCAGTTAAATGCTTTACTCTGCTGAGGCCAACCTATCTTTCATCTCGGGCTTCAATTGCAAACTCCTCTACGCCCAGCTCCGGTGCAATGGGCCAGGTTTTCCCACGCTTTTATGATAAAACAGCTTAAGTTACCAGAAATGTTGGATCTGCACCCATTTTGGCCAAGGCTGAGCTGTTCCCCCACAGCAAGCAGTGCCTCGGCCAGTAGCCCTCTGGTTCCCCCCCACCGTGGCTGGTTATTCTCCATCTGTGGTGCAGGGAGCCGTTATCTCTTGCATCTCGGCCAAAATTTCATCTTTGGTGAGAAGCTATAGATAGCAAGGGCTGGACCTGGTTTTAAAGCAGGATATTTCTGGGAATATTCTCATCAAATAAATTATTGGCAAGGTAAGCTGGGCCAGGAGTCTCTGATCGGTGACGATTTATATGTGTTCAGACTCCCGTGCTAGTCAGAGTCCTCCAGATGATTGCAGTGAAAATGCAGGCAGATTTTTCTTAAAATCCCCATGATTTTAGACATCGAATAGAGCCTGTGTCTTGCGGGTTCAGCTTTCCCCAGAGGGAGACACCCATGGAGCCCCCATCCCAGCCGAGCTGTACCGACAGCACAGGCGGATGAAGCACAGCCCTGGGGAGCAGAGCTGGTGTAAATCACGGCGTTGCCTCTTGCTCGATGCATGCAGAGCCATGAAGCAGCTGGAAATGGCATAAGCCTCCATGAAGCAGAGGCAGTGTGATACACAGATTTTTCAGCCCCCTCATCGGTCTGTCCTGGATGGATGGGGACCCCAAAAAGTGCACATGTGGGTCCCCTCAACAGCACTGCTGTGCCGCAGGTTTGCCTTGGGAAGCCCAAGCTCCTGCCTGATGCCAGAGTAATTTTTTATGTTCTGTTCTCCCCCAACACGACACAAGATTAATTACAGCCATAAAAACATTAGGAGCTTTCTAAATATTTTATGTGAATAAGCACATACAATATGAAGGTTTTACTTGTTACATTTTCGTAAAGGACATTTTGTTTGTAAGAACTGGGAAACCTGACAGGTGATTTTATTCTTAGTGCTCCTGTCTGCTCTGAAGGGCTCCAACCGCAGAGAGGAGACAAGGGCAATAAAAGCTGTGCTCAGAGTCCCAGGGAGGGGATTAAAAGATGGCCACAAATTTCAACCCAAAACCCAATCGCAGTTGCTTTTGGGAAACCATCTCCCTTTCCTTGCACTGGGGATCTGGCCCTTGTTTAGCTTCAGCTGGGAGCACCAGAGGGGTGGGAGGCAGCTCACAGGCAAGGGGTGCTTGACGGCTGCTGATTTGAATGAGAGGTTGCAACCACGGTCGTAGCAGGAGCTCCCCAGCACCATGTGCTGGTGGTGATGGTTTGTGCCAGTGGCACATTGCACTAGCTCACTGCTCCCAGCTCTTCTGCAACCTGTAGATAGCGGAGGCTACACCGGCGCTGGAGGGCAGATGTTTCATCCCTATTCAGCTCATTGGAATTCAACAGGAACCCTGTGGGTTGGTGATTTTTCTATCCATCTTAGTGTCCGTCTGCTGCTGGAAACTAGAAATAAGAAGGCACTAGTCTGGTTTTTCCTGGGGTGAGTTGACAGCTAAATCATCCTCTCGGTAGTGGAAAGATTTGGGGGGATGCTTGATGTTTCATCCACTGCTGCTGCCCTTGAAAGGGGCCCATGCTAAGCACTGCCAAGCGGGAGCACCCCGGTCCATGGTGTTGCAGGAGGAGATTTTGAGAAGGTGCCCATGCTGGCTTTGTGCCAGCGGCAGATCCCCAGCAAGGCACCGAGGGGAAGCCTCAAACTTTTCTTAAGCAGTCAGGGAGGGTTTGAGGATTCAGCTTGTCATCTCTATGTTTCAAACACCAGATCTCGCTCGCTGTTAGCCACAGAGACAAGATTTTGCAAGCAGCTCCTAAAGCAGGATCTGGTCCAGCCGGGTAGGGCTCATTTGCTGCCTGGGCTTTCTCAGGAGTCAGCCGACGTCTTCCTCCTTGTTCATGCCTGGCTGCAATCCCAGGCAAAGCAGACTTGGGCATCTAGCAATTACAACAGACAGCACTTCTTTCCTCACCCTTCCTGACTATCTCCAGCAATCCCAGCAAGTCATCCAATTTCCTGGTGTTACTGTGGCAGTGCAAGGCAAGAAGCCATTAGCGATCGGGTCTCGATGTGTCTCATTCTCGGTTTAAATATTGAAGAGGCTTCAAAACACCTCTTCATCCTAGCAGTTGACCTGAAATGGTATCTGTTGCATCGTGCAGCTGTTATTTTTTTGTGAGCTGTCATGGTTTCTGATTGCAGAACGAGGAGATGCAGCGCTCCCGAGCCCTGACACGCAGCAGGACTCAGAGTTTGTGCTGAATATTTCATGCAGACACATGCAGACAGAGGCACCAGTCTGTTTTCAGTTCTGATTTTCTCTGCTTCTCGAGGTGCATAAATGATGTATATTGTTTAAGCTTCCCGTTTTCGGAGGGGAGAAGAGTGACAAATGCCTTTGCCGTTGGTTGCCTGAGTTTTGGCTGGAGCAGATCTCATGTCTTCAGCTGTCTGTACGATATTGAAAGCAACTAAGTCTGCTGGGGGCTGAGCCCTGGGCAGCCCTCCTGCATCAGCCCCGGCAGTCAGTGACGGAGGGACATGGGGCCAGGGGTGGCCCAGCACCCAGGCAGGACTCAGCCCCTGTTCGGCAGGATCTAATACCTGCTTAATACCTGTAATCTCCAGCTAATTAGGTGCCTGTTTCACCCTTTCCAAGGCTTTATCAGATCAAACCCAATGCTGTTTCATGGTGGTTAGTCTTTGCCAGGTGACTCCCAGTGAAACGCCAGTCTACATTTGTGGGGAGGGGACATGGAGATGCTATTGCCAAAAGACCCAGCCGCTGCAAGGTGCCGGCCCTGCCGTGGGGAGATCCCACAGCGCTGTGTGGGACAGGAGCTCCCTTGGCCTCTCATGGACCGTCTCAGCCCCGCAGCCCTCCCAGTTTTGCTCCAGGCGTAGCAGCAGGAGCTGTTGCGATTGCTGCACGCTGTTGGAGTTCGGGCTTGTCTCACCCGCCTCCACTGGGCACAAATGGGAGCCACGTTCGTGTATCAGAGGGGCAACACTTGCTTCCGAATGGCAATCCCTGCCTGGAGCAGCACTGAAACCCCGGAGCAGCGAGGAGTTTCACAGGACGGTGACAGTCGGCTGCGGCAGTCGATGATGCTGCTTCTCCAACAGCCCCTACTCATCGCCCTGCCTGGACACGGGGCCCTGTGACTCCCATGCTTGCCCTTTTTGGAGGTGATAAGAAGCTAATTAGAGCCAACCACAGAGCTGGTACTAATTATGAAATAAGGCTGCCAGAGCGAGCGCAGAGCAGCTGTCAGGGAGCGGAGTTGGGGAGCGAAGTTCCTTTTGTCTTTGGCACAATGCACACTGAACAGCTTCACTTTGGGGCAAAAAGAGACTCAAAAGCAGAGGGGTGATGTGTTATCAGTGCCTCGACGCCTGTCCAGAGCTGAGCCAGTCCCCAGCAGAGGGGTGACTGCTGTATGCCCATCCATTCCATGGATGGAATTTCTTTTTCACGGTGAAGGCTTCATGGTGATGATGTCTTGTCCAAACATGAGCACCAGCATCCTTGGGCTGGGGAAGATGCCTGAGCAAGGATTGTGGCTTTGCAAGCAAAAATGGGGATCAAAGTGGGATTTTCCCTCTCTCCCACCTCTCAAAGCATCCCTTTTTCCATATTTTGTACTATTTCCCTGGGACAGAAGCCTCCACGTTCAACCATCTCCCGTTGCTGCATCCATCCCACCTGTGGGGTCCATCCCGGCTGTGGTTGGGAGACGCCAGGCAGAATCGATCATTAACAGTACATCAGGAAACGCTGTGCCAAAGCAGCAGCTTGCCGTGGGTTTTCTCCTGCCTCCCGATGAGACAGTATCTATGGATCCTTAGAAAAGTTTCATCTCCATGAAAACCCTTTGTGGCGTTTTCAGCAACTGGAAAAGAGCGATTAGAGGAATTCCTGGCGTCATTATAGGCTTTTCTTTGTCGAGGCTCTCGGAGGGGGAGGCTGCCCACCTGATTTTCTCCTTAACAACTTACCTGTGATTGACAGTACAAAGGAAGCTGTCACAAAAATGAGACAGAAATTGGTTGTCGATTAGAGCTTTTCTTTAAAGGTCAAACAAAAATTATAATGCAGACCCCAGAGGTATATTTTAGAAGTGATCACCAAAGGCAAAATCCGGGACGTTGGCTGTAGAGCTGTGAGTGAGGGACGGCTCTGGCTGGAGCCGCATCCTGCCCACAGGGAAGGGGCACAGTCCAGCCCCGAGCGATGCTGAGCCCCGGGTGGCTTTGGAGATGGGAAGGGAACAGGCAAGCTCCAGCCAAGCAGGGACCAGAGGGGAATATTTTTATTTATTTTCTTGTTTCTGTAGTCATCCATGTCTCCAACTTTTATTTTAGGCAAATTAACAGAAAGCGTCTGCCCCCCCATGCATCTTTTTATCTGGAAAAGGTTGAGATTTGGTGACTTTATATTACTGAGAATTTCTAGAAATTATGAGTTAATTACTAAGAAAATTCTTAGTATTAGTTACCAAGAAGGTATTATTATTATTTGTTAATTATGGAGAAATTCTGAGTTAATTACTGCCAGCAAAGGCAGAGATGACGGAAGGCCCTTCGGAGCTGGGGGGACCGATATCACTCACCCCAACACCTGTAAGGCTGCCCTCCCCCTTGGGCTGTCAGCTTCTCGGTGTCTTTTACCAGATCAATTTTTGCTTTAAATGATTGTACAAGTTAATAATAAAAACCCTGTTGGAGTAAAAATTAAACAGCTTGGCCAACGTTTCTCCAAATTGTTTGGAGGGCTTTGACCTTTTTTCTTTGTCCCAATTCCAGGCTTGAAAAGCTCTGCAATACCTTGACATTTTGGGCAGGAGGGGACGGGGGGGGGACGGGGGGAACCCAAATTTTCACCTAGATTTTCCCTTAAGCAATGAAGCAGTAAAAATGTAGATTTAGTCACCTGGACAGGCTCTGTAGTTCAGCCTTGCCTCCTTTTTTCCTTAGGCCATATCTACCGCTACGTTCTCCATAAATAATCTTTAGACTTCCTAGGGCCCTTAATACTAATTAAGTCTTAAAGTAGGCAGAAATGAGCTAAGGGAGACTTATATCACAGGTTCCTCAGTCAGCGTTGTGAGCACTTTGCTTCCTGTCTTCAAAGCCTTTTCAAAGGAAGGTTTTGCAGCGTTTTGTAAGGACCAGATTTGTTTAATGATCGTGGAGTTTGGAGTTGCTCCTCCCTATCGCCTGTGTAATCCATAATTGCTGGTTTGGGGGAACTTTATTGCTGTTTCTCCCTGGTTTAAATAATTGAATAGGGGTTTTTTTCCTGTTTGTTGGGGGTGGGGTGGGGAGGTTTATTAAATCCAAGTGGAGGGTTGGAGGGCAAAAGCTTGTGAGTTAAAGTGCTCAAATGGTTCTGGCTGCGTTCTCTGGTACGGGTGGGAGAGGGCAAAATGCTCTCCTAAGGGGAAATCTGCCCTGTGGCAGCACCAAAGCACGTTCAGGGACTCGAGGCTGGAAAGCAACATTTCCAGGATGTTATTCTACATCTCAAAATGACCCTCAACAGCTGACGGGTGCCAACGCCTCGACGAGAGGCACCGTGTCCATGTGAATGGGGGAAAGGACCTGGAAACCTTTTTCTTTTCTTTCTTGCTTCGTTTTCAATACCTTCAATGCTAAAAGCCCTCATTAAAGTTTAATCCTCTACACTAACTCCTTACATCCCTGATGTTGCCAGGCTCCCAGTAACCCTGGCGTCCATTTGGAGTCACAGAGCCGCCGTCCTGCCTGGCCTAGGGGATTCGCTTTGAGCCGACCGCTGCAGCGACCACCTTCGCAGCGGCGTTTTTTTCCTTCTTCCTCCAAATGGAGCCTGTTTTAATCTGTCACAGCAAGTTTAGCTTCAGTGTTCGCAAGGGCTTTCCGGAGAAGATAGTCTCTTTCTGTTGACTGAAGGGCAAAGTAGTGAAAATAAGTAGTTAATTTAGAAACACTGAAGAGTCAGTGCTGGGAGAGGTTTAGACTAATGCCCGGGGAGAGGGACGGTGGTGGCAGATCTGGAGGGACAGGCTGAGCCTTCAGGTCAGAGTTGGACCACAAAATAGATGTTGACGTTCCCTGACCAACGCGTAGGTTGCATCAGTGTGGGGGGAAACATCGTTTAAAACTGACCTGAGATATATTTTTTGGTGAGTTGGAGAAAAACCAAAGGGTTTGTTCTCCACGTGTAAAAATTCCCACCATCTTTTGAAGCCACTTCACAAATGGCTGTAATTAATTTCTAGATGAAACTTTTCACATCCTCACATTGGAAACGTTTGGTTCTGGAAATGCTGAGGAAGAATTTTGACTCATGAAAGAATTTCTCAAATATTAAAATTTTTTAACCAGACTTGACCCTGGTTCACAAAGCTGAGACGTGTATTTTCTGGTCAATTGGATTCAGAAAAAAACCTCACCCAGGCCTGCTTAGAGGATAAACACCAGGTAACAGAGGTAACAGAGGGGAAGGGAAAATAACTGGCTGGCTTCATCCAAAATCCTGGGCAATCGATGGAAAGTCTCCAGTGGGCTCGAGGCCATGGCCCAGTGAGATGGAGGAGATAAATAGGATGGGCGGATCAATCGTGGGCAAGAGGAAGGAGGACAAACGTCACAAATCCAATATTTTAAAAAAAGAACAATGCGGAGTTAAAAGCTTTGGCTTGATGGATTTGGCATTACAATATCAAAGCTTTTGTCAGCACTGGGAAATATTTCACCTCAAGTTGATGCTCTTCAGCAAAAATAAGAAAGGAAAAAAAAATATTTAAAAAAAAAATCTGGTGTTTTTTTTTTTCCTGTGCAAAGAAAAAAACCACCTCGACAGAAAGATTGCTTCGATCAAAAAGCCATGTAGCATCTTGCCTGTTCCCAGAGAGACCGTGGAGAGCACGGCCCAGTCGGTAATTTGAACAGAGCAGCAGATAAATACACAGATCTTTTAAATTCCAGGCATGAAATGGGGAAAGCAGTGAGCAGCGGAGCTGGAACAGATCTAGGGAAGGAAGACACTAAGACACAGGCAGGGATACGCACGCTGCCACGCACAGCAGCACCCACCTCCCGCCTTGCTTCTCCCTGGGTGTTCATTGCCGGGATGAGCAAATCCGGTTCTCACGGTGGAAACGATTCAAATGTTTGCAAAGGAGCCATTTCGCTCACATCTCACCCATCTTTCTGCATTGCAAGCGATGGGAAGCTTTCCCCATCTTCCCCCGGTACAAGCCTCCTGCAGGTCTGCAGCTGCCAGATTTCGGGTATGAGCTTGCAGGAGGAGGCACGGCGGGGAGGCAGGAGTGCTGGCCAGCCTGGTTTTCTCTTGCTGCCGTGTGCTTGTCCGACGGCAGCTTCCAAAGTGGCTCAATTAAGCTCCAGGGTTGTTATTGATATTAGTGAAGGGAGAAAGCTGGCCTCTGAAGGCTCAGCTAATTTCCATGTCTGATGCTTGTGGTGGTTGAATATTTGAGGATCTTCAGTAAATTCTTAAAAAAATAAATAGAGGCATCAAGACGCTCTTAGTTCTCAGTGAAAAAATGCAGGCGGTGGCAGGACAAGGGGCAGAGGATCACTTCTGGGCCAGTCCTGCCTGGGAAGATAAACCAGCCATTCAAATATGGCAGAGGACCTGTTTAAAAACACGAGTTATTTTAATGTGAAGGGGTTTGGAGATGGATGCTGAAGTGACCTATTGACCAAGGAAGCCCTCGACAACGTGCCCAGCTGGGGCTGGTGGATCCTGAGCAGGACTGATGAAAACAGCCCTGAAGTTCGTCCCTCCCAAGCCCCATGGTCATTGCTTATACAGCTTCAAAGCCACCCAACCAAAGCCCTTGTCCCAAATTTCCAAAGGGATGGCGTGGCCAGGAGCCCCACAGCTCTGCTCAAAGTAAGGTCTGCTCAGCCATGCAGTGCGATGCCAAGCGAGGGCACGGTTTCAGCTCAGTTTGGGGCCACAGGAATTAAAGGGGAACGGGGAAGGAGTCTCTTGCTGGCATATTTTATTTATTGAACCGCAGAAAGATGGGTTTTCTCACCTGCTGCTGCTCTGAGATGGTGGAGGCTCTCTCAATTAGCTCCCAGCTCTCCAGCACACTCACACCTATCCCATGAGGCTTTCGGTCAGGTTTTCTGGCGGGGGTTTTCTCTTTTCCAGCTTGTCGGAGATGAAAGGTGCTGGGTTTTCTCCCATATAATGAGCTGGTTTGTGCATGTTAGCACTGGCTCCGTATTGTGTCTTCGTTCACGCCTTCATGGAGAATTTAGAAATGAGACATCTCCTTTCTGGTTCAGGCTTTCAGGCGTTTTTAATCCCTGCACGCAAACAATGCACAGCAACAGGAATCGCTTTTTAAATGGGGGGGGGGGGAGGTGAAAAGCAGATAATTTTTTTTTTCCCTGAGAATGTATTTGCAAATGGCTTTCATCCCCTCTCACCGCACTGCGTCTGAACAGCAGCATGAAAGGAGCAAAGTGTGCAGCATGGGAGGAAAAGCCACGTAAAGCCAAAGGATGTGAGGGAGCCTTGTCACACCGGCTTTTGAAAGCCAGTGCCTCTGAGTCTTACAGATTTTAAGAGAAAATTAAGTGTTCCAAGTAGTTTTCCTTATTTTGGGGCTGGTGCAGTATAGTCGGAGTTTAAGGACTTGAAGGGGAGGTGTGGGAAGTCGGTGGCAGAGCTGGGGATGCCCTCCAGACCCTGGGCTGCTCATGAAGTTCAAGCCATCTTCTGAACCAAGGAGATGTTCTCCGGTGGGACGCTGGGGTGAGCGAGCGGTTCCTGCGACGTGAGCCAACACCATTTCCCCCTGCTGTTAGGGTCAGTCTCGATGGGGGAAGGTTACAAAGCATGAATTCAGCAAAACCACCCTTTGCTCTTGCTGAGCAGGGACAGATGAGCTCCCAACAGCTGGAAGCTGCTGAGTTTCCTTCTCCCTGTGCACTGAAAAGAAATATCCTGTGGTCACTTACGTCCCCGCTGCATCTTGGGTTCATCCCTCCTCCTCCCTGCTTTGGCCAGGGCAGGCAAGCCCAGAGCCCTGGGCTGGGTAGGACGCGTTGGCCGTGATGCTGTGCTTTCCTCTTCCTTGTCGGTCTGGAGCTGTTCCCACCGCTTGGACGTTGCTGCAGGCCAGGTCAGGGTTATTTAAACAGACCAAGAGATTTGTCCAATGGGTCCAGGAGATTTCAGCTGAACTCCCCAGGATCCGCTTGCTTCCCACCAAGGACAGCCATGTGCTGAGCGAGCCCCACTGAGCACGGCCGCTTTGGGGAGATCCCCAGGGGCTGGCCAGGACCGCTTCTCTTTTTTTGCAGCCATGCTCATTCAAATGAACCATCTTCAATCTTAAAACCTTCCATATTTAAACATGAAGGTACCTTAGCAGTTGCACCAGGAATAAAAAAAAAAAAGGCCAGCTTCTCCCTTTCCTGATTTGCACCCATTTTGCATGGTATAAATGAGTCTCTTGGATCTTGGGGGGGTGTCGGGGGGCTCCCTCGCGAAGCCGGGGAGGACCTGGCTGTGTAGTCTCAGTTCTAAACACAAAGCACACAGCCTCAGCCATTTTTCTTCTAAAGAGGTGGGGGTTTGTGCCTGGAAATGAGCCTGAAATTAGCCTTTTCACTGGCATGATGGTAGATGGTGGCTGCAGATCCTTCTCTGAGTCTGCGGGAAATGGTCCAATCTCCCGGCTTACGGCAGCATCCCAGAATGACTTTAAAAGCACAAAAAGTCAAACTTCGTGTTAGCAGCTCAGCTGCTTCAAATAACACAGAAGGAGATAGGGGAAGAAAATAAACAAACCCAGATTTTAACAAATATCTTCTGCTTCAAGCCCATTCTGTATTTGTTGGCAAGGTGAGTGCACTTTCCAAAAAGCCTTTTAGGTTTTTTTGAATGGTAAATGCAGATCTTGTGCTCGCTTGAGGGGGAAACGACAGAAAGCAGGAACGGGGCAACAACCCCCCCCCACACACACACACATTTTATATAAATCTAATCATCAGCCTGAACGTAGACATTAAAATTACAATATAGCTCTTGACTTTTGGTAATTAAAAGCATTTTGTGATGACTCGCTTGATTAAAACGAGATCATCCATTTAAAATGAAAATTCAGAATGAAAATTGCTTTTGTTGCACCAATTATTCTATTTTAAAACTCCTCGCTGTTATCACCCTAATAAAAAGCTGTCACTTCTTCTGTCAAGTAATTCACAACACGAGGCATTTGCATTTCTCCCCGACTTGTGTTTATTTCAGTAATTACAAATGGATTCTTCTTCTAACCCCCCTCTCCCTCCGTCCTTCCTCCCCCTCACCGGCACAGGGTGAGCTGCTGCCCTTCGTCCTGGGCAAGCAGAGAGAAATCCCACGCAGGGAAATTAGGGAAGGAGGGGAAAAAAAAGAAGATTATCAGCAGGGCTGGTGCTTTCTGTCTATAAAAAGCAGCGGCAGTGGGTTTAACCTGCGGCGCCGGGAAGCCCCCAGCGTCACTGCCCGGCTGATAGAGGGGTGCTGGCAGAGGCTGCCCAGCGCTCGAATCAGCAACATGACAGCTGTGTCCTTGTATTTTTTTTTTAAGGAAAAAAAAACCCCTCTTTCTATGCTGAATGGAATGATAATTGCCTGCCATTAATTGAAATTTTGATTGACTTGATCGAACAAGTAATGATACAAGCTGGTTTCACTTAAAGATCACGGGCTTGACTGTGGGTGTGTGTGAGAGAGCGAGCCAGGCTTGGGGACGATGGGAAATAATTCCACTTCTGCTGTTAGCCTTTCCCTGTCGTGATTCAGCTCTCGAAGCAGAAACAGAGCCAGAAGTCCTCCTCCTTCCCTTCCTCCCAACCCATCCAGCAGATGTGACCGTCCCCCAGAAGCTGGTGCTGTTGTCCCCGTCCCCACCACCCTTGCCTCCGCTCTCTGCCAAGGGATGCAAAAGAGGGCTTGGGGACTGTCACTTGCTATATGTGAAAGGAGGGAAGCAAAGGAGTTAATTGAAAAGGATAATTAATTAAATGGCAGTCAATGGAGGAGCAGGGTGTCCCCGTAGCAGGCAGCTGGGCCAGCTGGGGGTACTGGTGCATGCTCGCCCCCACGCATGGCTTGCTGCCACCCGGCTCATCCCAGGCGCTGCCGCCAGCCTGATCTCAGCCCCATCTCCTCCTCTGCCTTTTCCTGCTGCCACCGAGTTTGCAGGAGCGGCCGTGGTCATGGCTGCTGTGTCCATGTGGTCTGACTGCGGTGCTGCGCTGCTCGGGCCGGCACTCGGACGCGTGCTGTAGGGAGGCACAAGCATCTGAGGTCGTAGGATCTTCCTAGCACTTGTGTATGTGTGTATACAGATTTGTGTGCGTGCCTATATGATTGTATTTAGTATACGTGGAGCTGTATGTGTGGGTGTATAACATATAAATAAATACATATGCTTCGAAGTTCTGCATTTTGCCATCTGAAAGCCGTCTCTGGCTTACGGCTCAAGACATAAAGGCACACCAGTCTCTCTCTCGCCTTTTTATCTCTTTTCCATAGGCAGCTGCTCCCTCTCTAACCTGACAGTGCCGCTACATGAGTCTATATTCCAGGGCTGAGGGTTTTCAATTTATCTGCACAAAGCACTTGTGCTTAATCTGGAAAGCACAGGGACATTAGCACCGCCTCGCCCGGGCTGCGCCTCGCAGCCAGCCAGCCCAACAGGGCAGCGGTGCGGGCCTCGCCGCTCTCACTGCTTTCCTTTTGCTTTCCCCCTTCTCCCCCCCTTCTTCCTTTTGGGTAAACTGGAGCCAAGAGCTTAAAGAAGAAGAAAAAAAAATAGAAAACCAGCAAGCTTTTGAAGGGCTCTGTGCTACTGGTAAATTGTTTTCCTCCTTTCTTTTCAGAGTATTTTGCTCTGACATTCCTAATTCCCAGACATGGCATAACCCTCCTCCTTCCACCCATTCTTCCTTGTGACAGAAGCATCTTGCAAAGCTGTAACTCTAGGAGAAAACCAAAATAATTGAGGGGAAGAGGGGAAAGCCATGCCCCGGGAGCATCGCAGGTTGGCAGCAGGAGGGTGGTGGGATGGAGCTGGAGATGCAGAGGCCACCCAGCCTGGTGCTCGTCCCTGAGCAGCCCTGCTGGCACCGAGGGGACGGGTGTGTCCCCTGGGGTGCAGGTTCATGGCCAGGGCTGGGGTTGATCTGAGCTGCCTCTAAGCTGGGGGCTGCCTGGTCTGGAGGGAAAACCCTTTCGCTTTGTGCTTTCCAGGTGTCCAGAAAGCTCCTGTCCCTTCCAAGCTTCTCCCTACAGGAGCATCCCAAAGGCTCTCAGTCCATTGGCCAAGCACTGGGGTTTCCTCCTGGGCACCACCAGCCATGCAACTTTGGGATGAGCCAGATCGGAACATGGAAACACAGGCGAAACGTTCCCTGGGGCTCTTTGATGAGGGGTTTCCATTTCAACAGAAAAAAATTCGCTGAATTTGGAGAAAATAATTTCTTTGGAGGATTTTTTTTTTTTCTGCTCTTAGTGATAGAAATAAGAAATAGCAACAAAAATACCAGCTGAGTCTTACATGTCCAGGTTTCTAATCAGGTTGAAGGCAGCAGATACAGCAAAGACATCGTTACGGCTCGCATTACGGGGAGGGAGCACACCGTGTCTTGTGTGTTTTCTTTCAAAGAACAAAATCAAGATGTAAGGAACCAGCGAGGGGGATAAAGGGGGCACTTAGCAGGCTATGATTAATCTGCAACCTGCTTAATCGGCCTCAGGATAACTGAGAGTTGTCTCTGGATAATTGAGATCAATGGAGTATCATTAGAGACTGCTTTAAAGAGCGCCCGGCTTCAAATGCTGAGCGAAGCAGGAGGAATCAGGGGAGCGAGGACAGAGGCCGGGAGCGGAGGGAGGATGCCGAGCAGCGATGTGGGAATGGTCCTTGCGCCACACGGGGAATGTGCAAGAGGGGAAGGTGGTTTGTGGCGGGTTTTGTTTAAGATCAGGACCTGTGACTTTCCAAACACCTGATTTCTGCCGGGGGGATATTTGCTGAACACATGCTAAGGCTGTGATTCATCCCCACGCTGGGAGGCAATACAGCTATGCCAAGGAGTATACGCTGTGTGTCCCATGTTCGTGAAGCACACAAAACTTTTAATGCTTCCAGCTACAGAGATGTGTATGCTCAGCCCACGGGGCAGCATGGTCCAGGGCTCTGGGGGACACAGGTTCCTCCAGTCCTTCTGCAGCAAACCCAACACCTCCTGCAAGTAAGAGCAATTCAGTTGATGCAGCCTTTCATTGGTCTGACATGTGTTCATGGCGTATCAGGTGAGTCCATAGTTACCCCCAGATGGGAACATCCAAAAGTCATCTGAGCTCTGGAGGTACCACATCTCCAGGTTTGGATCCATCTTTCCTAGAGAGGCTGGATCAGGCATTCCCAGGAAGGGTTTGGTTCCCTTCTGTTTAAATTGTGTGAAGAGAGAAAATGCTTCTAGGTGTTTGCCCCATCATGCCGATGAGGTCAGGGAAACAAGATTGTTAATTCCAGAGTTTATAGGAGGAAGCTTTTAGCCATTGGTTTCTGTCCAAGCCCTGGCACAAGAATAAAATACCCAGAAAACAAGACCCCAGAAAGGGAGGAAAGTGTCATTTCAGATCAGGGAAAATCCAAGTGCTGCTAGGCACAAACAAAAGGCGATTTGGCAGCCGTTGACTGGGCAGGCTCGTTCTTTCTTCTCTTCCCCAGTGGCTATGGAAACTGCCGCTGTTTGTCCGCCTTCCCGAGGAAGGTGGGCACTGCGGGCATGCGGGGCTCCCTGGGGAGCAAAAAAAGCCAACGCCAGACCTTTGCTTTCAGGGCCACAAGGGGCTGGGAGCTGCGAGGGGCTGGGCAGGGGAGCAGGACAGGGACCCATGGCCACGCGTGGCAATGCTTGGGGACAGCGGGTGGATGGGAACTGCTCCGTCTCTCTGCTGACTCTCTGGGTGACCACAAAAAGGTGCTTCCAGCCCTAGTGCCCACGGTGCCAGTGCTCCCCGAGCACTTCATCTCCCTTCCCTATTTGATTCATTTTAGTGACTAAACTGGAGATTTTATATCTGTATTTTGGTATACTGTTGTCAGCCTCATTTGGCTGTAGGTGGTTGGGGTTTTTTTTTAAACCCCAAAGCCCTTTGCAAACTGCTTTTCACAATCTCATCTAGCAAGAACTTTTTTTAACGCAAATCCCTTGACTCCAGAAGCTCTGGATTGAAAAAGGAAAAATAACTATCATGAGACTTGAGCTGCTAGGCTCAGCGATGGGCGTGAGAAGTTTGAGGTTTACAGATTAAATATCAGAGAAGCTGTCGTGGCTCCAGGGTGGTTTCAGATGAGCGTGTTCAAGATCAGCGGTGTTTACAGCAGGGACTCGGTGTGAGGAATTGCTCTCTGATTAGCAAAACAAGGAGCGGTTTGGGACCGTCCTTTCCCTTGCCCTGTGCATTGTAGGTTATGAGAGGCTCCTTCAAGCCCCTGCATAAGCCCTTGCTCCAAAGGAAGTCGTTTTCAGCTCTTTTGAGTGGTTTGCAAAGGTTAATGAATAAGGAATCAATTAATGGTTTCCTAGCCTTGCACTTTCTCTTTTCATTTAAAGGGTTCCCTTTTTGAAGATTAGTTTAATGTTAAGAATAATCTGGTTTTGCTGAGAGCTAATTAAATGTGGCACCATCTCTCCTTGCCCTGTTCTTGCTCCTTAAAGCAGATTGGGGCTCCAGGAGCTGCTCTCCCTCGGCAACAGCAAGGAGCCACCCCAGACCGTGCCTGCTGCCCGGGGCAGCAGAGGGGGGCTTCAGCACCCCCCAGCTTTGGGGTTGCAGCAGGAGATGCCAAAGTGTTTTGGGGTATTTGGGGTTTAGACAGCTCCCTGCCCTCTGTCTCCAGTTGGCAATGGTTGGGGCTGCAGCCCAGGGCAAGCGTCCCCACTGGTGCTGTCAGATACTTGCTGCTTGAGGAGGGGTTGGGGCACCAGGAATTGCACAGGGTTAAGCTCACCTGGGGGTGGAGGAGCCAGGACCAGGTTTCTTTCCTGTCTCAAAAGGAATCCAGACTGAGCCACTCAAAAAAGTAACTGGGCATTTCCTCAAAAAGCCAAATACAGCCCACAAGCAGTATCCGAGGGGTGTCCAAGGGAGAAGCTCATGGCTGTGACCCCCAGCTGGATCCAGAAGCCCCAATTCTGGTAGGGCAAAATTGGGCTGGATCCTACTGCAGTGCCTGACACGACTCCAGCAGTCACAGCTCACTCGGGACGTCTCTGCAGCAGCGTGTTAGATTCCCAATTTCCCTTACTTAGGCACTGCTTTACCAGAATATTCTCCCCGTTGAGGAGAGTGAAGTCCTCATGATCTTCCATGGACTATGCCCACTTACCCAAATCCAAAGCCACCAAGCGCACAGGCAAGCCACCCACCAAGTTCAGCACGCTCTGGCTGAGTCGCTCCATCGTTCTGGCCCATTTTACAGGGCCAACCTTGAAATAAAACCCTCAGTACACATTAGCAGTGGTAGCAGTACCAGCCCCTGAAAACTCAGAGTTCAACCTGATGGCAGTATTTAATCAAGAAAGTGCTTTTATCTCCCTCACCACACTGGAATCCCATCACACCTGGTCAGAGAGCCTTTTGGTTGGCGCTGCTCGGCCGTGATTTTTCTCTGATTTATTAAAGCATCTTCCCCTATTACCAAGCACTGGAACAGAAACACCCATCAAAGGTTTAAGAGCCTAAATGGGTGTTAATTAGCCCAGCAGGGAAGGCAGAGTTTCAATGAGGTTTATCTTTAAACTACTATTAAGTTTGACAATGTAAAGAGATAAATTTGGTACTTAATTCAAGCCTCGCCTAATCAAATAGATTATGGTTGTTACCCGTATCTAAAATGTAAATAATCTTTAACTTCGGGGGATTTGTTTTATGGAACAGTATCATACTGATACTTGTGATAAAGCCCTGCTGTCCTCTCTCTCGCCCCCGCCGCACAGCATCCACCACCGAATCCTTCTTAAACCGTTCTGCTTTAAAGGGATTAGGAAGAGGGTGGGATGGAGCCGAGCAGAGGAGGAAGGCAAGGCCCAGCGTAGCGGTGCGGTGCCGATTAGCTGCTCGTGGGGCACAGCCAAAATGCCAGCTGGGCCAGGAAGGGCCCTTTGCCCCCACGATGGCTTGGACAGGTGACGTTCCCTTGTGCACTGATGGCTTGTTTTGTCCTGGGTGTTTTGTACCCGTCTGAGGTGCAGGGAGCGTTTTATCTTTTGCTAAGTGTTGCATTGATCCTGATGTTTAAAATGTGGAAGCTCAAGCTCTGCTAGAGCTTTCAGAGGGGCAGAAAGCATCAGTTAGAAGGGAAAATCACTTCCAAGTCGCCTGAGCCAGGACACGCCAGACCCTTGTGCTGCTCTGTGGGGTATTCAGGTAGGACGGATCCCGGGCCACATCCCTACACAGGATTTTGACTCCTGTGGTCCCCGGGCACAAGTATCCTGAGCCCTAGTTTGCACAAGCTGCAGCCAAACACCATCTGCACTGGAAGCATGCATTAGTTTGGCTACAGCGGGGCAACACTCAGGGTATTTTTAAAGAAAAACCTGTTTTGAAGTTAAAAAAAAAGAAGGACAACCAGCAGCCTAAAGCCAGACGAGCCTTTCCAAAGACCCCCTTTCTATATCAAAACTCTGCATAAGGGCCACATCTCTGGCCAGCCTGCGAGGAAATTCTCAGCTGGAGCATTGTGTTGGGGAGGAAAAGTCACTTTTCTAAAGCTCTATTCATTTTCTTTTTCTTTTTCTCCTCTTTCCCCCTTGTGTAATTCTAATTGCTTGGCACAGGAAAGGGGGAAAAAAAAGGGCAGATGGGAATTTACATGCAGCAGGATTTTCGCTGGGACTTTTAGATATTTATAATACCTCAAGGAATAAAGACAACCATATAGATTATGGACTTAGAAACCGGCCTGTGCACGGTGTGTGTGCGCTCGTGTATAGGCACTGAGATATTAGCCGCACACACGGAAAAAGAGCACACAACAAATTTATCTTTACAACTCTTAAATTATCTTTCAGTTGACACTTATTAACCTCCTGCCAAACTCATTATCTACGTGAATAAAACCCGAGCTATCAAACAGGAATGGCTCGTGAGGCTGCTGCCCATGCCCAGGGAAAATTTGATTGTGAACAGGCAAGCTGAAACAAGGCTTTTTGCATTATTTTATTTTATTTTGCTCTAAAAAGCCAAATCCTGGACCTTGCTGAAAGGGGCTCCCGGCACGATGCATGCAGAGAGTGCAACCAGCCAAATTAACATAGAGTGAGCTGTGAAATGCAGGCAGAGGGAATACATTCTGCTCTGATTTACGGCTTTATGTCTCGGAGCAAGGAGTCCTTTTCCCCCTTCCAGGCTGCGGTGGTTGCCGCATGTTTCCTAAGGCCGGTGCGTGACATTTAGAGATTGGGAGTGGAGGGGACTTTGCTCGCTAACAAGGAGGACAATTTGGGTTTGGGATTTGCAGCCTTGGGGAAGAGGGAATATCTGTTACTTTGTAAATATCTGTTCATTTATCAGTGGAAATAGGCATTTCCTTTGGCCAAATAGCAGAGCCTTGAGGATTTAACTTCTGGGTCTGCACCAGCGTTTTTCATCCTGCTCTGACACTAACCTTCTGGGTGACTTTGGGGAGAAAAAAACACTACAGATACATTTCAATATAGTTCTCACTAAGGGCACAACAAGCATTAATGCCTATAAAGACCAAGAGATGAGATTGTTTAAAGGAAAGAAGAGGCTTTGCATACCCTACCCTTCCGGAGAGGAAAAATTTCCCCCTCTCAGCAGCTGCTTGTTGAGCTCTGGCATTTGATGGCTCCAAATTAATTGAATAAACAAGGCACCTCTACGCAAAGAGCAATTAGAGGCAGCCGAGTCCTGCTCGTTTCCCCAGCTGCCTCTGTGACAGGTTAAAAACCCTTCCCCGTGTCAGTGCCTTCCCGGTAGCTTTTGGAGCCTGCTAAGCACGGCTCGGGGCTGACAGCCAGGGTGAGATTTCCCCCGGTAAGGCAGCGGCCAATTAAGCTGATGAAAAGGAGGGAGACGGAGCAGACAGGGCTTCTGCAGGGGCAGGCAAGGCCTTTTTGAGTGAGGGAGAGGAGCAGGCAGAGAGGAGCAGAGACTGTGGGGGTCCCCAAACCCCTGCTTTGTCTGGACTGGATGTTTATAGGGTCCCCTTCCCCAGATATCCGTATGGAGAGTATTACATGGTACTCCTGTCCTTGGGTTTCCTCTTCTTGGTCATCCAAGCACTGTCCCCTCCCTAAGATGTACGTGCATAACCCAGCTGTGATTTCCAGACCAGGGACCCTGTGGCTGTTTGATCCATGTAAAAACATCACTGTGTATGTGGGATTGGTATCAACACCAGCGTCTGTGCTCACACTTTGCGCGCAGTCGCATGCGATGGATGTGGGAGTTGTCCCCCCAAGCATCGCAGGTGGCCTGGGTACGTGTAGAGGGGAACACGTGCTGCCTGCAGGGAGCAAAAGGAGAAGAGGAGCAGGGAATGGGAGCGTGGTCATCCCCGAGGACCAAGGTAAGTGCTCTAGTGTGTGCAGGGCTGAGCAGACTCACGGCCATGTATAAGCTCACTGCAGCTGGTCTGTGTACAAGCTGCATTTGTAGCCTAATTGCGTGTAGCCAATCTCCAGGACTGACTGTCCTCACACACCATCTGGCATGCACATGTGTGAGCCATGTAGCAAATGTGTTTTATCTGTGAGCTGAAAATGCTGTGCATCTTCTGTGAGGTCAGTTAATGAAGCGATGCTAGAGATGGGAGGCAGAAGCCACCCTGATGCCGAATGCCCATGCATTTCCCTTCATGAGTTAGGAAAACTTGCTCAGTGTCTGCAAAACCAGATGGAAATCAAGCCCCTTCTCAAGCAACCAGCTTTCAGGCTGAGCCAGAGCTTTGTGGATTTCCCCTCGTTAGGCTCTAAATTACTTCCTTCATTTTCCCCGTCACTCCTGGAGTTGTCTCAAGCCCCAGGGCTGCAGGCATGCGCAGGGCTAATCCTTCGTGAGCTCTGCTGTCTGGTGGACTTCAGAGACACGCGATAGACTCGGGCAGACTGAGGCACCATCCATCACATCCACTTGAGACAGCTGTCAGCAAAGCTAATCATCCGCCGCCCAAGTGATGTTCCCCTGACGTCTGCCTGCCTCTGGGAAAGGCTGGTCCTTCCTCAGTGCCACCGAAGGGAATCCAGACTGAGAGTCTTGAGGCTGCGAGGAGAAGGAGCCTGGTAGGAGGAGCGGAGCTGGGTGGCCTGGCCCCAGGGCTGAGCCCTTCCTCCTGGCTGTGCCACCCTCCCACCCAAGCAGCGGCTGGCAGGACCAGGGCTCCCCACTGCTGGGCCCCCATGAAGTGGGGTATTTGCTGATGGGGTGAGCCCCTGCCCGTGCATCGTGCCCAGGCACAGAGGCCAGCAGAGATTTGTGTCCATGGGAGCAATAACCACAACCAATGTTGGTTGAAGATGTTAAGTGCAGCCCTGTGCTCCCCTCTGAGGCTGGGAACACCATAAATAACAGGGCAATGCTGACCCCTGCCATAGGAGAAACCTGTAGATTGAAGTCCTGTCTATTTTCATATCCAACAGCCTCAGTAAAGAACCGCCTGCCGCGTTATTACACATCAGTTTGGTCGTGCAGGATGTTCCCCAGGGACGGCCACCCTTTGCTGAAGCCCTGGGGACTGGGCCCAGCCCAGCTGAGCCACAAAGCATTTTGTGCCTCCCTAGTCCCCCTTTGCAGCACACCCGCTTCTGCAGGGTGAGGCACAGTGGTCTCCCAGCTGGGACATGTAGAGGAAAGCCGTGGCCCTGGCCCTTGGGCAGCAGATCTCTTTGGGGGATGCTTCAGGGTATCAAGGAGCTGGGAAGTGCCCGGGATTGGTCAGCGTTGTCCCAAAGAGCCCAGCAGTGCTGGGAAGCTGCGGGTGGGATGGGATAGGGACATTCGCAGGAAGTGCTTCTGTTCAAACCAGTAGGGTAGGGCACTTGCTGATCCATGCCCTGCCTTCCCAGGGAAGCACCCCTGCATCCATTCAAGCAGAGGAGCAATTTGCCCTGAGCTGAACTCCCCTCTGGAGACAGATGAGAGATTGCAGCGTGTTTAATTCATGGCCCCGTGTTTCTATTTCTGGTTGCTCTCAGGCCTCGCTGTACTAGGGAGGCACCTCTCAGGCACTGTTTTCCTTCTTTGCCTGCTTCTCGCTCGGCAGTGCGTGCCAAGTGCAGGCCTCTTGGTTGGGTTTGGGGTGATTCAGGGCCACAGAAGCAGAGACAAGGACAGAGTCCTGCTGGAGAGGGACATCCAGATGCAGAGGGGCTGCAGCTCCGGGGAGGGCCTCTCTGAGCACTGCGCGCCTCTCCGCATGTTCAGCCTGTTGGTGCTCCGAGTGCTGGGCACTGCTTTCCATTTTAAAGACAGGAAAACTGAGATGCAGAGGTGTCAAGGTCACACAGGAGCATAAATTTAAGCTCAGGTTTCCCTGAGTGTGAGACGAGGCTGGCGATGAGCTTTGACAGGTCAAATCCTGTCTTCAGCCTGGGCTCAACCTCATCTGGGGTTTACAGTCTGTAATGGGATGCAGCCACCACTGCACCTACCCAGCCAATTCCTCATCCATAAGATTATTCTCTAGACAGAGCAACCTGCACAAGGGCAGGTAATTCATGGCTGCAGATGGGCTGTTGCTTCGCTGTCTGACCTACGGCACTGCAGTCTCTCCTGCCATTGGCTTGTGCAGGAATTTCCTGGGCCAAGGCAAGCTGCAAGATACATATATTTCTCTTTCTCTCCTGCAAGCTGCTTGAGAGCAAAGTCATTGGCATAGCATAAATAGGGAGCACACTGGGCGTCCGCCGGCTAAGCTGAATCCCCCTCCACCCCCTGCCGTTTCCAATTTGTAGCCCATATTTTAATTCTCTGCCCCACTGTTCCCTTCCTGCTCTCGTAAAAGAGACTGTCCTGCCCGAGCAGCGGCTGGCAAAGCAGCTGCCATTTGCAGCTAGATACTGATGAAGCTACTCTGGTTCTCATTGGGGTTCCAACCACAGGAGCTTGGCGCTGCTGGCACCAAAGGACAAAGTTGCTTCTCCTGCTTTTATCCTTTCCCCCCCTTCCCCTCTCTCCTTTAACTGCAGGATTGCTTTTATTTAATTTTTTTTTTACATATGAAGTTTGAACCCTGTTCTGTTAGGGATGAAGAAAGGGGAATGCTTGCAAAGTAGAAACCATACCAGAGCTGCTCGTAAAGCATCCTCATGCCTGCTGGGGTGGTGGTAAGCAAGGGCAGATCCAGGCCTGATTTAAGAGCAGAAGAGTGCTGTTGCTCCTTCCTCCCCGCCGTGCGATACAGGATATGTGCCGAGAGGCAAGCCTCATCTCACTGGCAGTTTTGAAGTGCTCACTGGATTGTTTTTGCAGGCAGAAGTCTGGGAGGGGAGAGAGGGAAGAAAGCACAGATGTCACACAAGCAAGAACGGCCACGTGGCGGGGAATGTGCTGGATGGAGCATCCTGTGCCTTTCAGCTCCCTCTGCTTCCTTTCAGCTGCAATTCAAGACCCAGATCTCCTACACCGCTGCTGTGCCACTCTGCTCCCCCTGACTGTGAGGGGCAAAGGAAGGAGGAAACCCGCAGACTGGTGAACATTAAAAGTCCAGGTGAGACCACTAAGGAGGAGAAGTCCTTCCCACAGCTCCTGGAGAAGCAAGATAACTCCCTTTTCTTGTGTGGTCCACAGAACACAGCTGGTCCCATGAATCCTTGGTTGAGGGGAGAGCAAAATAGGGTGCTCAGCTCCCTGCAGTTTTACTCTGTCCTCTGGGAGGGGAAGCAAGACACGAAAGGCAAAGGGATCTGGCTGGGGTGATTCAACAGACAGTGTCAGATGAATATTTTCCTGGTTTCCATCTCAGCTCCTCTAGACTACCTTTGCCTTAGACAGACGGACAGTCATCGATGGGTACCCTCTCTTTTTCTTTCTTATTCTGCTGGCTCATGAGTAAATTCAATAAAACAGTGGGAGATTTGTTAGGATTAAGGTCAAATAAAAAGCGAAAAGGCGATTGGATTTGTTTTATGATTGATTATAGAAAGTACAGATATTTATTAACAGCCAACAGGATAACTGTCAAAATGATTCTATATCAACAAAAAAACCAGAAGATGAGTCAAATGTTTTCAGCGTTGTGGGAACAAGATTAAAGCAAATACAATTGATGCAGCAAATAAAGATGCCAGTGTTAACGGCTGCTATATAATTTCAACTGGTCAATCTCATCTCAATTTATTTATATATATACATGTACATATGCATTCTTTTTTTTTTTTCTTCCTCTTTTTAAGGAATCTCTGGCAATTGCAGATGCTGTTGGTGCCTTGGGTCAGGAGTTGAGTCATCTTGTCTGTACAGCATCTGATACATGTCAAAGACAGAGCAACGAAGAGGCCCCAGTGTCATGGGGAGGGTGCCGCGGGGGCCTGGGAGACCTGCTTCTGTGCTGGGTGCTGCCACGGGACCCTGGGCAAAGATTTACCTGTTTATTGACTCAGTTTTCCTGTCTGTAAATGCCTTTGCTTTTTAAAACAGTGCTTGAGGGAAGCCAGAAGCCTTGGGTCATGCTGCCTCCTGCACCTACAATGGCCCAGACCCAGCCACTGCCACCGCACAGTGATTTTTTTCCTCTGCCCACCCCAGAAAAGCACATCCATAGTAGCAGGGGGTGGCCACACAGGGTGCTGAGCCTGCTGTGCAATGGACCACCCAGCCCTCCCTCCCCCAGGCTATTCTGATCCTCCTCCATCCATCTGCAAGTGGCTTTCTATTAGTACGGAGCCATTAAAATTCAAGGTCGGATTTGATTCTATATTGATCATTACCAGGCAAATTAAAGACATCTTTCTTCTCTTCTTCTTGTGTTACAGTGCCAAGAGGCATCCCGCTGTTCGCTTTTACAGGCTGGTGCTGCAGCCTCAGTGTCTCCTTGGATGGCTCCAGGCACAGAGGTTTCGTGTTTCCTGTTAAAGAGAGATGCTCCAGGTTCTAAAAAAGCAAACGTGATTTCAGGTTTGGAGGATTGTTAAGGCTGTCGGTTAAGCAGATGTCTGAGTTGTGGCTGAAGTTCAGATTTATTGCATGTATCCCTATCAGGAAGGATTAGAGCGGCATCAGGGACGTGACAGCTCTGTCCCATACACGGGGTTTGGCTCTTCCCAAGCACAGTGTGGACAACTTGAGACTGAGGTTTTTACCTTCTCCCCTCCTAATTCAGCCTAAAATGCAGGAATAATCACCACCCCCACCCCCCATTTTCCTTCTCCATGGTTCAGGACCTGCAGATCCTGCTGCATGCAGGAGATCTGAGCTCTGGGCATCGTTATTTGCAGGACTGGAGCGCATCAAAGCCAGACCTGCAACTGGGACCTGTGGCGCCAGGCTGTGCGGACATGTAGCAGGAGCCTGTTCCTTGGCCTGAATCAAGCCCAACCGACTGCCTGACATTACGGGTGTTCAGGTGACAGGCCTCATCTCTGCTCCCTGCTCCAAGAGCTCTACCAGCCTGCATCCTCCCTGCATGCCCTCACGGCCTGTCGCTGCTTTTGATGCTCCCTTTCTCTCTTAGTTGAGTTCCAGGTGACTGATGCCAGTTTTGAACTTACACAGAGCAGCTGGAGGGGACTCCTGATGCCAATGTGAGATCAGAAGAGAAAGTATCTGACAAGTCCCTTTCTAAAGCATCAGGACAGCATCTTCCAAATTATTTCTGTTTATACTTTGCCAGTGACTCATACGTTGATGTTCTGTCCCGTAGGTTACTTTAAAAACAGGAATAATTACACTACTAATTATCATTTGAATTATTCATTTTGTCCCCCTCTTCCTTTCTGCTGGAAGAGGAAGACGCATTGTCAGTTGTGGCTGTCTTTGTACAGTGTGATTAGATGCTCTCTGTGCAGCGATGGGAGAGATCTCATCAAAATTTGCTTCCAAAAATGGAACCAGGATGAGGAATTTCACAGGTTTCAACAAGTCAAAAACCTCTCCCCTTCAGAGACGTAAATATGCATCTACATATGCACATGGATACACACATATGCACTCACGCACCTTAACCAAGCACAAAAACGCATTCATCCCCATCATCAAAATAAAACCTTTTCCTCAGCTGAAGGAGAAGGCAGGCTCTAATGAGATTGTGAGTGTGTGGCACATGTGTTTGTGTGTGTTTTCCTAATTATCTCTTTTCAAATAAGATTAAACATCCTTCAAAGCCGGACATCTTTCCAATAGGTGAATGAACTCCAGGGCTGATGGTAACATGAAAAATTCTCCCTGTCACAGGCAGACAAACAAATTGTGGGGTTTTTTTTCCTTAGGAAAAACATCGCAGTGAAATTACTGTTCTCTTGTTGCTGCTAGAAACCCCGTTGAAGGGAGCCTGGCTTTCTTCTCACTCAAGCTGGGGCAAATCAGGACAAAGTCCAAAGATGCTTGTCACATGAAGGAGGCGTGAAGCTGGTCTGGAAGGTAACTTTGGCATCTGATTCTTGTTGCCAGATGGAAGATTTCAAGGTCAGGGCTCTGCTCTGTGGATACTACAGCATGGGCTAAAGATGGAGCTGTTCAGTGGGACAGTCTGGATAGCCTCTGGCTGAAGAGGTTCCTGAAGGATGCTCACCTGGAGGGCATGTGCTGGGGAGAAATCCTGTATCGCTCCTCTTTTCCCTTCTTCAAGCAGCTTGGTCACTGGAGGTGGGACACTGGGTAAAGCAGCCCTGAGCCATGACCCCTCTGTATTCCTCCTTGCTTGGTGAGCTCTTTCAGAAAAGTAGCCCTTGTCCAAAGGCCCAGATGTAGGTCCAACACCCCTGACAACCCAAACGCTCCTTTGCTACCACTGCTGAGCAGGGCTGGGGCTACTCCCGTCAGCTTGGCTCATCCATCACCCCCTTCTGCTCCATGTGTGTGCAGTAATGTCCTCTTCTTCCTCTTGCTCCAGAGAAGGCAGCGCTCCCGTGAGCGAGGGCGTGTTTGTGCAGGGGAGGGATGTGCATCAGCAGCCGCAGCAAAGATCCCCATTCGCTTCACGCATCCTCTCCAAGCATCACCCGAGGATATCCATTAACTCGAACAGGCTTGTTCCTTTATCAAGGATTCCTTTAGAAGATCTCGGCTGCCTGGAAAGCTGCGCGTGTGCTTCAGACAATATGTCTGCACTTCACAGCTTTATTTGTTTAACAGGTCTGATAACAGCTCTGCCTATTGCACAAAGAGCCACCCCGTTCAGGCAACAGGTTCGTTCCTTTATCATGCATCAATCTAAACTGATTCCACCCTGGAGACTCAAGAAAGAAGGTGCGCAGTCAGGTTATTCTTCTAACAGCTTTATGTTGGTATCACATCGTTATTTCACTGTATTTAAATCACCATAAAAAAAGGACACCATCTCTCTATATACCATTATCCTTTCCCGAGACAAAGTCTGAGGAATGTGTCAGGGAAAGTATTTATCAAAGCCAAAAATCCAATAGTTTTATTTCCTTCTTGTCAGACACAGGGCCCTTATTCAGCTCTTTTATAGGAACCCTGGATTTGCCAGTCTGGATCAAACCCAATCACTGTCTCCGACAGCAGCCAGTTTTGTTGGCTTCCATGGTAGCAGGCAAATCCCCTGCAGCAGGAGCACTGGTGGTAATCCAGCCAGCGGGCATCCTTCCCACCCTCCAGGAAGGTGTAGGTGATGTGCTGGAGCAATAACGTTTATGTCCTTTCCATAGATTTTAATACACATTTTTTCCAGTTCCTTTGCATCATGCTATTGTTTAGCCCAGAGAAAAGCAAATAAAACCCTGCAAGGTGCACTAAAGGGCCACTGTTCTGATTCAGAAGCAGTTTGCACAGAGATTGCATTGGTGTAAGTGATGTTGCAAGACAGCCAACAGGCTCATGAGGGGGTGGGTTTGATCTTTCCCATTGCAACTACCTACACATATGGCCAAACATTAATTGGTTTAGTTTTGCTTTGCCCTTGGTCCAAATGGGATTCTGAGACCAGGCATCCCATGGGCTAACAGGGAAGTGCTATGAAACTTTCCTGCCCCAGGACCCACTTCAAAGTGGCTGACTTCAAAATTATGAAATATCGCCTTGTATAAGCAGGGCAACTGGTATTGCCAATTTGGTTTAAAAGCCTTCTTCCACTTCACTCCCCACCAGCAGCTCCGCAGAGCAGGATGCCAGGGAGATGCTGCCGGGGCATGTGGAAGAGTGGGAACCCTCTGCCTTCAGCTTTCCTGCACCGCCGTAACATCCCCACAGACCGCCCAAAGTAACGCCAGGGAGCTTGAACCACAACGCTTGGCCCAGCCTGGCAGCAGGGAGAGGAGCAGCTAACGGGGACCCACTCAAAATGAAACAGCTGCAAAGGGAAGGGGGTGCGGGGACAAGGAGGGAAGAGAAGGAGGGAAAGCGCTAACAGATGGCTGGGGGAAGAGATGGTGGAAGAGGAGGGAAGCAGACAGATGGAGGACAGAGAGGAGCGGGGTGAGTGACATAAGCAATTCTCTGCGCTTGTTCATATTTAATCAAGAATTTGCTGCTGCTGTTATTTGCATTTTGGTGTTATTTGCTTTACAGCAGCATCTAATCAGGCCCTGCCAGAGGCCAGGGCCCTGGGAGTTGTGCCGACACTCAGGGAGCCAGTCCTGCCTCCAAGGGCTATAGCCCGGGCAACCAGGCTGCCTTTCACAGCTGGAACCACGGCAAGGAAGAGAAGCCCGGAAACCCATCTGACACCAAACACCAAACTGAAGCATCTGGACCCAAACACCGCCTCAGGGAGGAGGTGGGGCAGCAACACACCCACCTCACAAGCACAGCCGCCTCCCAGGGCAAAATGGCTG
>NW_009259329.1:1615887-1619028 GCF_000687185.1 Egretta garzetta
CGGGGAGGCTATAAATGCTGGCCGGGCCGGCAGCCCCTCACAGTGGTGCTGGTGGGTTGGTTGCTGGCAGCTACTCTGTTGCTTTTGGGCAGGTAAGGTGTAAAGCCATAGTCTTGAGTTCTCTGATTTTTGCAGGCTGAAAGTGGGCAAAGGCTCTTACAGCCTCCTTCTCCCTGCCTCGGGTCCTGTGCTCCTCTGCCAGTCACAGAGCTGAGGCTGCTGGAGGCTTGGCCAGGCCTCAGAGCCTTTATGTGAGGTCTGTGTTCCCAGAGCAGCATCAGGGCTAGTGGGGAATCACCTTCCTGCAGAGCCAGAGTCTCTCCCCGTGGCCAAGGAAGAGCTGCTTGGCCTTGTCATGAGGATGAAGCAGAAGAGGGAGACCCCCAGTGTTCCCTGTCCCTGCTGTGGCCAGCACAGGCTGGGGGTACGGGTATGTGCTTCCTTCCAGCCTTTCTGAGCATTGTATGCACTGCTGAGAGTCTTGCTGTTCAGCTTCACCCTCAGGGCAGTGAAGGGCTTTGTGGAGGAAGCAGCAGGTAAACTGAGGCACAGTGTGGTTACTGCAGGATGCCTCTGGTCACACAGTGGAGTAATGAGCCCATTTGAGAAGGGACCCCAGTGATCAGGATGACTAGCTTGTGCTGTGCAAGGAATGCACTTGGGGCTTGCAAGGGCAAAGCTCCCAGCAGAAAATGTGGGGTTTTTTCTGCCTAGGCAAGGGCTCTTATTTTCAGACACAAATTCTGGCATTTTCAGACACAAATTCTGGCTTTTTCAGAGTCCAACGGAAAGCATAATGTCTTGCCACTTTGACATGTCTCTAGCTGATGATGTCTTAGGCCAGTTCTAGGAGGAATAATAAGAATAATCATTATTATTTGTCAGATCTAATCCAGTCTTATATCCTGTGGGATCTCAAAGCTTGTTAGCAGAGAACAGGGCTAGTTCTGCTCATCTCTGCCACCTGCATCCTGCTCCTAAAGGCAGGGTTTAAAATATGCTGTATACAGCCTGTAGATCTTCTCTGGGTAAAAATAGCAAAATAGCCTTAGCTCCCATAGTCTCTTCCACTGAAAATGGGAAACTGAGGCACAAAGTGGGTAATTTGCCTTTAAGGAAATTAGTGATAAAATATAAGTGTTACCAACCTAGTCTTGCATCTTACTGGAAGTTAATGTTGCCTAGTACTTTATCAAGAGAAAAAAAAATGAGGGAGGAGGTAATCTAAGGAAGTAAGGAGGGGGGGATGGACTTCCCAAAATGAACTCAGGCACAATGGTTTTTGCATAACAGTAAGTCAAAACTGCCCTCTCTTTTTTTTAAATATGTTTTTAAAGCAATTCTTTAATTTCTGGGTGACTGAAAGACAAAAGCGTCTGAAAACCTCTCCAGTTTTCTCTTGCTCTGATTTTCTTTTAATTGTAATTATGAAACTGTCCCATTATCATATTGTGATGCAGAGCCTTTCAAGTAATGAAAAATTCAAGTGAAGTCTTGATTACCTCCCCTGAGAACAAAATGTGATGGGGAGGACAGAGGAAGGGGGGGGAGATACAGACAAGTTTTATAATAATAAAATAAAGAAAAAATTAATCATGGATCCATTAGTGTTAATACAAATGCTTTATGACTCACCTCAATCATTTTACATTATTTAATAACAGAAAGTCATTATTTCCTGGGAGAATTAGAGGAGTACAGAGGGGTCGTCATCTGAGGCTGGCCAGGAGATCCTCTACTAATTTCAGTGGTCCATTGTGAGCTAGCATATCATCGCTCTGGGAAAATAGATTTGTAGAAAGATGGAGGAGCTGTAAGCAGGATATTATCTGCATCCAGACTGCTTTTCCTCAGCCTGTGCCTGGTCTATGCGCCGCCTGGCTGTGCGGTAACACAGGGATGTGTTCCCCTGCAGCTGTGACTAGCTGAGCCCTGTGTGCTTGTGGGCTCCTCTGTGGGAGGTGAGTGAGTCAGCTCCTGGAAGTGGCCTCCTCCATGCAAAGGCTATGAGTTATAAAGGGACCAGAGGCATCTCCCAGCATGGGAAATGGAGCAGCACAAGGGTGCTCTCTACTGCTTCAGCTTTTCAGGTTAGGGGAGCTCATCCACTCCTGAAATGTAGAGAATGGGAATTGTGCTTGTGCTTGCTAGAAGGCAGGTTTTAAAACAGAAGGTTACATGCTACCTGCACACAACCCAGCGAATTGCAAGGTAAAGGGATTACATGCAGCTTAATCTGGAACTCTGGCTCTGTGAGCAATTAAACTCCAGTAATTCAACAAAGATGAAAGTTCAGGCTGAAAGCGTTGCATTCCTAGTGTTGCATTTTGCCTTTTGTCAGTGAAAAGGAACATGAATACTACCTGCGACTGAAGCCAGCCTCAGTGGAAACTTGCTGCATGGGAAGATGACAAAGTCATCTTTTAACAAAACTGCTGCTGAAGGGACCCTGTTGGGGGTCCTTGGGAGAGGGGCTGCTATTAGCAGCTATTAGCAGCTGAATTGTTGGTCCTGTTTCTCAGGGAGGGGACTCAGCTGACTGACACTTGTGGTTTGGGTGCTCAGGAGCCAGATGGATCCACAGCTGGTTCCATCTGATCCACCATTCCTCTCTTCTGTGCCTCAGTTTCCCCATCTGTAAAGTGGGGGTAGTTAGTTTGATACAGATGTACTCTTACATAAAATGTGTCCGATCGGAAAGCACTGCTTCTTGAAAACTTATCCTTCCGTTTGAAAAGAAGGTTAAATTAAATACATTTTCTACCAAAACCTGTTAAAACAGGATTTCTGTCTTATACTTGCAGAATCCTCTGTGAGTGTTGACTTAATAACAGCTTGAAATGACCTTGCTGTTGAAACTGAAGCTGTTTATAAGATGAGCATCTTCCTGCCCCCTCAGGTACTGCTGTCATGGGGTCCTGGGTGCTTTACGTGCTCAGGCCAAGAACCAGTGCCTGCCTCAAAATGCTTACAGACAAGAGGCAAAGCAGGAATTATTCCTCTCACCTCATCATGAGGAGCTGAAGGACGGAGGCGAAGGTAATTTTCCAGGGAGCTCAGCTTCTGTACCAGGGCCAGGGAAGGCACTGACTTCTGTGTGACTCAGTCCAGTATTTTAAAGGGGGAAAAAAAAAAAAAAAA
>NW_009259329.1:1621439-1628327 GCF_000687185.1 Egretta garzetta
GCTTCCTTCCAGCCTTTCTGAGCATTGTATGCACTGCTGAGAGTCTTGCTGTTCAGCTTCACCCTCAGGGCAGTGAAGGGCTTTGTGGAGGAAGCAGCAGGTAAACTGAGGCACAGTGTGGTTACTGCAGGATGCCTCTGGTCACACAGTGGAGTAATGAGCCCATTTGAGAAGGGACCCCAGTGATCAGGATGACTAGCTTGTGCTGTGCAAGGAATGCACTTGGGGCTTGCAAGGGCAAAGCTCCCAGCAGAAAATGTGGGTTTTTTTCTGCCTAGGCAAGGGCTCTTATTTTCAGACACAAATTCTGGCATTTTCAGACACAAATTCTGGCTTTTTCAGAGTCCAACGGAAAGCATAATGTCTTGCCACTTTGACATGTCTCTAGCTGATGATGTCTTAGGCCAGTTCTAGGAGGAATAATAAGAATAATCATTATTATTTGTCAGATCTAATCCAGTCTTATATCCTGTGGGATCTCAAAGCTTGTTAGCAGAGAACAGGGCTAGTTCTGCTCATCTCTGCCACCTGCATCCTGCTCCTAAAGGCAGGGTTTAAAATATGCTGTATACAGCCTGTAGATCTTCTCTGGGTAAAAATAGCAAAATAGCCTTAGCTCCCATAGTCTCTTCCACTGAAAATGGGAAACTGAGGCACAAAGTGGGTAATTTGCCTTTAAGGAAATTAGTGATAAAATATAAGTGTTACCAACCTAGTCTTGCATCTTACTGGAAGTTAATGTTGCCTAGTACTTTATCAAGAGAAAAAAAAATGAGGGAGGAGGTAATCTAAGGAAGTAAGGAGGGGGGGATGGACTTCCCAAAATGAACTCAGGCACAATGGTTTTTGCATAACAGTAAGTCAAAACTGCCCTCTCTTTTTTTAAATATGTTTTTAAAGCAATTCTTTAATTTCTGGGTGACTGAAAGACAAAAGCGTCTGAAAACCTCTCCAGTTTTCTCTTGCTCTGATTTTCTTTTAATTGTAATTATGAAACTGTCCCATTATCATATTGTGATGCAGAGCCTTTCAAGTAATGAAAAATTCAAGTGAAGTCTTGATTACCTCCCCTGAGAACAAAATGTGATGGGGAGGACAGAGGAAGGGGGGGGAGATACAGACAAGTTTTATAATAATAAAATAAAGAAAAAATTAATCATGGATCCATTAGTGTTAATACAAATGCTTTATGACTCACCTCAATCATTTTACATTATTTAATAACAGAAAGTCATTATTTCCTGGGAGAATTAGAGGAGTACAGAGGGGTCGTCATCTAAGGCTGGCCAGGAGATCCTCTACTAATTTCAGTGGTCCATTGTGAGCTAGCATATCATCGCTCTGGGAAAATAGATTTGTAGAAAGATGGAGGAGCTGTAAGCAGGATATTATCTGCATCCAGACTGCTTTTCCTCAGCCTGTGCCTGGTCTATGCGCCGCCTGGCTGTGCGGTAACACAGGGATGTGTTCCCCTGCAGCTGTGACTAGCTGAGCCCTGTGTGCTTGTGGGCTCCTCTGTGGGAGGTGAGTGAGTCAGCTCCTGGAAGTGGCCTCCTCCATGCAAAGGCTATGAGTTATAAAGGGACCAGAGGCATCTCCCAGCATGGGAAATGGAGCAGCACAAGGGTGCTCTCTACTGCTTCAGCTTTTCAGGTTAGGGGAGCTCATCCACTCCTGAAATGTAGAGAATGGGAATTGTGCTTGTGCTTGCTAGAAGGCAGGTTTTAAAACAGAAGGTTACATGCTACCTGCACACAACCCAGCGAATTGCAAGGTAAAGGGATTACATGCAGCTTAATCTGGAACTCTGGCTCTGTGAGCAATTAAACTCCAGTAATTCAACAAAGATGAAAGTTCAGGCTGAAAGCGTTGCATTCCTAGTGTTGCATTTTGCCTTTTGTCAGTGAAAAGGAACATGAATACTACCTGCGACTGAAGCCAGCCTCAGTGGAAACTTGCTGCATGGGAAGATGACAAAGTCATCTTTTAACAAAACTGCTGCTGAAGGGACCCTGTTGGGGGTCCTTGGGAGAGGGGCTGCTATTAGCAGCTATTAGCAGCTGAATTGTTGGTCCTGTTTCTCAGGGAGGGGACTCAGCTGACTGACACTTGTGGTTTGGGTGCTCAGGAGCCAGATGGATCCACAGCTGGTTCCATCTGATCCACCATTCCTCTCTTCTGTGCCTCAGTTTCCCCATCTGTAAAGTGGGGGTAGTTAGTTTGATACAGATGTACTCTTACATAAAATGTGTCCGATCGGAAAGCACTGCTTCTTGAAAACTTATCCTTCCGTTTGAAAAGAAGGTTAAATTAAATACATTTTCTACCAAAACCTGTTAAAACAGGATTTCTGTCTTATACTTGCAGAATCCTCTGTGAGTGTTGACTTAATAACAGCTTGAAATGACCTTGCTGTTGAAACTGAAGCTGTTTATAAGATGAGCATCTTCCTGCCCCCTCAGGTACTGCTGTCATGGGGTCCTGGGTGCTTTACGTGCTCAGGCCAAGAACCAGTGCCTGCCTCAAAATGCTTACAGACAAGAGGCAAAGCAGGAATTATTCCTCTCACCTCATCATGAGGAGCTGAAGGACGGAGGCGAAGGTAATTTTCCAGGGAGCTCAGCTTCTGTACCAGGGCCAGGGAAGGCACTGACTTCTGTGTGACTCAGTCCAGTATTTTAAAGGGGGAAAAAAAAAAAAAAAAATCCTTTCTGTCTAGGGAGAGACCAGCTGCTTAACCCAGCCGTGGGAAGCATGACATGTAACCATTTCGGTGAGGGCTGGGGAAGCTGGGAAAAGCTCCTGCCAGACCGAGGGCATCCTGAGGATGCCTGGCTAGTGTCTGTTTACCTGAGCACTGTAATTGCTCAAGCTATTTCCTACAGGAGGAGTTGAGAAAGTGACACAGGCAAACAGGACACCCAATTTTCTGTGGAAAGTTAACTTTTGCAATTGCAGTTGAAAGCTTGGTTCTTTTGACCTAATTTCCCACTCCAAGGGTTAACTGCTCTCTGTGGTACGGCAGGCCCTCCAGTGAGTGCAGCCAGACAATGCCATTTAAGTGAATGTTCCTAGCCTACAGAAGTCCTGGAGATAGCTCCATCTTGCTCGCAGTAGGTGTTACATTAGCTGCTCAAACCATATTCCAGTAAATTAGAGCTGGGCTGATTTAGACAATCACTGGGTCATTCTTTCCTCCAATTCCCAGTCTCACACAGAGATAACAGCAGCTGGGGGAAAGCAGGGAGGTGGATGAATAGCAGTTTGCTTGCTTATTAGGGGTTAGATGCAGTCTTGAGTCTGTGATTTGCAGAACACGACTGATACCAGCAACAAAAGCCTCAAAGTTAAATGATGCAGTATTTGTTTCAGGTCTAATAAAGACACTTAAACAAACGCCAGGCACTTTCTTCCTCAGAAGCAAGTCAATGCATTAAAATGACTTTATAAACCAGAATGAAACTTACGGCGAGCAGGAATTTAGGGGTGAAAGCTGGTCAGTCCACAGCTGGTCTGTGGTACACATGGGAAAGTGTGCCAGAGCCCTGGCCTAGGTGTCAGGCCACCCAGTCAGTGGTGTGTGCTGGATGGCTCCAGACATTTGTACACCTCCTCATATCCTCTAGCTATCATAAACCTTCTGCAGCGTTTCTGCACGTCACCTAGTGCCAGAGGAACCTGATTTTCGTTTGGCCTGTGAATACAACAATAAAATGCCGTTATTGGAGTAGAGTGATCTGACCTGCTTGTGTCAGCTAGTGAGCAAGCAAGAGAGCTTACGACCCTTCTGGAGTCCTTTTATGTGCTTTGCTTTTTTCTTCAGTCAGAAATGTGTACTGCGTTCTTTAGGAACTGGTATCAGAGAAGTGTTGTACCAAGGAGTTCTGCAGGTGTTTCAAGGCCTTTTTTTGGCCCAGTTTAAGCTCCCAGTCCAACAAAATATTCAGCAAGTGCTTGAGTAGAAGAATGTGCCTTACTGTCTTGTGCTTGAAGCTGAGCTGCCACAGCGCCACGCAGATCGTGGAGAGGGGCTGATGCTCTTTTCTCACATAGCAATGTCCCTGGCAGTGTAAAAATGTGGCAAAAATGCTCTGAAAAGCCGTGACTGCAGGTATGCAACAGCTTCAAGGGATTAAGAAGCGGGAGGAAGCAGCAGAAGACAGGAGCCAAGGTGATGTGTAAGTGCCTGTAATTTAAAGGGGAAAAGGCTGTTTGTTTAGCTCTGGAGGATTGGTTGCTGCTCACCTTGATGTTTTCAGCTCTGGTGTGAAATACTGTATTTCTGAAGGTGTGTCCACAAGGCAGAGAGATGCTCTAAGCTTCAGCATACAAATAGAAAGGGCACCACAGAGAGAGAATTATTTATCTATGTATTCCCATTGCTCTCTTTAACACTCACTGTAATGATGTTGCTATGACCCAGGCCTCTATAATATGTGCCTCGGGTAACACAGATTGATATATAAATACCTGAGTTTATTACACTTGAAAGACCTTTTGAAAACTCAGGGGGAGAGAGAAATTGTGGGATCTAATCTACCATCCCTGAGGGAGAAAATTAGCCCATGGATAGTGCTAAATGATACGGCAGCATTTGGATGTTGAAGGAAGAGAGCATCATTTATGAAGTGGGTCAGCTCTGTCCTGGGGAGAGGACTGAGGCTAAGTGGGATTCGGCTCTGAAGCCCCAGTTCTCAGCATGCTGCCCTCTCGGGACAACATGGGATCTCCTTAAATCCTGGTTGTGTTTATGTCATCCCGGGCTGGGCTGCAGCCTGCAGCCCTCTTTGCTCTGATGTCAAGTGCTGTGTGAGATTAAACTAACTTGAACACAAGCCTTTGGGATTAAAGAGCAGTAGGGACTGTGTATCAGCAGGCACAGAATCAGATTAAGGTTTTACTGGGAATAGTGTAGAAACCCTGGGCATTTTCAGGTGTTCAGGGTGGAGACTGAAGGCTTCTCCCTGTTCATAGAATCATAGAATGTTTTGGGTTGGAAGGGACCCCTAGAGGTCATCTAGTCCAACCCCCCTGCAGGGAGCAGGGACACTGCTAACTAGATCAGGTTGCTCAGAGCCCTGTCCAACCTGGCCTGGAATGTTCCCAGGGATGGGGCCTCCACCCCCTCTCTGGGCAACCCCTGCCAGTGTTTCACCACCCTCATTGTAAAGAATTTCTTCCTTAGATCCAGTCTAAACCTACCCTGGTTTAGTTTAAAACCGTTACCCCTTGTCCTGTCATTACCCCTGTTGCCCTGTGCTGTTCTACAGAAAACATTTGATGCAATGAGTGTGACAGTTCTCCTTAGCTAAAGAAGATCCTTAGTTCTGGCTGGTTCTAGTGGTGACCTCAGCTAGTCTGATAAATTTTTCTCATGTGCTAAATCATGTTGTATCCATGATTATAAAGGTGCTTGCTACTGTCTAGTTGTAAAGTTCTGAAGGTGTCATTGAGTTGTTTAAAACTGACAAACATGGTCATGTGGTTTGCTTTCAGGCACCAACACTTATCCCAGGGACCAGCTGGACTATCAGGCCTCCATCTCTGTTACTCTCCAACTTTCATGGCTGCTCATGTGCATGTAAAATCCTCCTGTTTTGAGCTGGTAGCATTTCATACTCTGTTTGTTTTGGCACAGCAGAGACCTGAGGTCCAGGGCATGGAGTATGAACAGCCGTTGCTTTCAGTGCTCCTGTGAAATGGGGACCTCTGACCTGTGAGTCACTGCAGCTACAGCAGTTACCCAGTGGAAGATCTCATTCCCTGGGGCTTTGCACAGACATGGACCTCCAAGCGTGAACAGACCTACAGTGGCAACATTTCTCTCTGCGCTGATAGCTGAGCCCTGCTAACCCCCGTCGAGTGCTCTGCTAATGGAAGGAGAGACTTCCAGGGGTTGGCATGGTCACAAGGGGATTCTCGGTGGCACAGCAGCATCGATTAGGGGCCAGACCTTTTAGCAGAAGTTGGAAGCACAGATGTAGCCAGAACTGCATTAACTGATAAAAAAAGTGCTGCTTAACATACTACATAATTACTGTGAAACTCATTGCCACAGGAAGCCATTGAGGCCAGGTACTTAACAAGAGTCACCAAAGGGGTGGACGCTGCTACAGATGGCAAAAATATGTAAAAATACGTTAGCTAAAGATGATAAATTTTACTGCAGGTTTATTAAACCACGCTTTTAAGCCAGTCTCTTCCTGGTAGAGTCCAGGATGATACTTAATGTGAGGAGGAGAATGAACAGACAGACATTGGATCTGATGCAATTTGGCAGCCCCTCCAAGGGGCAATGTGTTTGACAAGGACCTGATTCTCAGGCCTTTGGCTGGCTCAGTGTCACAGCTCTGTCACTGTGCTTTTCCCCTCTGTAGAAAAGAAATCTGCATCGTTTGTGAACAATAAAACTGGGATCACAAAGGTGAAACCAGTTTTCTTCCCCCTAAAGAGGAACACATTTCCCAGATCATTACATTTTTGGTTCATGCGCTGAGGGTTTCTCTCCCTGGGAAGTTTTTACAGTAGATTGAATCTGATCATTGAAAAACTCATCTGGAAAACAGGTTAGATGCAAGTATGAAATGCCTGCCTCCCTCCCTGCTTCCCCCTTCTTTCCTCTCTGTACACCCAGAGAGAAAAAGCTGATGGTAGATTTAGCAGGTTTTAATTATCATTTACTGCCTAGGTGCAGTCTCAAGCCTCTCTTTCTGGATTAATCTCCAGAGAACGGGTCTTAACTTCTCATTATCTGCTTCAGATGAGTGGGTGGTCAAGGTACATATTTTCCAACAAAAGTTGTGGTTTTCCCTCATGCCTCTTGAGTTTCCAGGTCAGTGTCAGAGGGACGATGAGCTGCCTTTTAATAGCTGGATTTGTCTTCATTCC
>NW_009259329.1:1628462-1644308 GCF_000687185.1 Egretta garzetta
ATTCCTGCTTTGGTTATGGATTGAGAATCTGGATTTATGTGCTCCTTCCTCTGTGCTTATCTTTCAAGAATGTAAAATATCTGTAGAGATTGGAGGGTTCCCATGTGGGAATACAACACTACAATAATGTTAGTGCAGCAGGAGCTTTACTGGTGGGAGGAAAGAGGAGCCGTGTACTCTGAGCCCTCAGAGAGCTTTCAGCCCAGTGTTTGCAATTGCAGAAACCATTTTCTCCTGTGCAGATGCTTCCAGGTATAGCAAGGGTTCCGTTTCACTGCTGACCTTTTGCCCCTGTGCTCCCAAAAAGTTTGGCATCCCTGTTTAATGGCACAACGGGCAGCTAATGGCAGTACCAGTGCTGGCGTGTTGCATTGCCCCCAGAGCCCCTGCTATTCGGGCCAGGAGGAGAGCTCACTGCCCTGCCCAGCTGCTCTTGCTGTATAGGCAGCAAATAGCGATGGTGGCAGCTCTGCTGCGTGGCCAGCTTCCCGTTAGGAAATGGGATGAGACCAGAGTCTCGTTTCACCTCTCAATTATTACCAACCCAGGCTGGATCTGTATATGAACTGGAAGAAGGCTCTTTACCAGCCCTCACTAGTGGGCAGTCTTGAGCAACAGCTTTTCATATTAATATACTCAGGAAGATATACACCCCTAGGATGAGAGCCTTTTAGATAAAGACTATAATTCATACTTAAAACAGAGGCTATAACCTGGGTGTTAACCAAATCTAAGAGATTCCTGCACATGTTAAACTGATCCTGCTCTGTGAGGCAGATGAGTCCTGGCAGGAGGAAACTTCTTGCCTGGGTTGAACATGCTAATCTGTGTTCCTAGCAGCCAAAGTCAATCACGCACCTCTGTAGGGGTCTGCACTGAATCATGTATGGGCACGTAGGAGATTGTCCCACTGCATCCTCTGGGCAGGACAAAGATGAGTCTTCAATTGCCAAGCACTGGGCAGGAAGTTAAGTCAGGCCTTGCAAGAAGCTGTTGAAAGCTGCTTGCACACAAAGCCAGGCCCAGCCTGCACCAAAATGCTCTGTAAGAGTTCTGGAGGATGGTTAGAGTTAACATGTGGAAGCTGCCTTGTCAGTGCCTGCTTTTATTCCCTGCACTGCAAACACTTGTTCTGGTTATAAATGGATCCATGAAGAATTTATTTCTTTTGCTGTTTCTGGGTTCTGTATTTCCCGGCTTAAGTTTTAGAGCACAGAGGGATATCACTCTTTGCTTTGTGTTTTGCTGTCCATCTCCTTCCTGTGCTCTTTTTCTTTCCCTCCTACAGCAGAGCCATTTAGGCATCCATAAAACTCCAATAAAATTTTCTCTCCCACATACTTTTGCAAGAGCAGAAAAATGTCTGCTTCACTTCCCAGACATTTTGATGTGGGGGGAATGGACTTTGTATTAAAAAAGTGAACAGTGAGTAAAATAACAAGCACAGAGAAAAAAGGGCAGCTTTCGCAGAGCCGCTGTACTCTTACCAGCTCACCTTCAGAGCAATTATGCCACGTAAATCTCCCTTTTGCAGAAAGAACCAAGGAGAGACAAAACCATCACTGGTCAGTTCAGCTTCTGTCCTGCATGGAGAAACAGCTTTAGTATACGCACAGCTTGGCTGTGGGCCAGATGCCTGTGCATGGAAACATATTTAAACCACTGAATAAGCAGGGTATAAACAAGAATTTTCAAAGTTTGGTGTTTTTTGCAACTCCAGGCAATGCGAATTAGAGTCTACAGTTATTAAGTTCCCATCTGGTGGCTTCTTTATGAAGGAATGATATTTGCATGTTTCCAGCAGAGAAAAGCTGTTTTTAGCTCAGATAAAATGGAACATTTTGCGCCGGTATGGGAAATAACAGATGATGCTGATTTTAGCAACTGGGGTTGTAGGTTTCACCAGCTGCCCTTTAAAAAAATTCTTTATCTTTAAGTAAGAGGAGCCAATGTTTTTCCTAGTGCCCTAAACACCCATTGACTTGGAAGACTTTGGTCAGAGGAAGCGATGGCATCTTGCAGAGAAAGGAAACAGCCCATCAGGTCATCTTCTGGATATGTTGGCCTTAGATGCTTTTTTTTTTTTCTTTTTAATTTCAGAAAGGTGCAGGGCTGGTGTAGCCATAGGTTACCAAAATGCAAAAGGGCCTGATTATTTTCTTTCTTGTTAGAGAGTGGTTAGCAGGAAGGATTTGCAGCCGCTGCACTGCATTGCTGCTGCGGGGATTGTTAATATTCCAAAACACACAAGGCAGGAGCCGCATGGATTAACCTAGAAGGAAGCCAGTGCCTGGCTTGTTTTGAAATATCCTCTTCCACCACTGCAAACTGAATGTGGTTCTGGAACCAGACACAGCTTTCTAAACCAGCCTGTTCAGGCAGGCACTGCCAGCTTAGAGCCTTGAAAACCATAAATACAGCTTGGGCAACAACTGAACCAAGCCACTGTTCAGACACAAGTGCTTTCCCACCCAAACAGCTGCTCTGCTGTCACAGCCAAGAGCAAGGGGGAAAGGAACGCCCCAGCGGAGCTGCAGCTCTGGGACCATAGCAGAGGCTGTATCCAGGCTCAAAACAGTGCCAACATCATCCTCCCCACCCTGAACTGAGCAAATGCAGTGTAATTAAGGGGGGGAAGGCATGATGTTTTGCACATAGGCAGTGTTAGCCGCGTGTTAGCTTCAGCAATGGACACAGCTATCTGAACGTGTGTTTGCACACCCCGTTTGAAGCCGAGCGGCCGAGCTGCAACAGCTTCGGTATTGCACTATACTGCCTAACTCTGTAAGGGTGGCATTTTTCTGACTGTAACTTCACTTATTTGGAGCCCTCTGACAGTGGAGTGCTTTAGAAGGCGGCAAGTCTGCTATTCCCAGAGAAGATCCCTGGCCTGCCTCCAAGGCTTACAAGATCACTGTGGTGTCACTAGGTTTGAAGAGGGATGCTGTAGTGGGGTTTGTGGGGAAGATGGCTTTGCCATGCTCCTGCTCTCCTCTTTTGTGGAAATGATGGTGGGTTTGAGGCTTTTGCCAGTGGCAGCAGTGCCCAAGCAAGCCCATGTTTGAGAACTCCCTCAGCTCCTTTCTCTTGCTCCTGTCCTAAAAATAAGGTCAAATCCTTCCTCCAGCATTGAGAAGCCTTGGACTGGCTCTTTAAGCAGTATTGTAGCCTCCACCTTTCTCCAGGACCTTGCTGGGCACTAGACTGGAGAGTACCTCAGCTGGTGGTAGCTGGGCTCAGAGTAAGAGCGATACTGTATTGCAGGGCTGTAAATACGCAGCTGCTGGCTGAAAGGGCAAAAGGAATCAGTTTTCTGCAGCATACTACCGAGGGCCATTTAGTTAAACTTTCTCCTTCTTGCCTCCTCCAAGGTTTGCTGTTCCTGGGTAAACAAACACAAGAAGCAACAAGTTTGCGGTTCTGAAGGGCCTGGGAGCTGCTCTTTCCAGAGGTACGAATACCCAGACAACGTTCAAGATCTCCTCCAGGTATGTGTGATCTGGACCCTGCAGGTTGCTTCCTTCTGGGTCCCGAGCCACCGAGCTTATTTCATTTTTAACCACAACCCAGCAGATCCCACACTTTGCTCGAGGCTGGCTAGGCTGTTCTGCAGATGATCTTGCGATGTTATGACAGTCCAGAGAGCCATTATTCCGAGTGCTTGCCAATCACCAGGCTGCTGCCAGTCTGTGTCAAATGAAGCATCCCAGGCCCTGTCACATTAAATCCAGCAGCTCTTTCATTTAGAGTAGAGCAGTTTGTTTATTTGTGTTCCCTCCCCTCCTTTTGGGATGCCACACTCAATCATCTCGGGGGTTTGGTCTGGCTGTGCAGAGCCTGTAACCACAGCGAAGCTCAGTGCCCCTTAAAGGGCCCCTCATCCTCAGGCAGGCAGTGTTGTTGAGTGTTTTGCTGTGGTTTTGTTTTGGAAAGAGATGGGTGTAAATAAGGGGGAAGGCATGGAATACTGGTGTGGCTGAGAGTGTGGTTCCAGATTAGTCCTTGTCAGTCATTCACACCAGTTCAAGGGCAGGGTGTCTCAGCCTGATGAATCACACAGCTGCTGTGTTCTGTTGTAAATGAGAATAAAAGTTGCAGAGTAGTGTCACATCTGTTTGCTCCAATCAAGGTTATGCGGCACCTCTGTGCCTCAGTTTCCCTGCCTTGAAAACAGGAGGAGTGAGGAGTAGCCCAGTCTCTGGAAAGTGGAAGGTCAAGCCAAGTGGCCTGCTGCAACCATATGGAGGGTTGGAAATGAGAATGGTGGGTTGTGTGGCTTCAAATGAGGATACAGAGCTTGCTTGCTTTCTCCACAGGCATTAGGGTACAGAGCTGAATTTTTCCAAGGCAGTTTTGTGAGTGAGCAGGTGCCCTCGCTCTTGCTCCTAAGCAGCTCCTGCCCTCTGCAACCTCTCTGTGCAACACCACCAAGCATGACGGTGCTGCAGCAGTCACGTGGAAGGAGTGGGAGTGCTCTTGGAGCATGGGTTTCTCGGCTGCACTGCTACTCAGGCAGAGGTGACTCCAAGAGGAGAATTGTCCAATTCATGCAGGGGCTGCAGGTGGAGAGTGCAGAGAAAGGTCTGCACAGAATGGAGAGGAGAAGGGAAAAATGATGATGAGCTGGCTGGAAACATGATTACAGGGAGGAACCAGCACACAATATTCCTCTTTCATCAGTTCAGACTACCCTGTCCCTGCAGGAAAGCCTCTTGAATCCAGTCTCTCTGCAAAGGATGTGAAGACTGGTCAGCTTCTGTTGCCCTCTTAGAGGAAAAAGAGATTTTTTTTTTTTTTTTTTTTTTTCATTTGTAATGCATCTGCAATAAGAGGTGGTTCATTTCTTGTCATTACCTGCTTTGGTGTTTCATTTGCCTCCCGTAGGATCTGAATTCAGATGTTATGATGGTTTTTTCCCTTTACAAGAATTAAAAGCAAATGCACAGTTAAAAGACAGAATTCCAGGGCTTCCAATCATTTGACAGAATGAAGTCTGCAAGCCAAATTAACTGAGCTTCCTCGTTACTGTTGTCACTTTGCATACTGGCTGAATGCTCTTCAATTCAGCCCTGATCCATTACAAAAAATATTTTCCTTACCTTTCTTGCAAGGGGCCCCTAAGCTGATTAAAAGCAAAAGAGGTTTTAACTGTGGTCTTTTTCCCCTCAAAGAGGGGCTTTTATCTGTGGCTGCTTGTTTCACAAGATAGTTTCTAGTTATTTCACGGTTATTGTGCAAATTCATGGGGAGAGTTTCCCTATGGATGAATGGAGATCTCTTCAAGGAAGAAGGATGCCTACTGCTTTTAAGGACTGTCTTTTAACCAAACCTTACGCAAATCCCCATCTGAGGTGTCACTTCCATACCAATGTCTCTTTAAGAAAGCGTAACAATAAATCTAGCTTCATTATCCAACATATCTAACAATCAGCCCAGTGACATCCTTTCCTTTCATTACACGGAATAGAGATTGACTCATTGGGTGACTCTGCTTTCAGTTGAAACCACATACAGTAACTGGAAACCCAGGGAGACTCTGCAGTCTCCATGGAGACAGCACACTTACAACTTAATGTGATCAACAGATGCTGCAATAATCTTGAAAGATGGAGAAAATGTTTCAAACCGAGTGTTGTTTATGGTGGTTCAGTGGATGTTCAAATTTGCTCTGTTATGACTGGGCTCCGTGTAAACGCACACTCTTTTGAAAACACAGACATGTGTATTGAGGGAGAAATCTCTCATGTGGATAAAGCAACTGGGAAGTGGGCCACCGCTTTTCTGTTCTCAGCATCTGCCCTTGGGGAGGTCACCGTAACTTCCTCTTCTATCCCAGTTTATCTGTAAAATGGGGCAGTGCTAGTCATCCACTTAATGGCTGCAGCATCTTTTATGCTCTGGGGTGGATGACTGTAATGAGATGAAACTAGTAGGATTCTGATGAATGAGTCTATAATCTCAGTGAATTGAATAGGGATCTCCCTCTGTGCTGTATGACCTAATGCTGTAGCTGACATCAAGATTTCCAGAGCAGATTTATGCTTCTGTTTCATTTTCCTGTGAAACCTCTAATGAGTGATCATTTCCCACTGTATCTTATAAGCTGTTGTAAAGAAATGACCTGTTTTCTGGCTGCCCTGCTCTGATAACTGGTGTAGCCCCCATTACTGTCATATCTGGACCCCTTGCATCAGTCCCAGGGGTAGGGAGACGCAGTCCTCCTCAGACAGAAGGAAGGACATGCAGATGTTAGTCCTGCATCAGAAGAATTCCTGGAGCATAGCTATTAGAAAGGATGGTCCAGCTGCAAGGGCTGGCTCAGAAAGCCTTCATTTCGCTGATTGCTGGGAGCTGGGAAGGTATAAATTCATGCTGTACTTGTTTCTTATTCTTCCCCTAAGCATCCTCTACTGGCCACTCTTGGAGATAGGCTGCTTGGCTGGAGGGACACTTGCTCTGAATTCCTGTTTTGCTCTTCAAATCTAGTGGCTGTGGAGAGTGGAGGATTTTTTTGTTTTCCCTTATTCATTGGGTTTTTCACAAGGGAGAATTAATCTTTGATAATACAGTGGCATTTAGAATTGTGCTAGGTGCTTTACAGACACAGGGGGGAGATGCAATTACCAGCTCAGAATCTGTGAGAGCAGTCTATAAAGGAAAGACGACTTAAACCGGTTTTACAGGGAAGAGACTATTGGCTGTGGCAGGACTGCCCTCAAAAGCAAAGGAGGCTGGTCAGGGTGTCTGTCCATGCCTCTGCTGCCCCAGCTCACGGCTCGGTGCCTTCTCTGACATGCTAAGCAAGGTGACGTGAGCTTTCTGGCATTAGGGAGCACTCAAGCAGTCCACTCTGCTGGCAGAGTCATGCAGCTGAATCTCTTTGCAGATGGGAAGCAGTTGGTGACTTCAGCTACACAGCTACATTAAGGAGAAGGTATCTTTCCAGTCTAGAAACCAGCTACAGAGCCTTCAACAGAGCAGGATGCGGTCCTACCTCCCAGCTGCTCTTCTTTCCTCCCCACCCAGGGCCAACCTTCCTCGCATGCAAGACCCTTACTCAACCAGGCTCCTAGGCTGGTCTCTTGCCCTTGATAAAAGGTGCTCAGCAGTGTGAAGTCTCCTCTCCCATGAACCTGGGGGTCAGGAGTTTCCAGGTAGAAACCATCTGTTGACACTTTTTGGACACCCACCCTCAGAGAGATCCTCACCCATCTAGTCTAAATCAATGGACTCCCCATCCAGTAGCTGGTCTCCATGCCACTGTACATGTACACACAAGGAACTGTAACCCATAGTGCAGCCATACATATCAGCAAAGATTATTGATCAGGGTCTGTCTCCAAATAATGAGAGGAATGCATCTCCTTTCAAAAAGGACAGGATATATAATTCAGTGAAAGGAATTCCTCGAGGAAGTCCCAGATAGGCCCATGAGATCAGCCTGATTATTTTTTTAAGCCTTGGTTGCTCTGAATAAGGCTGAAAATTAAATTAGCTCTGAGAGAGACAGCACTGGCCAATCACTCAGGGAAGCTGAAGGACAGCTTATTGATTTCCATGTTTCAGAAAAAATTAAATGATATCCCTTTTTGTTATTTAAAATGCTGCTTAAGCAATTTAGTAATGTGATGTTGGAGGCCCAGTTCCAGGCTCTGAATCGGATGAAGGAGGGGGAGATATTTCCCTTGACAAGAGCGCTAGGTGGAAGAAAGATTTAGTGTAATTGCCTTCCCTTCCAAATAATTGATGATGCCAAAAGAATGGCTATATTTTGCCAGCTTCCTCTCCTGCATACCATTTATTAAAGATATAGTAATTAATTATGTAAATAGTTGATTTATAATCAACAACACTGGTAGTTAATTGATTTTTTATGTGTAAATTTATATGATGGGAAAATACTGATAAGGTGATTAAACTGTCCTGCCAGGCTGCAGCACCCTCTGGGAGAGGAGGAGGTGGTCCGGTGAGTCTCAGCAGATGTATTTTGGGTCCTTTCATTGGGAATTTAACCCTTCTCCATCCCTGGAATCAAACTGGCATTTAAGGGATCCCATCTGCCCAGAACAGAGGCTCCTTACTCCAAGGTTCTATGGAAAGAAAGCATCTTCCAGGAACTGCTGTCTCTTTTAGTCAGAAATGAGCTCTGCTCAGCTGCTTCAGAAGGGACTGCGTGGAGAGTGCCAGCCATTTCCCAACCCTCTGCAGTGCTTCTTGGATTAAACTGTAGTGCATGATTTCTCTCCCCTACTGCCCTACCCCTTCCCTTTGTATTATTTCAGGCAAATCTTTCAGGAACAGTTCTTAATCAAATGAATGTGCAGTTATAAATAAAATATCTTCTCCTCCCCTTTCTCCCCTCCGACCTCAAATCTTGAACCTTTGCCCAAGCAGGAGAATTGGGAAATGCTTCAAAATGCAAATGGTGGCTATAAGGTGCTGGTTTGTGCTGTGCCCATTTCCAAGGGCCCCATCCCATATGGGGAATGGCTTGAGGACATCTGCGTGGTCTTAACCCTTCAGCATGGAGGGAGGGAAGGTTTGGCGTGAGCCGAGTCTCCTTAAGCTTATCCAAATGCTACTAAGGCTCTTTCCACCTACAGTCCCAGCGGTGTGTGCTTTTCTTGGCTGAGGGTGAAAATGCCCTTCCATCCCAGTGGCTGCCAGCGTGGGGGAAAAGCTCTCGGTCTCTTGCTCCCTCTCCCACTTTCTGCAGTGCTGCTGGGTTTAGGATCAGCCACCGTGAGCTCATCTAAAACCTCCCGTCACCCTTGCTGGACAAGAGGCTTGTGCACTGGGCCTGGCCTCTCCCTTGTGTGCCACAGGTGATTTGGGAACTTAGATGGTGTGTAAATCTGTCCTGTGCTGCCTGAAGTTCCTTGACCTTCAACTAAGACCTGAGCTGCCTCTTCTCTGTGATGAGTCGACGCTATTAATTGGAAATCCAATCTTGGAGGATGGCCAGGCTAATGCTGAGCCAGCATCACTTGGCTCTGCAGGCAGGATATAGGACATGCCTTGGTCTATCTATAGCTGGGGAAAGTCAGCTTGTTCTGTCTTATTGCAGGGGAAAGTGGGGTAAATAGGTCCCAGTTCCTACCTCACCAGTCTGGCACCTCATGCGGTTTTACTTTTTCCTATTATCAGCTTGTTGCAAGATGAACTGCACAACAGAACTGCCAAGCAGAGACTTTTTTACCTGATCCCTGTCAGCACACAGGGCAAAATGGCATCAGTCCTCTGCAAGCAAGGCACTGTCGAGGTCCCTCCAGCGCTGGTGGAGTGCAGTGATGTCCTTCCACACCGAATACTGACCTTAGGGCAAGTTCATTTGCTGTCAGAGGGGCTGATCCTGCCCCCCCCCACCCCCACCCCGGCGCCTTGGCTGCAGAGGGAGCCATGATTCAAAGCACTGTTGTGAACTGCTTGATGTGACAGCAAATGATCTGCTCCTTGGAGTGCTCGCTGCTCACACCGGTGGCACATGAGATCAGCCCAGAGGGGGGATTCTTCAGTGTATCCTCAAAATGCAAAACAGTTGTAGGGCTGCCTTTCAGAGGAGCCTGCTGTGTTACACCACCCAAAGGGTAAACAAGAAATGCAGGCCCTGCTGAAAAAAAAAACCATGCTTAGCAGAGCAGTCAGAAAAGCAGCTTTTACTGACAGCTGAGTTGAAGGCTGATTGACACCATGTGTCAAACAGCAAAGAGCAGGTGAGCAACAGGACAATACTTTTCTCAGCTGAGAGGGGGGCCAGTGCTTGACTGCAATCTCCAAATTTATTTGTGATCCATCCAGCATTCCTGTTTCTTGATCCCAGGGTTTAAGCATAGGGCAGATAAAGAAAAGCAAAGGGCAGGCTGCAGACTGTGATACAGATGGGAAGCAGACAATAGTGAGAAGGCAAAGCTGGACAAAGAGTGGCTTGGAGGACAGGGCTGAATGCCAGGCATGGAGACAAGGCTGGTGACGCAGACGTTCACTGCTGCCTCACATGGGATATTTCATGTAAAACCTCTGCCCTCCCTTTTTTCTGCTTAGGTCAGATGATCTCAGGGATGCACTTCCCATGGGTTTGTGCATACCCAATGGTGTGGAGGGGCGGGAAAATGCTATAGTGGTCTAAGAGGCACTGGTAGACTGGTCCTGATGGTCGGTCCTGAGCTGAGATGCAGCACAGTCGTGTATCACAGCATCGGCAATCAGCGCTGAGATGAGAGAGTGGCTGACAAGGGCTGCACTAAGCCAGAGCTGATCAATTCCAATCTGATTAATGCTAACTGTTTATAAAGTGTGTCAGACCCAAACGTGTATCCAATATTAATTAATCCTCTGAACTGCCCTGGGAAGTAGGGAGGAAAGGAAATATTGTGTCTATTTTTTTTTTTTAAAGGAAGCAGTTGAGAGTAATTGATTAGGTGGTGCTTGGAGCATGTGGGTTATTTCTGCTTCTCCATTTGTCTTGGACGTTTATAGGGAGGTTTGGTGGGCAGGTGGGCTTTCGACTCCAGGACTGGGAGAGGGGGGTCTTGTCTGCACATTTGGGCTCCACTCCAGGAGATGCAAATCCCTATTGAATTGTTAAGGAATTCCCTGCTACTAGGTCTGCATTCAGAAAGAGGCAAGAGGCTGCCTGTCCCCTGCAGGTGCTTTGTTCTGGCCAACAGGCATGGCAGGACACAGTGGGTGCATTCAGGGCCATGCAGGCGCAAGAAGGCTGCTGATACATGTCCAAGCTCTTTGCAATGCTAGGGTAGCTAAGGACAGGAGTTGGGGCTGTCCCTTCAGGCACCAAAGCCAAGTACAACAGTTTGAAGGCAAGGGAATCCAACTCAGTTTGGTCTGTGCCCTTGGGAGAGCCTGGTGCATTATCAACACCAGCTGAAAAGACCCTCTCTGCTCCAAAGGCTGTTGCCTTGTGCACAGCCTCTCTGCTTCATTCCAGGTATTATTGTGTTATCTATCTCCTGGTTTTGTCACATCACTGAGAAAGCTGATGAAATTACAAAATTTCGGCCTTAGTTTTAATTTCAATCGGGCTTTTGATTAATGGTGTAAAGCCAGTGGAAACCTCTGGTGCAGGGACAGCTCTGTGACTCCCATGCAGGGCATCACGTTGTGTGCCCTGCCAGCTTTGAGGGTTCTGGCAAAGAGCTTCCAGACCCTGCAGGTGGGAGCAATAAGTTTTTCAGCTGCTTTGGCTAAAGACAAGCAAGTTCTAGGGCCCTCATTTGGTCTCTGTGTGTAGCCCTAATGCACTGATGTGGATGGAAATCAATGTCAAAATAACAGCACCTTAAACAGCCCTGTTGAGTCCTCAGGAATCCCTCCAGAGCTTGGGCCAGAGCCTCTGCTCTTTGTGACAGCCCTGTGAATAAACAGAGTACTTTCCTTTCTGTGCTGGGGAATCCAGGGCCTTTCACAAGCACTAGAATTTGCATAAAACACTAAAAACTTACATAAATAAACCTAGACAGCCAGATCTTGCAGGAGCTGAATGAAATCATAAAGCTCTGGGTTTTAATTAGTCTCTCACCCTTGCTATATCAAACGATCATCATTGCTCATGTCAAACCGGTACTTATTCTCGGATATAAAAAAAAAAAAAGTCTGAGTCCCCTGACAGGGCTGAGAAATGTAAAGGTGGAAGAGGGAGATGAACAGCCATATGGGACCAAATGGTTCCTGGATTGTGGTTTCTCCAGCACAAGGCTTGCCTGGGGCTTTCTAGCACAGATGGACCAGAGTTTCCCTCCCTATTTCACCTAGGGGTGGTGGGGACGTGACAGGGAACTCCAGGGCAGGACCTGCACCCCCAGATATCCCAGACCCATGCATGCTCCCAAGGAGCAGAGCATGGTCGGGGTCATCTCTGTGCCTGGGGCAGACCTGGCCTGGAAACATGAACTGTGTGGCAGGTCCCAAGCCAGCCCCAGCTGAGGGCAGGACGAGGCAGCCTGACGTCCCCTGCAGACACTGGCAGCCACTCAGCATCTGGCAGACAGAGCTCGTGTGTTTTTTCTCTCCTTCCCCTTCCTGCTGCCACCCATGCAAACACAGGTGGTAGATACAGAGCTGTTGTTAAGGGTTATTAAAGATCGATTTTTGTTTTTCTCTACCTTTGATTGATGTCTTAATAGACCCATCCATATGTGATAAGGTCAAATTTAAATTTAATCAGTTTTGTTAATTTATTTTTTTTAAATTCCTGGGTGATGCATAAACACACCAGAGTTTTGGGAAGGTGCTGGCAGTGGGGGAAGCCTGTGATAACTTTTTCTCTCCGCTTCTGTCCAAATCTTTTCAATGACAGGCTGCTGAACTGTGGGGTTCCATAGCTTTCCAGGAAATCCTGGGCATGGAACCCTTCTTGATCAAGAAATTCCTATAAAGCACTAGAAAATTCAGAGAAGGTGCTGGGAAGATTCCCAGCTGGGAAATCCTTGAGAGCTTCTAGACCCAGGAATTCTTGGAAAGCACCAGAAAATTCCTACAAGATCTGATGCTGTGCTATGGCACAGCATCAGATCTTGCCCTAAAATAGGTCTGAAAAAGAGCATGTTGTCAAAAATTTGTGCATCCTGCCATCAGCTCTGCAGCTGCCTTGTTCTGTTCCTATTTTAGGAAGTGAAGGGGGGGTTGTTTCAAGAAGGGATCTTGCAGAAATCCAGGTGTCTGGTGTTAGTAACCCCTTTTAAAAAGGATTAGCCCTGATTTCTGCTTGCCTCAGTTGTTCTGCTTGGTGAAGAGAAGTCATAGCGTGGGAGGATGACGGTTTTTTGAAGTGCTGCTTAGTCATTTGGTCACAGTGACAGCTACTGGGCTCATAAATGTCAGTGAAACGGTGGGGTGGGCAGGACTTGCAACAAGACATTGGGTGAAATGGTAATGTCTGAAACAGCAGTACGATGCTCCAAAACACATCTCTTGCTGCCATCATTTCCTACCTGTAAGGAGAGCAAGCTCTGCTGCAGAACTATGCCCTGCACTGCTATTCGGGTGCTACAGCAGCGTGGCTGATGCAGGGTTTATACCTCTCATTTATTTGATGAGTTTGGCTGGTTTTCTTCAATGCTTATGTCTGGAGTCAAGTGAATGCATCAGCCTCAGCTTTTTCTTTTGTTATGCTGGTTCTTTTCCTAGTTTTTGCTTTGCTGGCCGTTCCCACTGCTTCCATTGGGGCAGGAGATGGTTTGCAGAGGTGTGCTACACTGGGTGCAAGACCTGGAGGAGGGAGGCAGGGTGGCTCCTGCCTTGCCAAGGGCAGCTCACGACAGGAGCAGCTCTCATTAGGCTCTGGTGACTGTTATGTTAGCTGACATTTAAACAAACATGTAATGGTTAAAATGCCTGTTCTCTCTGCCTTAATGCAAACAGCACTACAAGAGCAACAGTTTATTAGAATTTGTTTGCATTAGGGATATTTGCCACAGGTTAGCCACCGTGTGTCATGCTGCTGGAGTGCGCTAATAGGAGACTGTCCATCCTGCAGCTCAGATGGCTCCAGAGACTTGGGGACTTGGTGAGTGGCCTGGCTGTGGCCAGCACAGGGTGCCTGGTGTCTTCACTTGCCCAGAGTATTTCATTGCTAACTCACTCCCTGGCATAGTTTCGGCTAGTCCAAATACCACTGTCCCAGATGACACGTGGGCAGAGAGGAGGGACTCATCCCAATAGGCATTCTGGCTGTGGCCACGATGAGGGCTTTTGGGGAGAAAGAGGAAGAGTTCAGCTATATGGCAACTAGCCAAACCATGCTATTTACCCTCAGGCAAAAGACCAATCTGTGGCCTGTTTGTTTTGCTTTGCTATATTTGTAGCTGCAGCCAAAGTGCCCATGCTGTGGGGAAGAGCTGCCAAGCGTAGGCCAGCACTTGGTGGATTGGGCTGTAGTGGCTCAGGGCTAATCCACCGCATTTGCATTGGCACAGAGGTGATGAACTCAGCTGCATCTCACCTCCACAGAGCCCGGCGATGGGGCGAAGCCCTGGCGCGAACAGTGTGGGTCTGGATTTAAGAACAGACTTGGCTCCTACTTGGCTGTCAATGTAGACACATCCTTAGTGTTTTCATTGCTGGGGGAAACAAACCCTTTGGCGTGTGCTTCCCTTCACACCCTGTGCGGATCCAGCTGTCTCTGCTTTCTCTCTGCTCACAAGCAGATGGCGGAGCGAGAGAGGAGATGCCTCAGGTGAGTCGGGCTGGGAGCCGCATGGAGACACAAGTGTGAAGAGACACATCCTTGCGTTGTCAAAATATTGGGATGTCTAGATAAACCAGAACAGAAGGGATTGCAAAAGCCACCAGCTCCCCTGCTAACAGCACAGGGGTCCGTGTGTAGGCTGGGAGCTGGGGAAGCGTGCAAAGGTGGGGTTAGCGTGGAGCTGCGGGTGCTATGGGTGGGCTGTGCGCCCTGAAGGCACCCCTGCACTGCAAGCAGTAACGGGAACATTTAAATGCCATAAAGCTCATTTTATCAGGGAGATGGTTTGTACTGAAAGCGGTTGTTGCGCACGGTTCCTTTGATGGGTCTCGGCAGATAGCACCAATTATAAAATTATTAACAAACGAATGTGCTCCTTCGCTCCAATTAAATGATAAGAGCCAAAGCAAAGGGGCAGATTTTTATCATTATCAGATTACAGGCCCATATTGTGCTGATAATAATGCAGGCACTTTCTGATACGCTACCTCCAGTACGGCTCCTTAGATTATTGTTTGGCTGTAGAAGAAATAAAAAGAACTTTGCAAAAGCAGTAACAATGCTGGCAGTGTCTTTATCACAGGCCGTTCTAGGGAGTGTAACAAAAGGGGCACAAAATGACTCAGGCCGATGACAATGAGGATAATAAGAACATCAGGAGTGGGGAGGGTGCCCACACAGCAGAGCACTGGGCCAGAACATCTCGAGTCTGTTAAAGAGATAAAGCCTTGAGAGGGAGTTTGCTTCAATCAGGGAGGCAGTCTTCTGCAGCTCTGGAAAAGTGAAAAGAGCCACAGGAGGAGGAAAAAAGGAATATTAAAAGATCTTCTGGGGGTGGGAGGAGTGTTTCTCTCCTATTCTTTTCCCCCTAGAAAGTCAGGTAGGACTCAGGCTGCAAGCTACAAACATGCAGTCCCCCTTTCACCGGCTGAAGTCTGATGTTCCAGAGGTGATCAAATGTAATTAGGCTGCGTAGAACTGATTCAGCTGCCATGTGATATGTCGAAGGAGGAGAATACCAACTGCATGGGAGGGGAGACAGAACGAGTTTCCCCTTCCTGACCCTGAAGCAATCATACCTAGGAGCCTGAAAGCTGTTTTTATTTTCCTCTCTGCAGGGGAGAGAGAGCAGTTTAAGGAAAAGAGAGTCCTACTCTGTATTTGACTCTCTGCCTTGCTATGTGTTAGGTTGTTAGGCTGGTGAAATACGTAGAGGATGCGATTCCCTTCCTGTAGTGGCATAAATCAGAAGTCACTCGAGCTGTGCTGATTTACACAGGCTGAGGGTTTGGCTTAACAAAATTATAACACCATAAAGCTGGTGAGGAGGAAAGGTCAGGCCTGCCATATCTGTCTCAAAGCATAGTGATATCAGCCATGAAATTGTGATCATGACTGATCAGGGAACCTTGTCATTAAGTGATTAATTATTGTTAATTATTATTTATTACTGTAGCACCAGGGAGCCCTTGTCACATCTATGTTAAGTTCCCTTGAACCTGGATCCACTCCAAGTTTTCCAAAGTCCTTGAGTTCGCAAAGCAGAGCTGCTGTTTTTGTAGGGACAGGTCTTGGGGTTTAACACTCCCGGGACCCACAATTCTCAAAGGAAAAGTGCCAAAATTTGTGTGTTGCCTGGGGGG
>NW_009259329.1:1644398-1644971 GCF_000687185.1 Egretta garzetta
AGGATGAGCTAAAGTTAGACAGGCTTCTGCTTAACTCGGGGATGGTTCTTTGTGTGTGTATGTGTGGCTACAGGCTCAAGTGCTTCTAATTACCCATCCCTAATGATCAGATCAAATTATCTCAGAGGGCTAATTCCAATGAATTTTGCTCTCATTTGCACTGATGTAAATCACAACTCCTCTCCTGTCAGCAGAGCTGGGCTGGATTTACACCCAGCATAACAGAGGTTGGAAAGCATCTGCGCTGAATTCCTGCCAGTTCTTTTCTGAGTCTGCCTGCAGAGACTCCAGAACCGAGTGACATTGGCTTTCCTAGGCATCAAAGGGCCACTTGAAAGGCTAATTAATGTTATCTCTGTGCCAGATCAAGGAGGTAAAGGACTGTTTTCTTGTCCCGATGCAGCAGCAACATGTGCAGTTTTACAGCCCCAGCCTGTTGGCTGCTGATTCTGCTTTCGTTCCCTGTTACCCTGCACACAAAAAGGTCTATTTTATTTATTTGTATGTTTTTGCTTCCCGGGAAGATCTTCAGCTGCGAGCTGAGTCAGCAGGATCTCTAGTCAAACAGCGAGG
>NW_009259329.1:1644985-1657624 GCF_000687185.1 Egretta garzetta
CTTTCCCTGCAAGACATTGAAACCCCGTGATGTTTAGCCTGACGGGAGAGAACTCTTTGCTTTCTGTATGCCACATCACTCTGTTTCGCCTCCCATCTTCCCCTGCAAGCAAGAAGCAGCCCTCTTGAATATAATTTCTATTGAAAGCAAATGGTGTCTATGTCTGATTAGTTCTGGCTTGAGGCTGTATCAACAAGCTCGCTGTTGGTCCTGCATTTGCAGCCTGGAATATTTTAGGGCACTTGAATCTGACAGATTCATGTTTATTACATTAAACCATTTTATCATTGACTTGCCAAAGTGTTATTCTCCCAGCTGGAAAGAGGCAGTGAAAAAAAAAAAAAAAAAAAGCTGCTACACCACTGGCCCAAGTGCTGACAAAAAGGCCAAATCCCGCAGCCTTCATCTAGACAGAGCCTCAGAAGGCCTAATTCTGCTCTTGTTCAGGGCCTGATCCTGCCTCTGCTATAGTAAATGCCAAAGCTGTGGTAGGAGAAGTGCCAGGCTGTTACGCTCTGTTGATGTTAATCAGGAGAGACCCCTATGAAATCAGTGGAATTTGATTGAGACACAACACTGGGTAAGTGAGAATCAAACCAGGCAGGTTCTGGTCTGCTGTGTGGGCCAGGGGCTTTGCTGGGCTCACCCCCAGCGTGTCCCTGTCCCCTAAAGTACAGACCAGAGCCCTTCTTCCCCCTCTAGGAGCTGCAGCCATTTCATAGTGCTAACATCAGCAGAACTTGTCTGTGTCAGCAAATAAGATTCGCAAGACAAAGAGGGAGCTGTGAGGGGAAGTGCGTTTGCTTTTATTTTATTCTTTCGCTACGCCATTTCTGTAACTGCAACTGTACAAACAGAATAAGTCACCTTTTCCCCCCAAAAGTCCAGGGCCTCAAGACAGGGCAGGATTCTGTTCACATTTCCTCTCTGGGGACAGGGTTTCCATTACACCAAGGCCCCTCTGTTTCACTCTGGCAGCCTACAAAGGTCTTGAAAGCATTGGAAAATGTCCTCTGCCAGCTTCCCTTGCTCAGGAGAGCTCCCCAGCGCACACAGGGCTGGCAGAAGGCCTTAGTGTGCCGCAGGAGCCTCTGCTCTGTGGGGAATCCCAAGAGGAAGAGCTGTGGTCTCTTTCAAAACAAAGGTATAAATTTCAAAACATCCTGTGGAAGGGAAAATACCAGCTCCAACCAGAAAAAGGTTTTGAAGCAATCAGACTGTTCCATTTAAAACCAACCGGAGTCTGGCAGCCTCCTCTATGATTTTTCTTTCTTGTTTAACATCTAAACATCTCCGAGGAATTTCCTGGTACATTTGCTCTGCTTCACTACAGGTCTCCCCAGAGTGACTGTAACAGGCAGTGCATGGCCTGACACTTGACTTTCTCATTCTGCCCATCCTGTCATTCTGATAGAATAATCAGAATAATACTTAATATTTCCCAGAAGTAACTTCTGTCTAGGACTCCTACAGGTGTTTTACCGATGTTATTGGCAGCTGGACACCATCTCAGCAAGACAAGGGAGACCAAAGAACGTCAGGTGCTGAAGGTAACCAGAAGTGAGCTGAAAGTTAAGAATTCTAACCTAAACTACTTGTTCAGGCTTTCCTTGTCAACAAAGGTGAGAGATACAAACTCCCAGAGTACCGATGTCCTGTGTCGTGGGGGGTGAATAGTGTTTTGGAGACCAGAGAGCAAGTGGATGCCTGGAGCTGGTTAGGGTAAAAGGTTGATGCTACTTATCCAGAGCAATTTGGTATGTGGGGTTCCTGGGAACTATATCTTTATCCTCATTTCGTAGATGCAAGACAGCTAGAGAAGTGACAGGCAGTAGACGGGGGACTGGCAGAGCTACGATGCACATCAGGCTTCCAGAGTCCCAGGCCAGTTACTTGTCCGTTAAACTGCACAGCCCTCCTTGCTGCCTGCAAATTGTCTTTCAATCCAAGGCTCTGTTCACAGCCCAAGTCATTTGCAAATTTAAAGAACAGACAATAAAATAGATGAAAGCCAATCAGAAACTAAGCAAAGTCCATTAAGATCACACTCGGTAACCCTTCATTTAGCTAACCTGCTCTTTCAAGAAACTGGCTGAACATCTGAAGTGCGTTTGCTCTGTAGACAGATAACTCCGAAAGTAGAACCCAGTCTCTAAAGAGCTTTAAGCTTTCTTAAAAGGAAGCAAACGACTCTGTGTCGTGCCACATAAGACATTAATCTTTAAATGTTACACAGATGACTGGGGAAAAAGGCCATTTGTTACAGGAGGGGAAAAAAGAGAAAGGATTTTTTTTCTTTCTTTTTGGCTGTGCTGCCAGGAGAGCCAATTCCCATCTGTGGGTTTGATGCATTGTTTCATAAGTAACAGTGTTGGTTTTGCACAGGAGCAGCTCTCAGAAACCATAACGTTTAATGCAGAATGAAATGTGTTCTAGGAGAGAGGTTTTCTCTGCTATTTTTGCAGTCAGTGGAGCAGGATGTGTCTCAGAAAGGTGCTCTCCTTAATGCCCTCTGATTCTGCAGCAAAGGCATCATCTGGTTTGTGGTCCTTGTATCAAACATTGCTCTGTGCACCATAGACCATTTCTGGGATATTTTTGTCTTCAAAAACTGTTGCCATTGCAGAAACTGAGCTAGAAAACACATACGCTGTGTTGTCCTGGGCAAGAGACGTTATTTTTGTTCCTTCTTCTTCTTTGGTATGTCTTCCTCTGAAAACAAAAGTAATTTGGGCTAAGGGAATATGCTGTTTGTGTGCAGAAAAGAGTGCGTGGCACTGGAAGTATTGGAAACTGCAAGCATTGTTAGGATCCTGGATTTACGCTGATGTAGTGCAACGAGTTCTGGACATAGAACAGTTTCCCAAAGGTGGTTCCCAAGACAGGCAGCAATGCCGTGAAACTTGGTCACCATCCTCCACTAAATGAGTTGGGTGGCCTCCTGGGGTGGGGAGCCCTGCATTTTGCTGCTTGATGCTCTGGCTTCTTGACCACAGTAGGAGATACTGTAGACTGCCCTTGTTGGGAGGAAAACTGGTGCTGAAGTCAAGAACCCTCGAGAGAATTTTCTTTACATGGATGTAGAAAGGTCTGGTTTTTAGAGCAGGCGAGAAACCCCACAGCCTAAAACAACAGCTCCAAACCTTTTGTACATAAACACAACTCAGATGCTTGCTCCGTCTCTCTGCCTCCCCACAAGACACACACGGTTGTGTTTGACTTTCCTTTTCTGCCCCTTTTCTCACTCCCTCTCCAAATTAAACTGGGAATTCCCCTCCTCCCTGTCACTTCTCAAAGCATTCACACTCAGGGCAGCTTTGCATTTCCTTTTCAGTGAAGCATGTGCCTAACTACAGCTATTTTACCAAGGCGTAGCAGTTAAAAATACCCGTTTCAGTGTGGTTTATCCCAACCTGTGGTAAGAGTCTGACCTTCTCGTTAGAGATGGCTCTGCTTTGCATGCAAGAAATATTACCAGAATGCTGCTTTACCCTCTGGCACGCTTACCTCTCTACAGGCATTATCAAAGCACTAGCTATCATTGCTATACTGCTCTAGCACAGCTCCTCCTAATGATAATATTTTTCTCGTCTTAAAACAACTTGAATGACCATGACTAAGTACCCAGCAGGTCAGTCGGGAATAATCAGGTTTCTGCCTGCATCTTTCAAACAGAGCGTGAAAAATCGCTGGACGTTTGCAATTTTGGAGCTGGGCTTGGGCGAGGGCTCTGGCGAGAGCGAGCACGAACGTTGGGCTCTTCAGGAGGCAAGACAAGCGCAGAGCCCCAGGGTTTGTGGGGCTTGTGGTAGGTTACCGTGGCACAGTCAAGGCCTGTAAGGCATCCTCAAGTCTCTGCATCACACACCCAGGCTTTGGGGGAATTGCCATTAATGGCTGGGAACGTGTCTTGGCTTTTCTCTTAATCTCTTATCACAAGATTAGCTAATGTCTGCGAAACCCAGGAGGATTGGGTAATGATAAGGGATCATCAGGCGAGATGGAAAGATAAGCATTGTTCTCTAAGAAGTCAGCCCGGTTGCTTCCAAGGAGATAATTATCTCCTGCTCTCCACAGGCACTCTGCTCACACAGGCCCCCATCCCAGAGGGCCTTCCAGCGCCGCTGACGTCCTCCCGCTTGCGATGGGGCACAGCAAAGCAGCAGCAGAGGAGTTAGTGCCCAGTTCTCTGGAATCCTGTGGAGAGCTGCTGAGTCTCGTGCTTCATGTGAGAGTGTGTGATTGATGCCCTCCTGCTCAGCCTGGGCCGCTTGGGGATTTACATGGGCCCTGCAGCCTCTGGCTCCTGGATCTGAAGTACCATATGGGGTTGGAGACCACCCTCCTTGTGTGGAGGATAGTTGCCATCGTCAGCCCCACAAGTAAAAGGGCGGATGGAAAAGCCACCTGTCTTTTTCCCTGCTCCCCAAAGTGCTGCAAGAGCAGGGCAAACATCCTGCTGGATGCCTGTGTCTCAGCACACGAAGTAGTTGGGCAGTCGCAGATGATGGAGCAGTCTGAGACATTCCCTTCCATCATCTGCTTGTAACCTGTCTCAGCTGAGACATGGTCACCCAGAGTGCGTGCACATTCCCAGTGGAAAATGAGACTGATTCCTCTAATCCGCTTCTCTCCATGACTGTGTCTCAGGGCTCCCCGGGGCAGTTAGTTCTTCAGAGCTGATGTTTTGGTGAACAGTAGGAGTTCGTATCCCTGCAAAGCAAGTGTCAGGTCTCCAGCAGAGCAGGAAGGGCAGGACCAGCCATCTTAAAACTGCTGGTGCGGGTGATTTTGAACTGAGGAACTGGAAATGGGTTCATTTCCTCCATATTTTGGTGGTCGCGGCACAAGCCACAAAGGAGGTGTTGGAGAGGCACTGGCTTCCAAACCTCACCATCTTCAGGGGAGTGTTAGATCTGGGCCATCCCGTCTTTCAGAGTGGACTGAGGACTCCAGCACATGGGGAGATGGAGGCCAGTCCTGCTGCCCACTTAGCAGCCCCTGGTTCTCCTTTCTCCTGCACTCTTTGCTGTTACAAATGGGCTTAGCTTGGATTTACGCCTTTAGAGGCTCTGTCTGTGCTTCTGACTATCCATTTCATTATCTGCTTGTAATTGTTTTGTCTTCCCTGATCTTTTGTTCACCTGTGATGAGCGTACAATCAGTTTTGCTTTCCTCTGACATGAGTTACATGCCTTTTGAACCCTGACTGATTAAACCCTCTTCCTTCTGCAAGTAAATTGGTTCCCATAGAGCTGTCCACTGGCGTGACTCCATTCACTGTCTGAATTACATCTTCCCAGCTGACAGATGGATTGCTTGAGGGTTTTGTGGTCATTGTGTTAGCCTTAGAAGTTTGTGGATGATTATATTCCCAACCTGATCAGTTTGCTTTTGTTGTTTTCTGGGACTTCTCTTTTTCCACTCTAAATATTAGTGACTGATGTCCAGCCTGACTGTTCTCATTCCACTGGAGCCCACGGCCACAAGGGAATAGGGAATATTACTGTTATCTACAAGTTCAGTCACACTTTTGGGGCCCCTTCCTGGCTGATATTACTTAGTGTGAGGACCTGCCCCCAACCTTCACTGCATTTCAGTGAGAAATGGGTGCCTGAATAGGAGTTGAAACCTTCTAGGCCCTGCACCATTCACCATTACATCTGATAGTTTTTATTTTGTATATAAATGTACATAGACGGATGCAAAACAAAGCGAATTGGAAGGATGAAGCTGGAGAGACCATGCTAAAAGGAGGAAGACTACTACAGAGGAGGTGAGGGCAATGCCACACTCCACCCCAGGGTTGTACCTGTGTCCCATTCCCTGTCTGGTACCCTCTGCAGTGGCCGGGGTGACAGCTCATGTGTGCACACCTCAACAGGGCTAAACTCTGCTTCATTGTTTTCAGAGGCTTCTGCAGCCCTTGCCTGGCTAGTGAAAAGGCTTGGAAGGTTGGCCACTATGCTAATTGGCTAGTACATGTGATATTTATTTGAACATCAGTTTGAGAGAAATCAATAAAAATAATAATTCTTAGTATGAAGCAGAATAATGAAGCAGTAGTAGAATTAGTGACACATTTTAGCCGAAAGAAATACTTTTTTACTACTTAAAACAAGCTTAAATTAACAACTGCAGATAATGATTCCCCAGAGCTAGATAAGGGGTTAAGGATCATTGCTCTCAGTGATGACAGGCTACTCACTAAATTCAGTGAGTTATGTTTCGAGGTTAAGGTTTATAGCTCAGAGATATTGTCTCCAAGTGAGTGAAACTTGGTTGACTGGCAAGCCAAATGACTCACAAATTGACCTGAAGGATAGCATCCCCCTCCCAGCCTCCACTGGGTAAATGATGTTTGGAAACCGCCACTCATGTGACAAATTATAAGATTCATCTTATTTGAAGGAGAAGTGGAAAAAATGAGTGTAATCTGGAGACAAAGGATCTTGTGTCCCAAGATTTTGGCAGAGGAGCCGAGCACTGATGTCAGTTCAAAGGCTGCTGTTGCTCATTGCAGCTTTGGGAAGCGATACGGCTGACACCTATTTTGGAAAGACAGGTCTGGAGCATGTGGCATCATGCAACAAAGTCTGTGATGACAGGAACAGGCTTAGGGTGTCCCCGCTTCTTCCCGATCCATCTCATCCCCAAGGGCACACCTTGTGTGCTGCGCTGACGTGGCTGTGTGTGAAAGCAGATTGGGGAACTGATCTGGCTGAACATCAACCCAGCAAAAAAAAAGTTCACTTTGCTTTTAAGCTGATCCACTTTCCCAGTCTGTTTCTCAGCCTATCCACATACCTGGTTGTGTCAGCACAGTGCAGGGGCCATGCAGGATCCTACGAGGACAGGAATGAAGAGGACAGCGGTGACACAATCGGCTGAAAGCGCCACTGAAGGTTTCATCGAGCGAAACCACAGCCCAGTTCTCTTACTGCCCTGAGCTCAGCCGAATATGCATTAGACCAGAGTGATGCTACCCAGTGCTTTTCAGTGGGTTCGGTGTTAATGGATTAGACACACACTTTAGATTAGAAGTTGGGTTTCAGTGGAGTTCTGCCTCACTGGCAGCTTTGCAAGACAAGATGAGAGTCGGTTTGTGGTGAAAAGCTAAAAATATCAAACAACTCTGGCAAACTGACTTGTGGCCCGTTATCACAAACACTGTCGTGCCCTTCGTGGAGACGTTTATCCCAGCCCTGAGTGCCTGTGGCCAGCCCAGTACAGGTGCCAGGATCCAGCTGCCAGGCACCAGAAAATCAGTCACATTTTCATCCAGATGTCACCAAGGGGAAGTTTCTTTCATGTTTCTGTCATATTTAATGGTGTCTGAGCTTAAAATAAACCTACTGAAGGCTCAGCTTCACCTTGGATTGCAGCTTCTCTGTAATCATTTACGTTGGTAAAAGTGGTGTAATTCAGATTTCATTTATGCCCACGACAGTACATGCAGCAGCAGGGGAACATGGCCTCTTTTCTCACTGGAATCTTTAAGGTTTCCAGCTTCAAGTGTAATTGGACACTATTACAGTGTTTTACGAGTCTTGTTTGCCTCTACTAAGACGACCAAAAGGTAATTCTTAACTCAAGCTAAAATAGCAGTGAAAACAAAGCAATTTGCATTGTAACTTACATTTGTAGTGGTAATTAAAGCAGCCTGGTTTGCTGTGTGCATGGGGTTGAAGTACCCCAACTAGATGGTGTGTGCACCCTGGCAGCGCAGCCACAGAAAAGGGCTGGGGGCCAGCCGGGAGCCCCAGCCCGGGATTTCCAATGGGTCACTACTTTCACCCGTGTCCATAGGCTGCAAGCTCCAGGTTGCTTTGCTTGGGCAGATTTGTGAAGGTGAACCCTCATCCCTGCTTATATTTATTGGGGTCTGTCTCACTGTAAACGTAACCCTGTTGAAGATACAATATTGATATCGTTAGATATAAACCAACTCAGGTAAATCCAGTGCAGAAAAGGATATACTGGAGAAACATAGACTAAAGCCCGTCAGATTTATTTTTATTTATGTCAATTTCTACAAACATAAAGCAGCTCTGCTAGACTTTGAAGGAGTCAGGGAGATGCATGTTGTATTCCCCCATACCCTCAGGAGCTGCATACAAAGCTACACACTGGGTTTTGACAGCAAGGATTGAGCCCACAGCCTTAGGTTAAAGCTAAATTATTTGAGCAAGAGAAACAATCTGCAGACTGGAAAACAGCTTAAAGCCACCCATATCTGAAATATATAAAGCTTGAGCCAGAGCTTACTGAAGTCAGTGGCGTGCTTGACTTCACTGGCTTTGGCTGCCAGGAGATGACCAGTTCCCACCTCTGAGCTCTGCAGGTATCTGGAGAAAAGAGGCTGCTCCAGACACAAGTGCGTAAGACTCATCTGCGGTTGCATGCCTAAAGCAGAGCTCTCACTCCATTACATCTCAAGGAAACAAACTATCCTCATCCTCCTTCCTTCCCCTGCTTGGTACATGGGATGGCTGTTCCAACAACACATATTTCCAGTCTTTTTTGTGTGTGTGCAAGTAATTTGGTTTCAGTGAAAGACTACTGGAGTTGTTCCCTGTCTGATGGTGGTGATTTATTTGTGAGATATGGAAATATTTCTGTCTTATCAACTTGAAGCAAAATGATCAGGAGTGGTTGTGTCTCAGTCAGGTCCAAGTGGGTACATAGCTGAGTGAGCTGTGGCATTTCCTGGTGGTCTGGGATACTTTTCTGTCCTCATGGGATCCATCTGTAGCTCGTGCTGCTTTGGTTGGTTTTTCCAGGCCTAGGACTGCAAACATTTCACATGTTCGGGCAAGAATAATGACTCTCTTTCTCAGCAAACGTAATCCTGCATTATCTACAGTACTTCTGACTCAAAATCTCCCCCTCATAGTTTCTGCTTTCTTCTCCACATCTTCAAAATTACCCAGGAGAGGACCAGTGGGTCCTGGTTTCTCTGCAGCCACCTGGTGACAGCTGAGCCATAGGCTCTGGCTGCCCTGGGGCCCTCAGTGCTGGGGGATCCCAGAGCCAGGGGGGTCCAGGACCCCCTGTAGCCACAAGGTGGGCTGTGGAGGAGCCGAGGGGCTGCTGGGCGAGCAGGCACAATGTCAGGGTAAGCGCTGGGAGCACAAACAGAATGTCTCTGTTCACTGGCTGACACCCACGTTGCTTCTCCCTCGAATCCTATGGCTAATGCTTTCTTAATTTGCTCATCTGTAAAGTACTTAACATCCATCCACTGAATTATGGTTTAATTGTGCAAGCTTCCCTGATAATGCTGTTCGCTGACATGAGGCTTAGTATAAAATGTTGATTTCTTGGTTGCCTGTAATTGTGGTAATGATGCTCTGTAGTCACAGGACACTGGCTGTGGTTTTGGGCAGGAGGGATATAGTAGGTGGCAATTCACCGCTTCGAAACCTGAGTTAACACAAACAGGTAGTATTCCTGCCATGGTCATGGGTGGGGAAATTGAGGCAGAGGACAGCTGAAGTTAATGTTAAGTACTGTGGTCACCGATTATTTGGGAAGAGGGCTCAAGTCCCTGGACCTGCAGAGGCTTGGAGCAGCCCCACATTGAAATTAAGTGTTCTATCTCCCACCCTGTGCCACCAGGGGCTGAGGAGAGGCATCGCTCTGGGGACACGTGGGGAAAGTGCCATCAAGAATGTTTTGGGGTAAAGATCTGTAGCAAAGACTCTGGTTCAGAGCATTTTTCCGCACCTCCTTCAGGTCAGGCATCTGCAGACAGCTCAGGAAACCTGTGTCTGTGTCTCTGGGACTGAACTGGTGTTGTCATGTCTGACACTAATGGAGGGGACATGTTTCTCCATTAGAAGTTTACCGATAGTGATTTCCGCTTTGCTGGTAGTTCCAGTTCCCTTGTGGTTAAGTGAGGACTTTGGAGGTTAAAGTCTGTCAGGTCTGGATCAAGGTCAGGAAACCTGCTTTTGATTCTAGAGATTTTAATTAACTTTGCACCACATAGAACCTGGGCATGCTTGAAAAGAAATATAGATAAATTTTACATTTAAATATTTGAATAGTGTCTATATCTTATGGTAGCTGTAAAAAAGCCCTGTTCAAGCAGGCTGCAGGAAGAGAGGAGATTTGCATAGCAGAATAATTGGTTTTGCAAATAAATCTGGTTCTTGAAATTTGTAGATTAGCAATAATATGTCTCCAGATGAGAAGGAAAGGTCATGGATGAATAAAGCAACAATTAAACTTTCAGGAGATTATTAAACTAAACACAAACCTGGCTAAATGCATATGAGAGAATGTCAATAAAGGACAGGAGTGGCCTGTCAGGACTTGTGAGCCTCCAGGATATTAATGTTACTTGGAGATCTTTTCTTCCAATGCAGCTGCTCTTCTTGAAGTAACAGCCTTTGCAGATTCCTCCCTAATCTGGACAATCCATTAAATAACCCAGTTAATTTAAGCCATTTAAATCCAATAAGCCTGGTATGTAATGCTATAAAACTCTAAACAAAATCCTTGGAGTATTACCACGTTAACTGTTGCACTGCAGAGTCCATCCACGCCTGATGCTGGCCAAGTAGGTGCCTTGCAGGAAAACAAGGAGGTCTCAGCTCAGCCCACACTGAGGAGAAGGAATATTGAGGTCGTAGGAATGTGGGGCTTGTTCTGGTTCTTGAAGGAAAAATCAAAAAGTAGTATTTTCCAAATGGGCCATGTACAACAGTGAGAATGAAGGTTGGGGGGAATTCTCATTACAAAATATTGAAAAGTTGTGTCCGGAGCACTCAGCTTTTGTATGGGGCTTTCAGAAAGAGCGTAAAATCAAATATTCCTGAAATGAAAAACGTCTCCTTTCATGGTACTTTTTGCTTTCAAAAAAGAAAAGAAAAAATTATTTCTTTGGAAAAACAATCTGAAAGTCCCAAGCATTTTTTGAGGAAAATACCATGTTCCCCTTTTCTCCTGCACCTCTGCTATCAGAAAGCACAGGAGGCAGGGGGCTGACCATGCTCCAGACACCAGCTCTAGCTTGTGAACCTGCACCTGAGCTTCCTTACACAGCTGGTTCTGGAGGAAAGCAGCTGTGGGTGGTGATGAGGGGGGAGGACCATGCCACCTTCTCCTGCCTTGGAAGCTTACAGAGATCAAAGTTCCTGATGCTCAGCAACGCTCCTGCTGTGTGGCCAGGAGGAATCGCGTGTGTTCTCAAGCCTGGTGCATTAAAGATGAAGCCCTCAGCAGGAGGTGGTTGCCTGGCTTGTCCTACCTGCCCTCATCTAGCAGAGGACCACGGGGCAGCACGGCCGGGTGGTTGGAGGAACTGTGCAGCCGGTGGTGTGGGCATGTGTCCATCCACGAGGGAGAGAGGTCAGTGCCTCAGTTGGGAGTGGGAGCAGAGGAAAGGAGAGCTTTCAGTGCCTGTTTCTTCCCTCTCTCTCCTGAATCTCAGGAGGGGGAAAGGAGTTAAGACATATGGTGGAAATAAAGAGTCCAGGAGGATTTCAGTGGACCGAGGCCCAGCCCTAACCCAGCCTTCCCTAGCCTGGTGCCACTGGGGTCAGTGAAACTGCCTTTTCCAAACATATTTTGCCTCTAAATGTCAGGTCTGAATGACCCCGAACTGTGAAATGGCTGCCTGTTGCTTGGTTTCCAAGCAGCTTATCACCCTCACTCCTCTCGCGTAGACACAGAGTGCTGTAGCTGGCTAAAAAAAGCAACACACACAGGGAGCCCTTCGTCCAGAAACGGAGCCCAGACATGAAACAACCCTGCCAAAAAAAACCATGCCACCACATATCTAATTTTCCCTTTGGGGATCATAGAGGAGTTGCACATGACAGATCTGAGTCATGTTGCTTTGTGCAGGTCTAGAAGATGCTCAGATTACCTTCAGGAGGGCAGGGGAAGGAATTCAATGGAGCAATAACTCTCTGAGATGCAGCACTCCTCTTCCCTAGCTCGGAGAGCATTTTACAAAGGAAGACAGTGTCAGTATCCTTGGTTTAAAAGGGGCACTGCGAGGAGGCATAAATTCTCCAAGGCCACACAGCCTCCAGTGTCAGAGCAAGGGTGAGCGCTGGGGCCACCCAGCCCTGCACTGCACCCACGGGCCACGCTGCCCCAGTCATGCTCTTGACATTGGCGTTATTGCCTGAGCGAAGGACTGCAAAACCCCACAGGCTCAGCCTGCGAAAAACGTGATTTCTCTTCTTTAATTACACTCTCTGCAAATCAGTGGGGAATACCTCCCCCTGCTCCTCAGGACAGGAGCGTGGCCACGTACAGGCTTGTTCGGGGCATTTCATTCCTTGAAATGATTCATTTGTATGTAAAATCATATTAGCCTTTATTGGCTCTCTCCACAGACCCTCCCAGCACAGACACATCTAAACCTTGAAGTGCCATTAATCTTTGGTGTGCTCTGCCCGCTCTTTCGCATGGTACTTTGTGGCTGGTGACCTTCAACAGAGGATTTTTGTTGTACTTTTTCCCCAGGAGCCCTGGCAACACCTGCAGCAGCTGGTGCTAATCTTCCTGGAGTGGGAAGGAAGGGGGGGGTCAAGGCTCCTTCACGTGTACTGACAGCTGAACACCGAGCTGCTTTTCCCCTTGCAGGAGATAATTGCTGAGAAAAGGCCAAGTCCTGGC
>NW_009259329.1:1657713-1665273 GCF_000687185.1 Egretta garzetta
GTTTTCTGAGCGGGGGGTGGGCAAGTGGAGGCAGCCTGCGATGGTTGTGTTTGCACAGTGCCTGGCACGGGGGGGCCGCCTCTGCCCACAGATCAGAGGCACCGTAGGGGGCTGAAAAGATGATGATAAGGTGAGGCTCAGGCCTGGATTTAGCAGAGAGCAGCTGGAAACTCAGTTCTACCGCAGACTTATGACCCAAGGCTCATGTGTTGGTACAAGTCAGGGCAAATTCAGGTACGTCAATAAATGGGCACATTCATGTTAGGCATCATGGGATCTTTGAAAGAGAAACTGGCACATGCCATAGTTCTCCCAAGGTTAAAGATGCCTTTTTGAGACCAGTGGGGCCGCAGCCAACCCACCTGATGAGTGGTTTAACCTGGCAGCTCTGATGGAGCTGAAGGCAGCTCTGGAGACAGCAGGGTGCTGGAGGGAGGCAAATTGGGAGGGAAATCCAAAGCAGAGCTTGAAGTGTCTTGTCCACGTGTGGCCGAGGGAAAGCCTGCTCACAAGGCACTCTCTGGGTCATGTCCCTTCTGGGGTGGCATCTCTAGTGTGTAGTAACTGTTGAGCTGACACTTCAGATTTTCTCTTCATTGCAATGTCTGCCAACCCTGATCAAATACTTATTTTTGCCATATCTCCTGAGGTTTAGCATCCTTGAGACCTCTGCCTTTGTCAGGTTAGACTTGGATTGGCCATTGAGTTCAAAATAAGGAAGAATAAGGAAAAAGGGAGAGGATATAGATATACACACGAGTGTGCACACCCACTGATCACCTAAACCTGGTTTGATAGGAGACCAGACTAAAAATAAATCTATCTGGCAATTCGTTGGCTGCACTGAGAACAGGTGATGAGTTGGAAACTTCCTGTTTTGGAAGGAGGAAAGTGTATTGTCACTGCTTCTGTCAAACCACATCACACCTTGTGCTGACATGAGAGCAACACAGGACACTCGAGGCCCATGTTGTCTGCCAGACATGTCCTGCCTCCCAATTCCTGCCCTCGTCGATCGTGTCTTTGTGGGCCTGACTCAGGTTTACTGCGTCACATGGAACCTTTGCTGATGCCAGAGCCCTGGCACTGCTTGCAGAGAGGAGCATGCTGTCTGCCTGAATTAAATTCAAGACGTTGCAGCTCTCTGTTTTACTCAGGCAGGATTGATCTTTTGTAGGGGGGTACCGTGGGAAGCAGAAATAGATGCTTGAGTCTCTTATCATTTGCACCCAAGGAAAGCACGAGTCACCCTCAGGAATCGATGGTGCTACACCAGACTTACATTACCATTGCCAAGAACAGTAGCTGGCCTCCGTATTAAAGACACTTATGAAGGAGACGCTGCAGTCTTTCAGAGGTGAGGTTGCAGGGAATTATTCTGTGCAAGGGGGGAAATGTTCCTCTAATAACTCACTTCCTGAGCTCTTACGGTGGGATGCAGAGGCAGAAATCTCCATCCTTCCTGAAGAGCTCCTGGAGGAGCAGCCTTGTGAATCAAAACTTCTTTATTTGTTTTCTCTCTTCTGAGACTACAGTGGATCTGGAGCCCTTCATCTTTACTATCACTTTCCACTGCCTGTCAGGCTTCAGAAGCTGAAGAGAAAAGGGGAAATTTTTTTCTGCTTAGTCCTTGGGTGAGAGCCATCAAAAAGTAAACGAGGCAGAATTGGTGACACAGGAGGTGTCAGCGCTTGCTTGGTGAGCGTGTTGAAGCAGTGGTCAGGTGTGAAGCAGGGGATTCGGTGGTGAAGGTGTTGCATTCCTAGTCCCTGAAGCCGATGTGGGGTCATTCAGAAGCGCAGCTCCAAAAATCAGAGGCTGCTTTTAGAAATGTTCCTTTGTGAATCATGGCCTGTTACTGTATGTTACTTTTGCATCATCTGGGAAACCATACGGAGGTTTTCATAACCATCATAAGGAATTTGCTTTAAGAAAAATATATTGGGAGTCACTGTGGCTTGTTAGATAGCCAGACTGTGAGACAGCTGGGCTCAGGGCAGCACGGAAATTGCTCTTCTGGCTAAGGACTACAGCTGAGTGAGAAATTTCTAATTTGTTTCATGGCTTTAACTGGAGGAAACTGGAGAGTGATGTATTTGGAGGCCACCTGAAACAAAGTTTTTTCCATTATCCCTTGCCAAAATAGAAGTAGAAGTAATTGGCCTCAAAGAGCTGTATTTGTTCCACACCAAAGCAAAACTTTCTGTTGCTTTCTTGGATGCATTTACCCTGTTATTGCAGTTCTAAACAAAATGCCTTTTTCTCAAAGTGAAGCATTGAGAAGATTTTGTCCTGGCTTCTTCTGAAGAGGAATTTTCCCATACTGCCATTTTGACCCAAGTGCGTGAGCAGTTTTTGCTGACCTGCCACCCAAACTGCATTTTTTTACAGTAAGTAGGAAAAAAACCACCCCGGTCTCTAAGGGATTAAAGGTTTGGCCAAGACTGAGCAATTGTTCTATCATAACACAGGCTGGGGGGTGCTGTCAGAGATCCTCCCATTCTTGCTTTGGCTTAAGTCTTCCCTTTCAATGTGTGTTTGTTGTTTGTACCCAGGTATGAAAGCAGTGCCAGATCAATGTCAGGGCATTTCTCATAGGGGCTAATAAGGAGCAAGCTAATCATGTCCCCCCCGTCCCTCCCCCTGCCCTGTGTGTGACATTCCCTGGTACCCCCTGGAGCTCCTGAAAATTGTGGGAGGTCAGCCAGCCTTGTCTGAGGCTGGAGAACATGTGCTGCAATCGGGGAGATGTTTTTTGGGCTGATTTCAGTGAATTTTGTTACCTCCGGGGCAGTCTTTCCTTGCCATGGCTGGTGGAAATCCACCACTGCTCACCACTGGGCTCCTCCTTACCTTTCTATTTCTTTCTTTCTTTTGCAAAACCACAGCAAAAGCCCACTGTTGTGACCCAGAGTGTTTCACCTGGGTGTTGGTGACAGCAGGCCTGACAGCGGAAGGGCTGGAGCACGCATGGCTTCTGCTTGAGCTAGCAGAGTGGTAGAGGGCGATGATCCTTTGAAGAGCATAACAGCCTCCCGGGACAACGGCCATCGGGGCTCTGGATCACTGCCGTTGTTTCAGGTGCTTCATTCTGCATTGCACATTATCAGGGACCGGTAACGTGCAGGCAAGCCCAGGGGCCTAGGTTGACTGTATCACCAAGGAGAGCTTGAAGTCAAACATCGTCTAATTAGTCCATGCAATGCTTAGCAAGGTTATTTTTATCTCAAGCCCTTCAGAACGTACATAATCGTTTCACCTTAATTCTTTCAAAACTTGTTCTCTGTGGAAGCCCTAATATAAATGACTGCTCGTTTCATTTCTGTACATCTGAGCCATGTTGCAGACTCCCTCTGTGTGTGCATGTGGCTGTACATACACACATGTATACGCACACACACAGAGTGACACCGGACTGATCTGTATTCCTTACTGCTGGTTGTCTTCTCCACCCTTCAGATAATAGCACTTGGGTTTTATTTCTTCCAAGCACTGCATGTTTATATCTGCAGCCCTCTAAGGAGTCTTTGTCTCCAAACTGGAGGGAGGTGGGGTGGGAGGGAAGGCAGAAATCTTTGTGGTGCTCAAGTTGACGTTCAGACCACTCTTGTAGGATTTGGGGCAGATGCCTGTAAGATGCTGCTTGTGGCTCTCAGAGCTGTGTGAATGGAGTTTAGGGTGTGGAAAAGCCACTTTTCTAATAACCCTCTCGTATTCAAGAGCCGTTGTTACTGGTTTCTTTAGATTTCACTTGTGAACACAAGAGGGCCATGTTTGGTGGAAAAAAAGGCTGACAGCAGCTTTGCAAAGGGAAAAGAAGGAGGCTGAGTGGAAGAAGCAAGCTGGGTGCACTGCGCAGCTTTGCATCGAGTTTAATTACGTGCGGCTCTGAGATCGTCAGGTTGCGGGAGGATGCAGTGCCTGACTCTGATGACGAGCTGCGTCTCAGTCACATCAGCATCAATCCCTGCTTCCCTTCTGCTGTTTTGCCCCTCTGTTAGTCCCATCACCGTGGCAGATGAACACCTCTCAGGTTTAGCATGCTTATCCTCCCAGCCCTAAGGGCTGTCATTTCCTTCCTCTATAGTGGGAAACGGAAGGACAGGCAGGTTGCAGTTTTGATCCACCAAAGGACACAGTGCTTCAAAATTAGCCTCAACACATCATTTTTAAGTAGCTGACTTGTGGATAATAATCTGCAATAGTACTGAAGTGCCTCAGCTCTCATGATCATGCCGTGGAGGATTTTTCTCTCTATTCCAGGAAAACGTCTGCTTCTTGTAGATACCTGCCCGGATTCTGGGCTTGGGACAGCTGTGACGTATGGCTAACACGTCGGAGGGGTGTTCAGCGGGCTGGGTAAGTGGCAGATGGGCTCTGTAAGCAGGGCCAGCTGCAGCCACCCTGCGGGCAGGCCGCTGTGCAGCCACTTCTACACCCTGTAACCAGAAACATCCGTAATGCACCGGGAGAGCACCAGCCCAGGTGCCCAGACACCCTCCTCTGTCCTCTCTGTTAAATCTCTGCCTGCTGCTAGCAGGGAGGGTGGTTACTGGGTATAGGGAGCAACTGCTGTGAACTATTGGGTTTGTTAATCTGATTGCCCATGCCTTCTGGAACACTCTCTACTTCCCTGTACATGCTAATATGAAGGGATATCACAGGGGGTAGTAGAGCATCACCCTACAGTCGCTCACTTGTTAACACTCATGTTAACATGAGACATGTCGCTTAATACACCGGGTGGTGCTGCTGAGAAGGCAGTGGGGCTGAGAGCTGGAGAAAGCCCACTGAGAATAAAACAGATCTGAATGCCTTTGAGCAGTGGCAGGGGTTATTGTTCTCCAAGGATGGCTGTCTTTCTTCTGAGAACTCCTCTTCTAAACACTTAGCTAATTCCCTGCTTCTCCCCTGTTCTTCCATCCCTCCAGGCCAGATGAATGGCTGCAGGGCATTGAGGGAGATGCTGGCTCCCTCCCGAACCTCATTGTTGCAGTCTCCTCTTTAGAAAAGATTCAGAGCTGCTCCAGCAATTTTAGCTCTGCCCTCAATTCAACGTCCCATTTGCTGTCAAGTCCATAAGGACCCGGCTACCACCACCCCCAGAAGGATGACTGTGAGGAGTCTGGCCCACTCCTGCAGTCGGAGGAGGAGGCTTGTTCGCACGCTCAGTATAAAAGGCAATTTCATTAGTTTGCAGCCCTGGCTGGGAACCAGAGCTGGCACCAGAGATTGTTTTTATGAATAACACCCTGGCAAAATAGAACTGGTAGCAGCTTGGGTGGGATATGTATTTAATTTGTCCCCTTTCGTTCTTGGATTGGCAAACTGGCGGGTTGCAGAGTAGTTGCATGTCTCTCACTGTGCGTGCGTGAGTCACACCAGCCCCTGGGGTGCCCAGCACATGACCGGGGCTGTGGTCCTGCGCTTTGCACATCCATTGAGTCACCAGCTGGCACGGGGATAGGGCTCAGGGGCTTTCATATCGCATTCGGTGTGGGCTCCTGGCATGCCAGGCACTTGTTGACCAGGGCTTAGTGAGAAAGACTAGAAAACGAGAGATCTTTAAGAAACAGATAACACTGGATCAGCTTCAAATTGCTTTTGCTTAATCCACTGGGCTGAAGTCTGTTGGTTCTCACTGCAAAGCCCTACAGAGATCGTAGCTTTTTGTGAGCAGGCAGCATTCAGTCTTCTACACAATTAACGAGAAACTGGAATAACAATGCTGAAGACTTTGCGGAGACATTCAACATCTCAGCATAAACTGTCGGGCTGTGTGAAGAAATTCTGGTTTGCGCCTATCTCAGGGGTATCTGAGCAGCATCCAGAAATCGCCGCTTAAAGCTTCTTTTCTGTTGTGAGCACAAATGCTGCTCCTGTCTGCTGCACAGGAGCACATCAGAGGTTAAACTTCATCGCTTGAGCAAATAGTCTCTTCCTTGGCTTCTGCTGCTGCAGCAGGCTCAGTTTCTCAGACTGAATGAACTTTTCCAAGCTGCCAGAGTGATTTAGGAGCTCACAGGCAAGTTCATATAGTGCAGCAAGTTGTGCGCCATCTCCTTTGTGCAGCCATGCTGCAAGGCTAGGTAAGTTAGCTGAGGTTTAAAACCACTCAGGCGTAGCTTCATTGCTGCCAGATTGGGGCTAATGCACTCCTCTGGCCTGGAAAAGGGGGAGACCCAGCATGACTCTTTGCTCTGGCTGCATAAACGTACCCTAATCCCACAAAAGCCCTGTCAGTCACAGCAGGATTTTTATATTGGTCTCCAGTGGGATAAGGGCTCTCACTGAACCTGCCTGGAAGGTTTTTCTTCCAAGAACCTTATTCTGAGTGAGAAAAAAAGCTGTGCAATGCTCTCCATGGTGGTCAAGGCAAGATTTAATTTGACCATAAATTAGAAGGGAAATGAAGGCAAGAAATGGGGAAAACCTCCCACAAATCTGAAGAGAAACTTCAGTGGTAGGCAGCAGAGTTGGGCCCCACAGTCTAGAGGGTACTGCTCAGCTCTATTTGAGAGTTGGTTCGGTACCATGGGTTTATGGAGCGTGGCCTTTCCCTCTTTGCAGAGATGAAGCCCTTTCCAAGGTGACTCATTCATCTTGAATTGGAGACAACTCTCCTCACTGCTCTGCTGGAGAAACATGTAAAGACCAGTGGCCTTCCCGTAACTGTTGAGATGATATCACTCGCTAGAAACAGCATCCAATTTCCTGATCCTTTGTTTGAACAACAAACAAATAAGATACAAGCACTGCAGCTACAGGCACATCTTCTTCATAAATATCAAGAGGCACGAGGCTCTCGCTTTAAACACCTAACTCTAAATAATGCCTCAAGCCAGAGTTGTTACCCGCTACCTTGAATACAGCCCCACTCCATCAGCAGGTTAAAATAATAACAAATAAAACACGGAATTATAGCTGTGCAATACTCGAAAATGAGCCTGTCACTTTGCGTCTGGGTTGGAAATCAATCACCAAGTCTTCAAATCAGGTTCTGCTATTAAGGGCTGGAAGCGGGAAAGATTAAAGATGTGTCCATGTATGTCTCTTGCTGCAGGTATGCTGGTCTTCCACAATTTTAAACGGATCTTTTTTCTTTCCTTAGCTGTGGTTTCTGTCGTCGTCTTCCAAGTTGGTGTCCTTTTTGGCAGTTGTTATTAACTATTGCGTGTTAAAAGGATCTATTTCACAGAGGGGCAAGGAAGAGAAGACTGCACTGATTTGACCACGTGTAGATGGTGTAAGAGGCACATGCAAGGGTCCTGTTCTCCTTCCCATCAGCAAGCTGGAGGAACTGACAACGAAGCCCCAGAGCTTGCAGCACCCTTTCTGTTGACTGCAAGTCCATTGCCTGCATCCCTTCTGTAGAATTCCCTGAGGCTTCAGAGCCAGGTCTACAAAAAGTTTCCTGGAGAGCAGGAAGCAGTGTGGGTACAGCGGTGCATTGGCACGCTGAAATCCAAGTTCCATACCCTGACCTTCTGCAGCTTTGTCAGGGCATCCCTGTAAAAGCATTTTGCTTTCTGCCATGGGAAACAAGGCCCATGGGAAAGA
>NW_009259329.1:1665455-1671160 GCF_000687185.1 Egretta garzetta
GTGAAATATCTTGGGGCAGGAATTACACTTGCAGGGATTCAACACGTCCTTGGCAACTGTTCATCACGGTCCCATTTGGCACCGTCTCTTCTTTCTTCTTCTGGCTGCTTGAAAAAGGCTTCTCCCCATCACTCCCATCATCCTGTGGCCGCTACAGCAGAGAAAGGGGATGCTTCGAAGTGAGCGGGGGGCTGGCGAGCTCTGGGCGAAGGGGCTCCTGTCTCCTTGACTGACAGTAATTACCACTCGCTGTGCTGCGGGTGTCGCGCAGCGCATGCTGGAATTGGAGACAGAGCTGTGCACGCCTCAACAGGTTTCTCCATTTAAATATCTTTTAAGCTTAGAGAGCGGAGTGCTTTCTGCCTTTACCCCTTCCCCCACCTCCCGTTCCCCATTCGGGTGTTTTGAGAGTTTTGTTTTAACTAAACAGCGTTTTACATTTCATGCAGAACCATCATGTATTGCACGTTTGTTTTCCCTCCGCTGTGACAGGCTCTGACATTATTTTGATGAGAAGATTTCTCAGCATTTTGAAGCTATGTTCAGTCTTCCCTTGCTTGGGGTTGCTTTTTAACCCTCTGAGTTTCAGCAGCCCTGTCGCAACTCATGGGGAAATCTGCCAAAATCTGGGGGGCTCCAGGGACCGGTTCCCTTTTCCTCTTCACTTACCAGCCTGCAGGCTGCCTACGAGATTTTGTCCACACAGGGGAATCCCCTCACATGGTTGTGGTGGGTGGATTATTCTGCTGTAGATATGCTGGATTAGCAGCCTGTGGAGCTGAATTTAGTTTGGAATAAGAGTAAATCCTTGCTATACAGGCAAATCCTCCTCACAGCGACACAGTTCCTGTCCACAGAAGATAGCTGCTTTGCCAAATACAAGGAAAATGCTGGCTATCTTGGCAAAAGGACCCAATATAAATTATTTCTTCATGGCAGGGGCAAAGTTATGTGAGGGGCAGACGGAGAGCTGGTCTCTGCATGCTGGGGAAGGTGTGTATGGGTGCAGGCAGGGGAAGAAAGGCATGTTTCCTCACGTCTTATTAATATAAGGATGCCAGCAAAGTTGGCTTGAGGGTGTCAGTGCATGGATTGTTTTTGGAGCATGTTTGAAGCCTGATTTCACACCCAGATGCCTGATTCCATAGCATTCCCTCTGCAGCAGTTCTCCCCAGTAGCTGAAGTTGCCTGGCAGAATTGGGTGCATGGGGGGACGATTCCAGGGCATCTCTTTGCAGAATTGCTGGTGCTCGAGGCTCGGTGCTTCTGCTCCCTTCTGCTAACGTCTAACTTGCATCACTCTGTTGTCCCACAGGTCCTGATTTACACAAGGATGCAGTTGCCCATCAGGGTCTTGAAATCTGTCCCAGCGGTCCCCAAAACAGGTTGCCCAGAGAGGTGGTGGAGGCCCCATCCCTGGAAGCATTCAAGGCCAGGTTGGACGGGGCTGTGAACAACCTGATCTAGTTAGCGGTGTCCCTGCTCCTGCAGGGGGGTTGGACTGGGTGACCTCTAGGGGTCCCTTCCAACCCAAAACATTCTATGATTCTATGATAAAATCAACATAAACCCCAGTCACAGGCTTTTTTAGCTTCATCAAACTCTCGGTTGTCCTAAAGACCTGTTTGGGAATGCAGGTAGGGTGTCCTGCAGCCAGCTGCCCTGCCATGAGCTCCAGGAAGGTGAGTGTCCTCCCAGCATTGCTCTGCTGCTGTAAATTCAATTCCCTGGGCTTTGATTGAGCTCAGTAATTTAATTCTGTCTTCCTGTGGGGTGGGGAAGAAGTAGAGAAGGAAGAGAGGGAAGATGAGGAAGGTGCTTAAAGATCAGTAGCAGTGTTTTGTGCTTGAAATTGGAAGCTTTTCAAAGCCTTCCAAAGAAGCTTAGAGGAGTCCGCAGGTAGGATGTGCTTTTAAATTTCCTGGCATCTCTTAATCATTAGCTGCATCCAAGGGGAATTAAAGAACGTCAATCAACATAAATTATTCTTCATGGGAGCATCAGCAGTGTGGGCAGTTTTATTGTAACTTAAGCAGGAAATTGAAATATCAGCATCGGAGTGTGAAATACGCCATTGCAGTGAACTGTTCTTCATAATGCAAGAGGAGAAATGTAAAGAAGATTACACACTATTAGTCCCACTAGAATTTTGCTCTTAATCTGCCTTAAATTGAAAAATTGTTTGGAAGTGTTAGCAGCTTTTTCATGCCATAAAACAGAGGGGGTATCAGAGGCATGTGGCACCCAACGGGGATCTCAAACGTGCTAGGACCAGAGGGATATCAGCACAGAGTAGCTGTGGTCTGTGTTTACATAGGGGCTCACCTGGTGACCTTAACTGTCATCGCAGAGCGATGTGGTGATCTTTACTGTGTCACCGTGGCCCTTTGGGGAGGCAGAACAGCGAACTCGGCCCCACAGGATGGTGTGTTGGGATGGTGTGTGGCCGGAGGCAGCGGGGCTCGGTTTCCTCAGGTCTCTGGTCTTCACTTAGTACCTTACTGGGACATCCCCATTCCTCTCAGGCCTCAGAGGACATCGTATCTCATAGCAAGAAGGCAGATCTTGAGCCCCATTAGGGGTACTTGGTTCAATTTGAGGCACTTGAATGCACAATTCAATTGAATTCCTAATATTTTAATGAAGAAGGGGGGGGGGGGGAGGGTGTCTGTCTGTCAGAACAAAAGAATGACATTTGCTAAATACCCAGGGAAAGAAAATTCCAGGAAAACATCTTCCTGGCTCCGGTGGATTGTTTTGTTTCAATTGTGCATAACCATTTCACCCGATAATGTTGAAAGATTTCATTTGGGCTTTTGATTGTATTAAAATATTAAACATGAAATATAAAATTATAATAAATCGTTAGCATTAATATTTTAATACAATCCAAAGGTTGAAACAAAACATTAAAACTGCAGAGGAAATGTAGGGTGGGGAAGGCAGCTTATAGACAAGGGGGATTTATGCACATCATCAGCCGTGTCTGTCTTCCCTGCATTGCAATTATCTTGACATCCATACTACAGCCATCGCCTGAGCGTGCATGCTGCTTACTTCCCTCTTAATCTGAGAAGCTCCCCCTTTCTTCAGACTTAGGAAGAGACTCAGGCAAGACGGAGAAAATGTGTCCTCACTATTTTTGTAAATGAATGACTCTTGATCTTTAAGTTCACACCAAAGCGACAGACACACACAGAGGCCCTGTGCTCCGGGGCACCGTGAAGAATGTCACTGAGCTTGGAACTCACGGAAGAAGAAATTTCCTTGCAGGGAGAGAGTTTATGTCTACAGTATGTCAAGAGAAAAAGGAAAGAGAAAGAAAACACTCTGGGGGGTAATTTTTATAGCATGCATTGAGAGACAAACTTTGAAAGCTCCCAACAGTTGACGATCTGTTATTGCTGCGCAATTCCTGTTACCTTTCTGCTTGGAAGAGTACGAATGGTTTCAGAGCAAATGCGGGCATAATGTTATTTACCAGGCCTGGCTTTATTAGGGGCATTCATTCTCTTGCTCGTAACCTGCCCTTTTATTTTGAGGGGAGCTGGGACAGAGATGGATGTGTGATGAGATTATCTGTTTTGCCTCAGGTGTTCTCAGCACACTCTGGATTTTGGGATCACGCCAGTCTGGTGGTTGTACACGCAGCCAGAATAGGTGTGCACGACCTCAAAAGCCAGTGAGAAATCCAAGCCGTGTTTCAGATGCTGATAGTCACCATGGGGAGTTTGATTTCAATGGGAATTGGGGCTATCAGGGGATCCAGGGTTAGGCAGGAGCTGAAACGTGGGGTTAATTTTCTTTTAGGTGTGTCTTGTTTTTACCATTAGTAGCTGGCTCTGCTGGGCTCTAACGAAATATCCACTGAAGTTCAAACTGCTTGGGCTGTTTGAACCAATAAGCCTTGAACCTCCCTCTCTAGGTGTCCAGTGCTAACAGCATTAAGTCTTGCATTACTGGGTGGAAGATAAATGGGTTGGAGAAGCCTAAAGAAATTTGCCTTGAATGTTTCTCTCAGTCACAGAATTTTTGGTCATGGATTTTCTAATCTTCACAATCTGCCGTCCTTAGCCCAGGCTTCCTGGTGTGGGCCAGAGCCTGGCAGTTTGTCTGAAACCTCCAGTCAAAGCCTGGGAGTTTTGGCCTCCGATTTGCTCGAAGGTGAGCTCCAGCCATGGAAACAGAGCCTTGGAGAGGCACCATGCTTGGTGGTGGAGTTTGATGCCGTATTTAACTCCTGCTGAGGAGAAGGCTTTGAACAAGGAACCTCTTTTGACCTTTGGTTGTGCCGGTAATGCTTTATTCTCCAGCCAGTGACTGATGGGTGAATAAAAGTCCTGAAAAGTCCCCAAAGCCTCAAAGAAAGCAGGTAGCTTTAAACGAGAGCTACAAACTCTCACAGCAGGCTTTCAGTAAAGTGCTGAGGAGGGGCAGGAGGGAGGAACACCTGAAATGCTGCCTGGAAAACCAATAGCAGGTAACACTGCGTCTCCCACATCCAGTCCAGCCTCACTGCTCAGTCTGGACTGGTGCAGTGCCTCTGCTTCCCAGTTGGGCCAGTGCAACTGGTCGCTGCGTTGTCCTTCCCTGTAGCCCTCCTCTTCCTCACCTTCACACATCAGGACTGTGAGTCAGCACAGCGCTCAGACGCACGCCTCAGCTTGCGCCTGTGGACTTTGGCAGGGGCTCAGCGTGTGCCTCAGAACCTTTCCAAATAGCAGTGGATTAACGAGGGCTGGGTCAGGGCCTCTTGTACCCTCCAAGCTCATCTGCTGCCGGTCTGAAAAATCCAGCCTTCACTGCTGTCTATTAGAGACTCTTTATCACCAGCCACGGGGGCTCTGTCATAGCAGAGGGGAAGGGAGGAGTCACATTATTTCTTGTGATTAGGAATGATAAAAAGGAAAGGCACGAGAGGTGCAGGAAGCAGTGCCGATTAGAAGAAGTAGCCCAGGCTATGGCTTTGAACTGCTATCCCCAATTTTATGCTCTTTCCTTGGACATCTGCTGTTTTCCGCTGCTGGATGTAAGGTAGTAGCCTTGCAGAGCAACCAGCAGACCCCGTGTAGCTGTTCCACATAACAATTACCCTTATCAATCCTTAGAGACCGGGATGGCAGTTGTGGAGCACACAACCTTTGTGGCTTTTGGGGTCACTTTTGGGGTCATGTTGTGCCATGCAGAACTTCTTAGGAGCAGGGCTGAGTCCCTACCTAGCTCATTTCATATGGAGTGAATTAGTTTGTGCAACCGTAAATGGTACTCGTTTGTCCCTCTGGTGCCTCAGGAACTCGGAAGGAGCAGATCAGTTACAGATAACCGGGATCTCCAGCCCATTTGTGCCACAACACCAGAAATCTGCCAGCTTATAATTAGCCTCAATGAATAATTCATTGCAGGCACTGCGTCCATCAGATCTGACAGCCGAAATCGTTTTGCCAGCAAAATATGGGGTTTGTCTTATTTGTGAAAATGATTCAGGCAGCATTTTTTTAAATAGAAAAGGGAGGGGTATGTGTGTCTATGCCTGTATATAAATATATATTACGTACAAATGTGTAAAAACATATATATCCCTCTCTCTCCAGGCACACACACACACATATATGCATGCTCACTCTGTAATAAAAGCTATGTTTGTATAGCATGGATCAAACCTATCGGTGATGTAAGTGATTGAACCAATTGGATTGCAGCAGGAA
>NW_009259329.1:1671248-1700940 GCF_000687185.1 Egretta garzetta
GGAATGAAGACGTATTTATATCTGCTCTCTTTTACAGTCTAAAAATACCCTGTAATCCTGAATGGATGCGTTTTTAGGCAGCTGCATTTAGAAATATTTCCAGACCCACATTTTGTTGTTGTTTTTGGAAAGCAGGCAAGGAGATCAGAGTCTCGGGGTCTTGTCAGGAGCCCTCAGATCTCCTGTCTCTTTAAGGCTCCGTCATACTCCCTCTCTCTGTGCTTTCATTCTTAAATACGGGATGTGTCCAGGCTTTATTAATTTATAACAATAGCTGATGGTGCTAGGGAATGAATGGGGCTATGAAATACCTGACATGGCAATTAGGGCTGCTATCGCAGCAAGGCCTGATTTTTGCTGGAAGGGAAGTTGCTGTAAACCAAGGCTAATTAATTGCTTTTGGGGGGAAAAAAAAAAACCACACACACCCCGCCCCCCAAATGATCTGAGACAAAATTCTCTTCCCGTCATGGCATAAATCTTGAGCAGATCCACTGATTTTTGCATGGTTACCCGCTGTATATGACAAAGCCTGAGCAAGCACGCTAAGGGTGACACTGCAGGCAAAGTGCGTGTTGCAGACCAGCAGTTCCCTCAAAAATGAGCCTCCATTTATTGCCGCACACTCGGATTCCAGAGGCACATCAAGCGTGTTGCACAGGATCGCTTGCATTTCTCTCTGTTGTAAAGGAGACTGGTGCAGCACCGCGAGGCAGTCTGGCTGTCTGCATTACAGATGTCCCCAGCTTGCGCACATCCGCACGCGGTGCTTTCAGTCCAGCTGTGTCAGGACAATGAAAAATCATCTCCCCATTTTCTCCCCTCATTCTTTGGCAGTTTGCTTTTCTTCCTGCTCCCCTGAGCCGTGCTGTTTACTCCTTCGGTTGATGCCACGCTTCAGTACAGGGTTGGGTCTATGCAAACAGGGCTGAAAAATCTGAGAGAATGATCTCAGGGGTGGAAAGGGTTTTAGCTGGCGGGGGGCAAGCCTTCTCTTCCTGGGCTAGTAGATGCAAGGAATAAATAGAGTGAATGGTCATATCCTCAACGGGCAAAACCCGTAACTGATACCAGCCCAAGTCTGGGGACATCTAGACCTCATGGTGAGTGCTGTGGTCCTGAGCATCTCGCTGCTGCTCCCCTTCTCTTCTCTAGCTCTCTGTCTTGTGCCCTGCAGGATCAGAGAGAGGTGATGTATGGTGGAAGGGGAAAGACTTTGATCAGCTCCTATGTGCTGGGACCTGGGTGGTTTTCAATATTCAGAAAGGGTCCCAGGGGCAGAGAGAAGGTGAGGTTTTTATTAGCTTTTCATTAGGCTAGATGAAAGCAACCTCTAGATTAAAATGTTTCTCTTCTAGAGAGAGGGAGGAAGGGAGGGAGGGAGGGGGGTGGCCTGCAGTTGGGATGTTTAGAGACGACATCCACGGGCACAAGCACAGGGAGCTGAGGCATCTGTGGTTCAGTCCCAGCTGGTGAGGCAAGAGCTGCTGACGGACAGAGCAGAGCAGGAGCCAGAACGCCTGGGTTCTCCCCCACTCTCACCACATCACCATGCAACCTTGGGAAAATCTACCTGCTCTCAAAGAGCCCAGACCCTACACAAACACATTTTGCAGCACTGTCAAAGGCATTCGACTCTGGACCTCAGAAAGCACTGGAAAACTGAGCCACTGAAGGCCACAGCCCTAACGCAGCATTCCCAGGTGTGCTGGACCTCAGGAAGGGAGCAGACATGCTGGCCCCAGACCAGGGTGGTGGATGCTGACTGCATCCCAACTCAACTTCATTTGCCAGCAGCTTTAAAACAAGGCATCAGAGAGTGACTTCAGTAATAAAATGCTCTGCAGTGACAAACAGCAGTGGGAGAGGCGCTGGCAGAAGGCCACGTGTGTTTCCAGCTCCTTTCCCCATCTCTGCTCAGTGATCCCAGGCAGAGGTGTGACACCACCTGCTAACACACGGCTCAAGATGACTGATCCAAGTAGAAGTGACAGCTCTTGGCAACACATCACAAGCCTGAAAATTCAAACCTGGTCCTCCAAAATGTTCAGCTAAGAGTCAGCAAGGTAGATTCTGGCTGCTGCCCCTCTCTCCTCTTTCACTGAGCAGTAATGGAGAAGGGCCCGGAGCACAACTCCCTGTGACGTCTCTTGCTCTAGTAGGGAACATAGCCATGGCCCGCGGGGTTGGAAGGGAGATCTGTATGACAGCAGGCTCTGGAGGCAGCTCTTGGGCTGCTCCTCTGAAAGGACCTATGTCATAGCCCAGATTTGGTGCATAAACCCTCCTCTTCCTCCCCATCTCTAGGGCAATGAGAGATACTCAAGTAATCACAGCCATTGGGTTCCTGCTGTTTTGCAGCGAGGATGCCAGGAGGGATACGGGTACAGGTACATTGCTAGGGCAAGGTGTAGTTACCCCTGCATCCACCCAGCCCAGCAACATGAGGTCTCAGTGAGCGGGTGTGTTGGTGTGAGGTGCGGAGGTTTTGGGGGTGTGGAGAGAGATAAAATGTGTAAGTGAGGGTGGAAGCACATCCGTGACCTTGCGTGGGGAGCCGGATCGCATGCAGGAGGTATGATGGGCTACTGAGGTACATGTGGGATGGGGAGAGGGAGCATGTGAGTGGTGGGACAGGCGACTGGGCAAGCATTGTGTCTGCACAACGGCTTCCAATGGCCCCGTTATAAAGAACAGAAAGCACTGGGACCCCAGTTGCTTTTTCTCTCTCAGCCAGCACTTAAATGCCAACACAATAAAAACCACAATGCATTATTTAAAAGCCACTGTGCTTGACCCTACAAGGAGCTTTTCAATTGCCTGAATGTCAAGGAGAAAGATGTTGCTGTTTCACTGATGGCTGGTGGGTTAACCTCCTTCTCATTTACAACATGACCGAGGTGACAGGCAAAGAGATGCTGAGATGATTGGGACGGGGGGAACACGTGTGCACAAGGGGATGGGTATGAAACCAAGGTAGTCACCCACATGGAGCGACCCATGGAGCTGATGCTCTGGACTGGGAAAGCCAAGTGAGAGGAAGGATCAGTCTCTAGGGAAGGAAGGAAAGCTTAGGAGCAGTAGCTTTTAGAAGAAGCTGTCCTCAGCCTGTGCTCTTCAGACCTATCAAGCTGAATATCTTTGTTGTTTGGTCTTGGTGGTTATTAGTGCTGGCACTGAGATGTCAGCAAGGCCGATGTGTCTGCCCATCTCTCAGAGCTGCCACAATCTGTGGCTGCAGTGCCCAGAGGGGCTGGATGTGTGCTGGGGCTGGTGTGGTCTCTCACAGGCATCAGGTCATTCAGTCCTCGCTGTCTGGAGCTGCTGCCTTTTTTTCACCTGCTGCCCCTATTCCCTTTTCTTAGGGCAAAGCAGGTTTGGCCATGGCTTTTTATTGCTTGTTTACCAGCTGCAAACCCTTCTTGCTCGCTGACTGCTGTTCACAAATTAAATGTTTCCAACCTCCTGTCCTGTTCCGTGGCTTCAGAAGATACTTTTTCTTTCTCACAAACTTTCAGTGAAACCACTCGCAAGGCTGCAAGTCATTATCTGTGAGTCACTGTTGGAATGAGGTTGTGAGCAGTAGCAAAAGTCAGAAACTAGGATCTCTCTGTAAGCAAAAATCCTCAGTCATGTTATAAACAACCAGTGGTATATGTCTGTATCTAGCCAATGTTGTTCTGGAGATGAGAAAAGGTCACCAGTTGCAGTGGTGGCATTTCACCCCTTATGACCTCATTAGAGGTTTTTCCCAAGTAAGTCACTATTTTTATTTATTTAACTGACTTTTTTTCTCCTGTCTGCACAAAACATGAGCCAAAGCATCCTTTGCAGTGCCACCTTAAAAGGAGAGCTACTTAGTGCTTAGATGCTTTTCACATTCAAAGCACCTGGAAGGTGGTACATAGTGAAAGTGAGAATGAAGCCGATGGGTGTGTTGGTGATGTGAGAGTGGGTTTTACTGGGCAGGTCATTAACTCAGGTGCTGCAAGGTTGTGATCACATCCTTTGGATGAGGAGGTACAAAGTCAGGTATGTTAAAGGAGACTGGTTGTGGTTTGGGATCTGTGCTCCTAGCCCTGCCAGAAGCTGTGGAGTCCCCTGAGGACGCTGAGCGTGCGGGTGCTCCTGCCTTGCTGTGTGGGAGGTGAGTCTGGCGCTGAGCAGATGGCGCGGGCACGGCGTGCGCCTGTCGCATGGGTGGGGGGAGACCCTATGCTGTGTTCGGGTATCTGGGTGCCCCTGCAAACAGAGCACTACTGGCTCTCTACCCTGGGTAGCGGGGGTGGAATTATTTGAGATTTGGTTGTTAAATAATTGGAGCTGTCTTGGTCACAACCTGTGGGGTTTTATTATTCTCCACGGTGATTTTTGGTAGCCCTGAGTAAGGTCCCCGCAACAGCCAGCAGCACGTGGTGAGGAGAGGACTGGCGGTTGTTCCTTTCCGCTCATGGGCGGTTTGGAAATACCTCTTGATATTTTTTGGCAGCTGCAAAGGTAGGCATATTTGTGCCTCTCTCTCTTCTTTGTGCTGTGGAAGGACCAAAAGGTCACAACTACAGTCTTGTCTTTGTAAATGCCACAAATACCATATTTCATCTCTCCTGTACTGATGATGATGATGCTGCATCCCTGCTGCCACTCCAGGCAAAGCTACCAGGTTACACATGGGTGAAAAGTTGCTTAAACCTTAAAAGAATGGACTCGGTCTCAGGGTGCAGTAGACAAAAAGTAAAATTTCCCAAGCACTTTAGGAGTAGCTGCAATGTTTTTGACTCTTACCTAGGCACCTAACTCGCACAGCCTGAAGCTTAGAGCAAGGCTCAGTTGCCTCACAAGAGCCTCTTAAAACTTGTTCTCCAAATCCAATATGGATTATAAATCATTAGAACAGATGAGGAGGGATCCAGAATGGATGAGGCACCGGTAAAATAGATTAGTTAGAATATAGAACGGATCTAAAAGCATGAACAGCTAGGGAGATTATTAGTTCAAGAAGATGAGATTAGATAGAGCAGCTCTTCTTCTGCTACCCTGGCTTTCCTGTTCAATCTCCCAGCCAAAAACAGCTTGTGCAACAGTGCCAAAAACCAAAGCATGCTTCCCCAAGGCTTCAAAATCGGGCAGCATCTGAATTTGTCCAGAATTCTACCTCCATCCTAGCCTTCCTGTCTATACTGAGATGAAAAAAGAAAGGGGAGGAAGAAGAGGCAAGTGCTAGCGGTGGCCCAAGGTCTTTTCTAGAGTTGAGCCGTGATGGGCAACCACTCACAGAGCTCATCAACTTTAGTTCTCTGGAGCTAAAAAAGAGGGGAAGAGTCCAGGCAGACAAAATCGCTCAGTGCTTGGTTTTATTTATATCTCTGCTCCACACCAGCAGTTGCTGGAGTCGACCCTTTGGGTATCTTGCTTATTGTTGCTGGAGGTTTTTAATGTTTGTTTTCCCAGAAGCAATAATTCCAATGGATGGAAATGCAGTTAAAGCTTCTTAAAGCAATTAACTTATTTGCTTTGGTCCACACTGCTGGATATTATTGTTAACTGGAAAATGTTATCCATTTGTTTATATTAAAGAGGAAAAGTGAGAGATTTACAAAGAGGAGGTTGCAATGAGATCGTTCAGTCCTAGCGGGCCGTAAACTGTTCGTCTAATAGGAGTGAGTGGAGCGCTTGCAGACTCCACATGTAAACCGTGTAATCACCTTGTTAACACACTTTCCAGCAGTAACTTCCCTGACTCCTGCCTGCTCTGGAATATTCATGTGCTCATGCATCATTTTAATGAACTTATCAACACATTCATAAGCTATTAATTAAACATTTATTAGTAATTATGCTTTGGGATCACCTCGTGCGTAACTCCTGGTATTATAAATATGACATCTCACCCCTGTGTTTCACCAGCCCAATCCACAGGGTGAGCAAGACCCCTCTACAAGGTGCAAGGCGCCTTCCCTCCCGCCCTACCCAGCCCTCACCCATATCTGGCTCCGCTCTTAACTAATCAGCGTATTCTGCTTCCCTGGGCAATGTGGAAATGAGCTGGTAGGAGAAAACAGCAGAATTCACTGGGTGATGGCCCACATTACCAAGGCAAATGTGTGCTGCGGGGCAGCAGCATACGCAGCCATGGCAGATCCTCGCTGCAAATGTTACAGGGATTTCCAGATGAGAATTAATGGACTTTCCTTGGCTAGCGTAGAAGAAAATGTTCTACGTGTGGTTGTTTATTATTTCTGTTACAGTCACTGTACTTGCTTATTGCTTCCATCTGTTGGCATCAAACTATTGGCTCTTGTCTTATCGCTGGGATGTAAACCCTTCACAGGCAGGGAGCATGGTTTGGTGAGAGGCATAACAAAAGCGCCTGAGAAATTTAGGTGCTTAAAGACTGGTATGCCTTGAAATCAGTTCCAGAGAGGAACTTCAGTACTTTATTCCCAGAGGTTTCATTCAGGAGGAAATGTGTTTGATGGCCTGAAATATTAAGTGCATAAATTGTTATCCTTTGAGTCTTGCAAAGTCATTTCCTCCAGACCATTGTATCTCCAGTTGGTGCCTCAGAAGATCGTTAGCTTTCTTGTACGGGGTTCTTGGGGAACCCATCAACCCAGACCAAGTCCTGCTTAAAGAACGCTTAACTTATGCCCAAGTAAGAACTTGTTTTGCTTGTTCTTCCTTGCTGCCACATTAGACAGGGCAGGATCAAGCAGGCCAACTTGGGAGATCCAGAATCATCGTTAAAAATAAAGCTGCTCTCTTCCCCGTTCTCTAGGCCATGCCTGGATCCACCAATGTCATTAGTCAAAGGAGCGCAGGCTGATTTAGAGGGAGCCATGGGACCCACTGGCAGCTAGTAGCCTCCACAAACAAAACTCTTTCTGGCCGCTGCAGGCGAGCACTGGCTCTCCGCTGCCACAAGGGACCCACTGAATAATCCAGGGCAGGTGGCCCCAGCTTTGCTGCTTATACGCGGCGATTTGGATGAATTGGCAAGAATGGGAGATGCTGCACTAGGTCGTGTGCTGGTTTATAAATTTTAATCCTCACTTTGAATTTTCCAGCAGAATGGGTTTGGTCTACCTCTGGGCTGGAGGGAAACTTCTTTTCGTTACCCTGGAAACATGAAGACGACAGATCCATTGTTCATCGGCAAGAGGGGGAGGATGAGAGAGAAGCAGATGACAAAAAAAAGGCCAGGGGGGTGGGGGTACCAAGGGAGTAAAAGGGCATTTCAGAGAAGACATCTTCACCTACTGCATCAGGGCTGGGAGCATGGAGGGCTCGAGCTACCACCAGTGGTCAGGATTTCCCAGCACTTCAGCAGATCTCCCATAGCAGCAGACTCACTAGAGCAATTTTTCTCAACTTTGACAATAAAGCAACGGGTGATGGATTAATGTTAATATCTCCTTGCTCCCTTCCCAGCTCTGGCAGCCTGGAGTCAGCTCATGCTTTACATACTTAATCTTTTACCTCATTTAAACTTGGGATGTTGTGTATGCGGAGCACATCGGAAGGTCAAAGAGCTGCTCGGTGAGGAAATGGCCAAGCTGCAGGACAAGAGCAAGTGTCCTGATACCACAGATGGGAGCAGGAGGAATTCAGACATGCCCATTTGGAGGCCACCTCCCCTTCACAGGGAGCCCATGAGAACATCAAGGCAATTCACCTGATCAAAGTCAGGCAGGAGTTTACACCTCCTGCTTAATTGGCTTTGCAAGGAAGCCAGTGGGTTATTCTTAGCCAAGCAGCCACAGAAGAAGCTGTAGCACCCAGCATGGGAAAACCGACCACACACACAAAGCACAGGAGGATAGGGTAGGGACCGGGCTCTGAACATCTGTGCTGTTCTTGCAAGCAGCTGGAAATCAAATATGCCCTTGGCTACAGGTGAAGTCAGGACACTTCTGGGTGTCATGTCCCTGGTGGCAGCTTCAGAATGAATCGGAGGAGTTGCCTCTTCTGCGTTATGGGGTCTGGCATAAGCACTGCAGGGAGCCTGAAGCTTGCCCTGGGTCTGTGCGGTGGCATGGCTCCATCAAGATGCGCATCCATGCTGCAAAGTTGAAACTTAAGGCAGGGATCTCTGCGTTCAGCTCTTGAGTTACTTGGTGTCACTGTGTGTCCTGGAGGGTACAGGGCAAGGAAATCCAGAGTGCCACAGAGTCCCCTTTTTTGCCCCTGTGAACTGAGAGCTCTGGAGAAGATAAACTTCTTTTTGGTGTCTTGGTGAGGTCTGAGCTTCAATTAAAGGGCAAAGAATGCAGATTTCTGTGCTTCCCACTGAATTTGCAGGGGGTAGACTCAGGAAATTATTTATTTTTTTTCCTGCTGGAAACGTGAGCGAGGAGCAGGTGAGAAAGGACCCTGCAATGCAACATCCAGCTGCTTAGAGTCAGGATATGTAGTTCCTGTCCCCCTACGTTCCCTGCGCTCACCTCCTGTTCCCATGCCTCGATGATATAAGTCCCCCTCCTGCACTTTGTCTCCCTGCTGCCCTCCAAAGCACCAGCTCATATTAATCTTCTCTCTCCTTGCTGAGTTGCAAAGTGCTTAAAGGTGAGGGCTCCATTTTCCTGCTCTTATAAAGTCCCCTGTGCTCTCGTGGCACCATACAAATAAATACATGGTAATAAGCCTCTCATCCACACTGCTCCCAGGGCCACAGGGAGCCTGGGGTTTACCCCAGAGCTTGCAGGAGTGCCAAGGAGAAGGTATGTTCCCCTTTCCTGCGAAGGTGCATCCTCCTCCATCTGCTCCCCTCACTACCTCGCTCGGCTCCTCCCTGGTCCCCCGGTACTGCCTTCATGTCTCCAAGCTTCCACTTGTCACAGCCCTCATCCATTGCCACCCTGCATCTCCCAGCACTACAGCTCCGTTAACGGCCTCAGCTCACCTCTAAAGCAAGCCCGGGGAAGGAGAGAAAATGGAAAGGAAATATTTCCCTTGAAGCAAGAAGATAACCAGCGAGGGCCAGGTAAAAGTTGTTGGTTTTGTCAATATTCGAGGAACTGTATCTGCTGAAACATGTAGGCTGCCATTGGAGGCAGGGAGGTGAGCTGGCTGGATTTTAACTTGCCACTGCCATCTGCGGGGCTGTTGTTGCTAGTAGCAAAGCTGGGCGCTCTCAGGAGGATACTGATCTATGTTATGGTTGTTTTTCCCTTCCACGAGGAAGTTTGCCGTCCCTTTTGCCTCCCTCACCCTGTTGCTGGAGCAGTGTCAGCGTAGCTGCCAGGCAGAGTAGCGGCAGCGAGAGAAAGTGTAGCAAACGCTATTTGACAGTGTGTTTTGGATGCATTTCAGGTGAAAACACAAAAACCCCAAGCGTGTTTGATCCTGGCTGTACCTGCCTTCCATATTCATGTTCGTGTGCCTCCATGTCATTACGGGATTAAAGCATCATTAAGCACACTACAAAAGCCTTTGATAACACTATCCCATGCTCCTCCTTGCCTTTCTTTTTTGCATTTCTCCTACCCCATCCTCTTTTTTTCCTTTTTTTTTTTTTTTTTAATCTAGTCTTTTTCCACCTTCCTTCTTTCTGCTCCCTAGTTGTTTCAGGGATGCTGTGGAGTCATGCCTCACCAAGATATGATACAGTTGAAAGGACTGTATTCTGACTCTCCTTTACACCGGTGCGTATATCGGTTTTAGTGTGACAAAGTGGCGCAGTGCAAATCTGTGCGGCTGTATCCAGGTCCCCAGCAGCTCTGCCAGTCTAGGAGAGCAGAGGACATGCTGCAGCTGAGTTGATGCAAAGAGGGTGGGGAACACATGCAGGTCCCCGACGTAGGGTCCTGGTGTAAATCCAGGAGTTATTCCACTGGCATCAGGAAAGCTGCTTCAGATTTACACCAGGCTAGCAGTGATCAGTATCCCATGTTCAACATCCACTTTCCAACCTCGTTACTGAGAGCTGCAGTTCCAAGCAGCCGCTGTAGAATGCTCGTAGTATTTTTAATAAGGGTGCTGAGACCAATCTACTCCTGTATGGCAAACGTGACAGCAATTTAGATTGAAAGCCTCTGTTTTCCAGACAGACACTCAGCCAGTTAGTGCAAACAAAAAGGCACTTGTAACTCCAGTCCTTTAATCTTACTCTTTGCTTCATGATAGATAAGGCGTCTTGACATCAAATTGCACTAATATGGTCCTCTGAAGATTAGCATTGCGGACAATGCTTGTCGCCTGGCTTTCCCTGATATGTTTTCTGAGTGTAGCAAGGTCTAGTGGTCAAAGCAGGGAGGCTGGTATGGAAAATGGGCTGTTCCCATACTCTCCCTGCTTCTGACTTCTAGTCTGCCAGCGGCTGACCTTGGCTCTTGGTTTTTGCAGTTGTAAAATGGGCATAATAGATACTAATTGCCAGGGGGAGCTCATTGGGGGATGGCTAATGATTATTGGCTTGAAAATTACAGAGGAGGGGAGGAAACAGAAGGAAGGTTTTGCAATGAGTGTGGGATGCAGGAGCTGCTTCTCTAGAGATCTCGGAGCTTTTTCCTACAGATGGTCTCATTCCTCTCATTTGAATGAAGCGGCAAAAAAAATATAAGGTCAAGCGATTTGCCCAAGGTCATATGAGAAGGCTGGGAATGAACCCAAGTGTTGCAGGTGCCGCCGGCCTGCTGTAACCAGTGGGTTGTGCTGCCTGTTCACAGACGGGCTGTAAAGGCTGTTGATGCACACCAACACCCCACCACGTGCTTTGGTTGCCTGTACGATGGGCAGAGCTGGGAGTCACTTCAGCAGACCTGGAGCAGCGTTTGAGGGGGAAGCGGTGGCTTCACAGCAGCTCTATTTCCACGCATCCAGTGTAAGGCCAAGGAATGTAGATCCCAGACTAAATTCTGCTCCCAGTTTCTTTCCAGGTAAATCCAGAGCAGCCTCTGGGAGAGGGGTGCAGACTTGCTGGGGTGGATTTAAGAAAATGACAGGAGCCTGGAGCCACTGTATCTTCCCAGGCTCAGCAGCATGCTGCCTCCACCTCCCTAAGGATTCTCTCAAGTACCCCAGGCATAAAAACCAGCCTGAAGCCCACCTGGATCTGCTGTGAGCCTGTGGATGAGTCCTTGCTAAGCCCAAAGCCCTGGGCTCTGCTTTTGTTGGTCACCCAGACCACCAGAATGTCAGACCACCAGAATGAGGTTGCTCTGAACAGGGCTTCACGTGCCATTCCCAGGTGGCTCCTCCATCCCGTGGCTCACATTCCATCCTTCAAAGAAGCTTCACTGCTTCCACAGAGATGAGCCAGTCCTAGTAGATCACTATTCATCCGCCTGCTTGGCTTTGAGTGCGATTTAGCACTGAAAATGAAGGGGACTCACCTGGACTGTCCTACAGCTCCCAAAAATAAGCCATGCAAGATGCCATGGAGCCTCCCTTCTGCTCAGTGCTGCGGGGCCGTACCCTCACTGCCCTGCTGGGCCAAAATGCAGCATCAGGGAAGGGGAGGCATGAACACCATTCTGACACTACACTGTGATTGTCCGTGACTCCATCAGCACCAGAGATGGGAGGTGTGGGAGCAATGTCAGCCCAGCAGGGAGCTTATGGCAGCCTCTCTGAGATCAAACTGTAGAAGACTGGGTAAAATGGACAGGGAAATGGAGAAAAGGAGGAAGATGCCTCAAGTCAATTACTCCAAGAAAAACTCTGCATGAAGTGAAGGAACTTCACAGCAGAGCCAAGGCAAAACAAGCAGCTGAAGTTGAGAAGCAGATTAGAGCTCTGTGGTCAGGAATAGCAACCAGCCCTGCACGAGCAGTGGCAAAGGGAGGGACCCAACAGGCGATGCCAAGCCACGGAGAGGTGAGGAAGGCAATGGATTAAACATGCAGGCCTGGGAGAGGACGTGAGGGCTGTGCTGCAGGATGTTAGATCCTGAGAGTCCCCTGCTGAGGCTCCCTCCAGAGAGGCCTTGCTCAGCCGACTCTTGGTGGATAAAACCAGCAGTGGATAGACTCAGAGGGCTCAGAATGCTTTCAGGTACTGCTTCTTACCCAGCAGCAAAGACTGCTGGATGAAAACACCTCTGAAGTGAGGAACCTATCTGCATGCTGCAGATACAGGGAGCTCAGAGGTGCCTTTTGTGATTGACTTTGTCCTGAAAGTTTCAAGTGATTAATCCTTTGCCTGGACAATGCAGGCATGCCACGGGCTGGGGCAGTTGTAGCCAAATCCCCGTTGCACCGGCACTGATAGCTTTGTGCATGAGTGAGGGCAGTCTGGAGCCAGGCCCTGTTTGCTCCTCGTTCCAGGCTCCCAGGGACGGGAGCAGCCCTGTTCCTGCCTGCAGGGACCAGTCTGTGGGCACAAAGCTATTGCCAGGTACGCGGTACCAAAGGATCCCTGCGCTAGCAAGAGCCCTTTGTTGTTTCAAAGGCTTTGAAATGCATGTTTCATTCTTCCTTGTTCTGACATGACAAAGGACTATTTTAATAGCTGTGTATTAAGTGAATTCAGGGGTAGAAAATGAAGGACTGGCCTAGCCTGCGGTTCAGGGGGTTGGTCTGTTATCAATAGCCTGTTTCCACCAGAGTTCAGGAGGAGAGATGTCCGCTTCGCCAGGGTCAGCGCTGGAGTATTCCTCGGCCTGTGTTCCCTGGGTGTCGATGTTCAGCCTGGAAGGGGTATATATAATGCAAAGGGCTGATTCTTCCCTCCTCTCCCTCCCTTTCTCCTGACAGCCTGGAGATCCCTGGCTTAGGGTGCTTCCCTTTCAAATATTTTCATGCCAATATAAACAGAGCCCTCCAGCTCCTGGTAGTCTGGCAAGCATGACCCTTGTGCCAGGCTGCGAGGCAGGACAGGCCAATGACACCAAGCTGTCCCTGAGAAACGTGGGTTTGCAGCACTTACCTTTGGCTACAAGAGAGCTCTGTCGCACGCTGGGACTGCCCACACCTGATAGAGCCGGCCAGAGGATCGCAGGGGCAGGGAGAGAGGTAGGCATCGCGGCGGAGCTTGCGAGGCAAGGGACCGAGAGAGTGACTCAATATGTGAAACTCGACAGCTCTGTGTCGAGGTCTGGCCACAGCACAGGGCCACGGAGGGGAACGAGGCTCATCAAATTGAGCCTGGGAAGGTTTCCAAAACCTTGTCTTCGCGAGGCAACAGCGTGCGGGTTTGCATAAATATCTCTGAAATTCATCAAACAGCTCAAATGAAATACACTAAGGAAGGAACTTCTTCTGCATTTAAATCTGTGCGCAGTTGCTCCCTTGTCTTTGAAATCCAGTGATGCCCACCCCTCCATCAGCCTAGGAGCAAGGTACATTCCAGATGGTTCCCCCATCCTAAAAAACTGCACTGCACAGCCGATTAAATTCTGCTTGTTGTAATTAAGCCCGACACAATTAGCTGTCAAGCAGGGCACTCATCTGTTTTATGTTGCAATCTCTTCAACAGGCAAGGCTGCTAGACAAGATTGTCACTTTTCGAAAAGATTTTCATTAGTTACCCTGGGCTCTGTGTCAGACTATGAAATATAAAAATGTGCTCTGTAGCCAAGTCAGGGAAATTCTCATTTAATGTTCCACACAGTATTATGAAAGTAATGTACTCTGAAAATGAATGCATTTTGGAACATTTCGGAAGAAATGTAATTTGTCTGCTAAGTAATAACTGCATGTTCATGAATTTACTGATTTTTTTTTTTTTTCAATATGCCTTTCGTAAAGTTGGGAAGACTTTTTCTGACCTAAAATGAGAAGAAGAGAAACTGTTGATTTTAATGTTACTCCTTCCTCCTTCCCTCCCTCCTTCCCTCTTCCTCCTATTCTTTCTTTTCCACTACTTCCAGGCACCTTCAGCGTAAGAACCAGGCACTGTCTGATAAAAGTGGAAGCTTGTCAGAGGAGAAATATACAGCTCCAAATGGAAAAGACAGAAAATGATTGCGGTCAGTGAGGAACAAGGGAGCTTCCATCTTTCTGTGCCTTTATGAACAGAGAGCAGGAAATCCCCTGTTGCTCCTCACAGTTCAACAACCAGCATCTGTCAGTGGAGATGCAATTACAGTTTCTCTGTTTTGGTGGGACTCTGAATTTTCTGCATTGCTAATGTCAGAGGCTAAGTGGGGGTCAAACACACAGAATGGCAGTGCTTCTCACCACCAAAATTCAGATTTGCAATCAGAGAAAATACGGTAGTATTCCAGGCTGTCAGAGCCTCCTCCTTCCCTTATAAGTAGGTGCTGGACCATGAAACAAATTCCATAACCCAGCCAGCCCATTGCCTCCCTCTGCTCCGGTTCACCTAGGGAAGGGTCATACCTTTGGTGTCAGTGCTGAAGCGTCTGTGACTCTGGGTTCAGATCTGATGGTCTGAAGTGGGGATCTTGCACAGCCAGGGAGTTGGGAGGCAGAGCTGAATGGCCACCAAAATGCTTCCCGAGCTTTCCATCAGAAGAGAGATGGCTGAGCCAGAATTACTGGGTTTAGCCAGGCAGGAATTTGGTAGGGGGCAGGGGAGAAAATGAAAAGCTGGATTTATGGCAACAGGTTGGAAAAAAAAAAAAAAGAGGAAAATAGGTGAGGAATTACAGTGCAAATTGGGACTGTAGTCACAACTGGCACGAGTGAGCTCAGCAAGCTTCTGCGTTTACTTAAGATGTGATTTTGATAGTTGAAGGATGACGTGGTCCAGACCTGGGAGAGCCAGCGGAGCTGAGGCGGTGGTGTCACCGCATCCCTCTGCGCTGTTGTTGGACATTATTTTCCTCTGACCTGTTATTACCCCCACACTTGTGTGCATACGGCCCGGTGTGGCCTTGAAGAGAAGCAAGTGAAGAGTTGCATATATTAATGTCTTCATATGGCCGTACAAATCGGGGTTGTCAGTTTATGTGTTGAGATGAAATATACTTTTCAGATCATAAGAAGTTATGTGCTGAAGTTTGAACCCTGCTGTGACAAGCATTACCCGGCTTTGTTTGCTGCCTGTTACCGGCCATTAACTCCCCGGGCAGACTCTCTTGTTCAGAATTCAAGTGGCTTTAATCAGGCTTCGTTTACCCTCCTTGGGAAGAAATAAAGTTCATTCAAATTAACACCACTTTATCTCCAAATAGAAGCACCCCCACATGAGGTTCAGGGTGCGTTTTAAAGTTTTATCTTTTATGGCACACCTTTTCTTCACTCATATTTCCTTTGCAGTGAGGTCTTTTTCTTGAAAAAAAAAATCTCCCATTTTCCCAGGAGCAGTTCTGGAAGCTGTCTGGTTTGTGCCCTGGGTGTCTGCACAGGGCTGGGAGCTCAGGGCTGGAGCGAAGCCCAGTCCATTAGCATTCAGCCATGGAAGGAAGGGCAGGAAAAACTCCGCAGAAGCATGAGACAGAGCAAATAAAAGCAGAGCGGGTGAGCAGGAAAACATTGTCTCTTAATTGAGCTGGGGGAGAAGAAGAAGTAGTGGTGATTACAAGGCTTGCAGATCTTTGTTTACGAGAGCTGCCTTCCTGCGATCTGTCTCCATCGGACAGAAGCATCCAAGCTACCCTTGAGAGAGCATCGTGCAGGGAGGAACTGAACCAGAGTGGCTGTGTGCAAAGCGTGTGGGGTGCATGGCTGTGTATGCGCCGTTTCAGTGCTGTTCCCAAATGCCACGAGCACTTTTGATCCAAAAAGCAGAGCGCCAGGGCTTTTTCTCTGCAGCATGTTCCCTTGCTTCAGCCAGGGGCAGAATCCCCGTGGAGCAGCGCAGAATAAAGCAGGGCTCGCTCTCATATCCCAAATGCTGATCATAAAGATGGTCACATACACCGTGGCGTGCACGGATGGGGCAGAACAATGCGGGGTCACGGTTCGTTTGCCACAGTGACAACCTGCATAAATGGAGTAAACGTAACACGTCTGAGACAGGAGAGACCTAGGGTGTCCGTGCTGGAGAGCTCAGCTGCACATGCACGGGGGCTGTTTGACCAGGTCTCTGGACATCTGCTCTCCACCCTGAGCTACTGCTCCAGCCCAGCTGCCGAGGCTTTAATGTCCCAGAGAAATGACTCGCATCTTTTTTTACACTGGGATGAAATGCCTGGGCAGAAAGCGAGGGTCTGTGCAGCAGACACAGATGTATGGCAGGTCCGCTCCAAGTCCTCCAGCCATCTCCTGAGCAGGCAGTGATCAGTTTGGCGGATGCTGCCCTGAACACCCGGCTTCCCCCGCAAGCTGCTCGCTCCGTGTAGGGCTGGAGCCCGCTGTGCAGCTCGGCTGGCGCTGGCATCCGTAGGGATGCTGGCTTTGCTGCTGCAGGTGGCCGGCACGTAGCGGGGATGTGCTAGCAGGGACTCTTGGCTTGCTGCGACTTGCTGCTTTATTGCAAATAGCTTTGGCCATAGCTGCTGTGATAACAGTAAAAACCAAACCCCCCAAAAATCCCTTCCTCCTCCATCCTTTAGCTGGATCTGCTGCTGCCAGAGGGTTTGCCAGCACCAGGTGCAAGGGGCTCTCAGGGGGTGCAATGAAACCCAGCTCTGATTTTTTTGTGTGTGTTTAACCCTTTCCTCCTTCAATTAATGTTTGTTAATGGGACTCCCTCCCTTCCTGAGGGTATTTTCCCTTTTTGTGAGTGTTTTAATGCTGGGAGAAGAATCAAGAAGAGATGGCTGAAAGAAAAAGGCCTCCGGGTACTGGAATAAACCTCCAGTTGCCTCCTGTCTTCCCACTCTGTGGCTCCTTGCCACAGGCTGGGATACACAGGCAGCTCCGTTTGGATTCCTATTTGGCTTTGGTTTGGGACCTCACATAAGCAGAGGCCTCAGCATTTACCCCTGTGCTTGAGCTGAAGCTTGTGCTTAACAAGACTCACAGCCCTTTTGCTTCCTCCTCAGCATCGCTCTGGTAAAGGCCGAAGAGTTCTGCTAGTCCCATCTGGTTTCTCACACTGGACCGTTGACCACTGCACGTCTCGGCACCAGTCACAACTCCCCGATGCATTCAGAACCTTCATTAGGTTTCATCGAAACCCCATGTTGGTGAAGGTTTTGCTGCAGTGACCTCCTACACATCACAAACCACAAAGATCACCCCAGTTCTCCGAAAAGAACCTGAAGGGTTGGAAGAGAAGCTCTCGGCTGTCTTTCAGGTAAGCAAATTTAAATACATAACTCTGTCTGACAGTTTCAACTATTATTCTTTTAACCGCACTACAAGAGAGGAAAAAAAAGAGATTTATCACAAAAGATTATTTTGGGAGAAGGGGGGGGCAGGACGGAGGAACTCCAGAATGTTTTATTTATGGGAAAACTGCAAATTACCTTAATAAATTCCTTTACTAAGCTGTGTCAGCTACTAAAACATTGTTCTTTGTGGGTGAATAACTTTTAATTTGAGTGTTCTAGTATTCAGCAGAGTGAGGTAATGGATTAGCAATTGCCTGTATTGTAAATGTCATCTTGGCATAATTAGGGTGATTATTGTTAACCAGTGGAGTTTAGTATTTATCTGTCACTGGGTGAGAGAATATAACAAAGCCCCAATTAGTTATAAATGGTGGTGGGTGGTGGGAATGGAACACAGCCTCTAAAACGCTATTTTTGTTTTAAATTTGTTTCAGTGTTTATTTGGTTTTAACATCCGCATTAATGTGATTCCCCCCTGACAGGAGGCATTAGGGGATCACGTGCGCACGTCGATGCCGTGTGTGTCAGGGCAGGCATTACAGCAGAGGAGGTGGCACGAGCGGGAGCAGCGCTCCAATTTACCGCACAAAGCACGGGCTGCTGCCTGCCTGTTCTGAAGCAGGTATGTGTAAACTGTCCTCCACCGTGCCCGGCTGGCAATACATGCGATCCCCAAATCTCTCCAGTATTGCAGGCTCAAGAAAGCATAGAAAGGTGTAAGAAAAGCTTTTTTTAACTGACTCCAACCATCCTGATTTCTCTTTTCCTGATCCACTCACCTTTGTCCCTTTGCCCTCAGAGTTGTATTTCCCCTTCAAACGGGCCAAGTGAATGTTTGATCTGTGATAACAGTCACTCACTGAGAAATGGGAGCAGAGAAGCAGTAGAAGTTCACATCAGTAGAAAAGGGATGCTAAGTTGCTGGAAGATAGCAAACATTACTCCAGCTTACAGCCATCTCTGATGGTGGTGTTTCTGCTAGCTCCAGTTCCCAAACGATTGCACCCACTGATTGCAGTGCAGTTTAGGTGGCCTTTCCAAATCCAGCCCTCAAAGCAGCAATGCAGTTAGTAACCGCCTGACTGGGCTGCACCCGCTGTGTCATCATCTCTGATGGACACCAGCAGGCCCAGACTCGGCGCCAACATCAAGTCTTAAGTCTTAATTCCAATTTAGGCTCCTCGCTGCCCATTCATTTTGAACAGCTCCCTGTTTCTGCTGGTCAAATGGATACTTTAAGAGGAAGTGGTCTGAGTTCAGGTCTGCAAGGGAAGGGATGCCAAACCTTATTGCAGGCAGCTATGGAGTGGTGTCCCCAGCGGACCCATCGTCCCCTTTCCCTCCAGGGCAGTCAGCATCTGGCTCAAGGCATCAGGGTTAATGTCCTTTGCAAATACTTAGCCGGCCTAATAGAACTGGGGATATTGCTATCACTCACAGATATTTCAAATCCTTCCTCTTAATCCTGACAAGCTCTTGCCCTTAATAACTTCAGTGGGACTTTTGCCAGAGCAAAGACTGTCAAGTCAGACTCTCAAATGAAATGAAAAGAAAAGCAGGAAGGGAAGTTCAAGGTGAGGGGTTTTTCCTTGGTGCTTTTTATGGATGTTCATAGCTGGAAACATTTTTTTTTTTTTTTTCCCTTCTGATTATCTAAATGATGGATGAGTCAAACATCCTGAGAAATGTTTCCAGATCCAGACACAAATGACAGAGGACGAAGTGAGCAAAGCCATCAGGGGCTGAGAAAAGACAGAGACCAAAGACTTGGAGAGTGGATAGGGAAATAAAAGACTCCGTGGGAAGAAAGAAAGAGGTTTCAGAGGAAAACAAGGGATCATGTACTTTATGAAGCTTACACATAGAGTTTATACATTTTTAATTAATGGATATTAAAGTACATTGTAATAATCAGTTGGTTTAGGCTATCTCAGACAACAGGTTGCTTGTGGGCACAGTCTATTAGGTGGTAGCTCTTTAAATTCTTTGGAAACCTTTTGCAGTGCTCGGTCTCCTGTGGCACAGATTATCTCAGCTTTCTTTAAAAATGAGAGGAACGTTTCTATACTCACTCTGTGGCAGAAAACCTAGAAAACATGAAGCTGAGAGCCACAAAGCAAATAAAGAGCCAGTTCTTGTTTTAAGACATTCTCTGATTGCTGGAGACGCTCCTACTCTAGGGAGGGAAGAGGCTTGATCGATGGTTTGCACGGTTTAGGGCAAGCGATGCTGATAAGCAATGAGCTCTTGTCAGGACATGAGCCACAGGAGGCAATGAGCAGCAAGAACAGAAGATTTGAGCTGCTCTTAGGAAGAACTGGCATTTTCCTGCACCTTTTGAAAGTAGGCACAAGGTGCTATGGGATCCCTCTGGGGCACCGGCTCAGAAACGGAACAGATCTTTCTCTGCCCAGCTCAGCCTCATCCACCCCAGCACCATGTGAAGTTTGGGAAGCTAATATCCCCCTGGAAAGGTAGTATCCCTCCAGGCCCAACCTAACCCTGAACCATTTGTTTTCTCCCAGTGTGCAGAGACTCACCTTTTCACCCAAGGAAGGACCTGATGTCGCCAGCTGAAAATCTGCAACATCTCTGGGAGGATCTGTGAGCCCGTGGCCACAGCAGGGCACAACTGGGGCAGCCAGAGGCTTGCCAATAAAAATAGGGTTTGACCTGTTTTTGGAGTGGGTGCGACCTGGATTTACTTCCCACAAGACTGCACAGGTACTGCTTCCATTGTAAACTATATAAAGCTTGTAAATACTCAGTAAGCCTAACTTAGATCCCGATTATACATGAAACAAGCCCATAAATCCAATGTATTTTTTTGCAAATGCAGCCAAAGTTCTGCTATTATTTATTTAGATGCATCTGGGAGCTTACAAATTTGCAACAATTCGCCAGCACAAATATTTTTCAAAAATGTGTTTCCTCTCTTCTCTGTAAACATTCTGCCTCCGGCCTTTGTGGGGAAAAAAGATGTTTTGGCCAAAGTAGGAAAAAATAAAAATCTATAAGCATTTTATAGAACTCGTCAAATACAATTTTAGTTTAGTTTTACAGAGAAGCAGGACTTTCTATTCTTTTCAGTGTCTACAGGAAGGTCAATATTGCTCCTATAAAACCTTCAGCGGCAAGGTTTTTTACATGGTTATGTCCACTTTCCATGGAAAGTCAATAGATACACTCAGAGCAGTTCTTGAACAGAATATGAGGGATCGAAAGGGAATTTTTGAGAGGTTGAGCTCACCTGCACGAACTGAAGCAGAGTCTAATTCCTTAAAGGCTTGATCCAGCCCCTACTGAACCTTCACCGAGAAACAAGCCAGGACCTGGAGGAGCCCCAGCTGCTTAACACAGGCACAGACACGCCAGCAGCCACCTCCTCACCCTGCCTCCGTTTGGATTGCAGTCAGTCCCTGGGAGAAAATAGAAGTTCGTCATAACGAACAGAGCGGGAGGCTTGGCTCAGTAGCACCGTTTAACACCTGATAATCCCTCATCTCAATTTACTTCGGTTTATTAGACATCCCTGGAAACAGGCGTGATGGAAATGCCATGGAAACGTGACAGCAACTAGAGCTGTGAGTTCACGGCCTCTCCATCGATGGATTCTTCAGGGAGAGCAGAGCTGGCATCACATGGGCACCTCCCTCTCCTCTTCCCAGCTTCATGTCATGAGCATGAAGACATCCCCATGCTGCAGCCAAGAGAGACACTTTTTCATCAGGTCTGGAGGAAAAATCAAGCCAGCCCTGTCCACAAATGCCAGTGCCCACAATCCTCCCATAGTAACAGCAAAAATCCCAGTATGGGCAGAAAGGGGCAGATGAAACTGGCTGAACTAAGATGCTTGCATCTGGAGACACCAGAGGGAAGTGTTACTTCCCTCCCCCCAGCCCTTACGCTTCAGCATTGCCACTTGGCTCGGATAATTTACTTTTAATAGTCTGATTACAAATGAGGTTGCAAAGGAAGCACGTGACTCAGAACAGGGATTTCTGAGTCACATTCTTATTTCCCCTCATGCCTCCTAGGCCTCTAATAAACTACAAAGAGGCATTAAGAAAACACTAAGAACTCTTTATCTGCTGAGATTTGGGAACTGGTACAGTGAGCAGGCAATAATGGATTCTGTGTATTTGCAATACGTCCCTGTGGCAGCAACCAGACAAGGGAGACTGGAAGTTCAAGTGCTCAGGACATAGACTGCTGGGATCAGGTGGCTGGTGGTGGATAGAAAGCGGGTGAGCAGTGTCTGAGGCTGGGTGAATGCGCCTTTCCCAGACAGTCTCTCAGGAGGCTGGTGCCTATGCCTCATTCCCTGGGAAACCTAAGGGTGATGAGCTGTCATCTGTGATTTGAGACATCTTCTGCATCACCCCCCAACATGTACTGTATCACTCGGGCCAGGTTGAATTGCAGCATGCAAATGGGAAGAGAAAAGGGGCCACATCCTACCTCTGCCTACAGTGTCCCTGACTAACACCAGTTCAGCAGACAACTGCAGGTAATGGGAAAATCAGCCCTAGGGAATCAACGGGCAAATGTCCCCCCCAAGGCAAAGAAATCAATGCAAATATCAAGTAGAGGTTAAAAACACATGCATAGAACTAATTACAGAAAGAGAGCTAAGCCTGGGGTGGATGAGAATCCTTGATAAAGGAAATGGCTCCACCAGGTAAATGGAACAGTTGGCCTCAATGGCTTGGGTTATTTATTTTATTTTTTCTTTTTCTTCATGTAGGTCAGATGTCTTCCCGAGGGGGTTTCTCTTAACCTCCCTGTTAGGATCTCAGTTACACACTCAACACAGATTAACAACAACGAGAGATAATAGAACAGTTAGAGCAAAAGAAACCTCAGAAGAAAACACAGTGCACTTAGGCCAGAACAAATAGCAAAGGGTTCATGGGGAAGGAAAATCAATGTGGCTGATATTTATTACACTCTCTACGGAGGAAGATGGGACTCAACCAGAGCCCATTTAGAGTTCTGTTCGGCTTGGGTTTTGCCATAATCAAAAATAATGAGTCCAGCCCTTCATTACAGTTTTGTGCCCAGCACATTTCAATTAGGGTTAGGAAAATAGAGAGGGAGAAGAAAAAAGCAAGAAAAAAAATAAAGAGAAAGAAAAGAGGTGAGAAAAATCTCTGGTAATTCATAATTTAGTATCAGTTCTGTTCAGGCTTCTGTTGGATCTTCCAAAAGCAACATCCCCTTTCATTCGGATTGGATAGTTGCTGTTCAAACGGCCTTTTGATGCCACATATGAAGAGAAAACAAACAACCATGAGCAGGGAGGGGAAAGGGGAAAAAAAGAAGGCAAACAATGCAATATGTGTAGAGTCTAACACAACACAGCGTCCCACACTGGGAGGCAAAGACCAGTGGCAGTGACTGTAATTCAGCACGAGCGGGAACAAAGTAGAAAAAGAAAGGGCAGAGGAAAAGCACGTTGTGAGTAATCAAATCCTTCTTGCTTTCACCCACTTGCCTCCCAGCATACACACACAGAGCAAGGTATTCACAGACACACTCAGAGCCGTGCAGCAGGAGCACCCAGGAATGCTCCTCTGCGTGTGCCCTGACATACACTTGCAGGGACGTAACCATGATCTCCATGAGGGACTGCACGGCCCTAGAGCCATGGAACGGGGCACAGGAGCATGTGCCATGCTGGCAGATGGGAAGCAGTTTCTGACTCTGCCCCACACTGGCTTGCATGCACACAAAGTCAAATACGTGTGTGTGTTTGTGTGCAGGTGTCTGCAGTGACCCACAAAATGTGTTCTCCCTGCTTGATCCACCCTATTACATGACTGACTGTGCTCAGACGTGGTGGAGATTGATAGCATTGAGATCGAACTCCGGTCAAGGAATTTGAAATCTGATTTGAGGTGAGTCTTGCTTCAAGTATAGCTCAAAATCAAATTATTTTAGTTGTGGCAGGGAGGGGGAAGAGAAACAGAGTAGGTGAAATAATAGCTACTGTCTAGCTAAGATAAGCCAGGCAAGACAAAATATTAATTCTGATTCTGTTAGCTCACTAAACAGACGTAACTCCATTCACCTGTCCAAATCAGAAAACTACCGCCACCAGTGGTGCATAATTCATAGAATCGCTTTGGTTGGAAAAGACCTTTAAGATCATCAAGTCCAACTTTATTCAGGGGTGATGAATAATTAAAACCAGGTAGAAATGGTAACATCCCACTATTTGATGCTATTGATTTGATGCTTATTAGCCTGTCTGGGAAAGGGAGATCCTCTGAGTTAGTGGCTCAATTTTCTTTGTGAATGAAGGTGTGGGTAGGCTTTGAAGCTCTCTGAAGGTTCATGAGCCTCACTGATAGCGGAGAACATTTCCAACCCAGACTACATGCTGACATCTTGTATCTCCCATTGCACAAGCCCAATGCCAGACTGAATTTGAGCCGTCTCCTCCAGCTCATAGCTATGTCCATCCACTTGCTCCAAAGGGTGGATGGGGTGACTTCAGGCCTGGAGGATGCCTGAAGATAAAGCCCTGCCTTGCTGTGCTCTGCTTGCTCTCAGCTCTGCTAGTGATTTGCTGTGTCATCTTGAGCAATCGCTATGGCTAGACACATCCCCTTTCATATCAGATGGCTCATACAGGTGTCCTCATTAACCTCTTTAACTAATGAGCCAAACTGATCACACGTGTCTGCTGATGAGACTCACTTTGGGTCTTGGAGCGCAAGTGTTGTTCCATCAACCCACAGTATTCCGTCCAACACGATCAAAAGTCTCTTTCCAACATTTGCCAGCACAGCAGGGGTAGAAGGAGATTGAACTGGGCTCAGTGCTTGGAAAACAAAGGCATTGCAGGTGAAACACAAGGAGTGCAAATCAGGATTGAGAGGAAACTATTCCCTGCTCTATCAAATCAGTGCATTTCAGAAAGAGGGCACAGCCAGTTTATGGAGTATCCTCAGTTTGTCATTTTCCCTGCTGCTCCAATCACTTTGGGCTACCCTGGAGGAGTTGGGCTGTAATCACCACCAGACACAAAACAAAGACCAGAAAAAAATCTTTAGGGAAGTAGGGAAACCTGTGGCTCAAACTGTGTCTCTGCAGGAGTAGGAGAAAGCTGCAGCTTTCTGCAGTCACCTGGAGCTTAATTGCCACTTAAAGGAATTATCTTCAGCCTTTATCCCTAAGAAAAACAACTGTTTGTGTGGCACAGACAGACAGATAGGGAAGCACATTGCAAATTGCTTTGTAGACCTGCTTCCCCTCCTTTCCCCATGTTCAATGTGAAAGAAAATAGAAACAAAATTCAGTCAACAGTGACAGGAAGGAGAAGAGGTGCTGGGCAGAGCATGAGCCTCCAGAAGCTGGAATAGAGGAGAACAGACACTTCCAAGCACCCTGGTCTTGTGTTCCTTCCCCAAGCACCTCCAGCTGGCGCTGGCACATACTCTGATGGACTGGCCCTACCCAGGGCACCCTTATGTCATCTCTCAGGGCAGCTTTTGCTGCTTTTGGTGTTACCATAATGAATGTTTTTAGGAAGTTCTCCCAGCATTTGATAGCCTAATGCCATCACTGGGATTCTGTCAGGAAGACTATTTCTTCTCTCTTTTAAAGAAAAAAGGAAGCTCTTTTCTCTTTCATATATACCAGGAATAACTCCTTGCTGAAATGAGCTACTCGCTGTGGGAGAAAGGCACTGCACTGACAGGCTTGAAAACCGACAACTTACTATTAAACTACAAAAAAGTCACCTCCCCAGTGATGGTGGAGGCTTAGCAGCAGGAGATTCTTCTCTTCCAGCATCCTTTTGCAGTGCTAAAAGCTTCAGAGGAAGTTGTAAGAAACCAGAACTGGGCAGGTCTAACCTGATATACCCAGAACTTAAACTAGCGCTGCCTTAAACCCTGAATTGTTTTTTTTACCATCTTCATTGTCATGCAGTCTTGCCTCGTAACGTCATGTCCAGGCTCCCTCTGAACATGTCTCTGTGCACTTGGTACTGAGGCATCCAGGCCTCTCTACCACACTGCAGCAACCTGGAAGGATGCTCCACAGTAAGAATGGACTTCAGTGCTTAGGGCTAGACCAAGGCTCCAGTTACTCATTCTTCCTTTTTTCTCCTTTTATTCCTAATGTTAGTGTCTCGTTAGTCTATGGGTGGCTCTCCTTACTCAGAGCTCTATCCCACATGTACCTTATGTCCCTGTCTCTCCTTCTTCACCCAAGCATCTCTATACACATTGATCCATGTACATTATCTGTTGCATTCTCAGCATATGTGTTTCAAGCACTTCCTTTTAGAAGCACTAAAATCACCTAAAATAATCCACACTCTCTCCCCTACTACCACATTCTCCAATTCACAATCAGGAGCTATCACCAAAGGCTTTATATTTAAAAAACTTATTGTGACTTTTTTCACAAGTATTTTAATTCAAACCAACCAGCATTACCTGCACATGCCCTGGGAGGCAGAGCAGACAGTGGGAGAGTCCTCAAACTATCAGCATAAAAAGGGATTGATTGAGGGATGGCACGGGGTCAGTGAGACATGTTCTAGACATTCATATCCCAAATAGGTAAGATCACCATTTTGGAAGAAACAATTTTTTAGGTAATAACACATTTCCTGGAGCAACTACTTCCCTGGTCAAAAAGCTTCATACCTAGAACTTTCTTGCTTTAATTTTCTTGTCCTTGATCATAGAATCATAGAATGTTTTGGGTTGGAAGGGACCTTTAAAAGTTATCTAGTCCAACCCCCAAATCATCCTCAGCTCATCTATATCAGCATCTCTTTACAGAAGTCAATAGAGATAGGTCTGTTTATGTGAGCTAAAGATCTGGTCCAAGTCTCAGTTTGTATTACAAACAAATTTCAAAGGGACTCTTGGCAAATGAAGAAGGAAAATAAAAGTCTTTTTGTACTCTGAAATTTCCCAGGAATAAAACAAATGCACAGTCAAAACTATTCAAATGACATTTCAGGAGATCAGTCATAGAATCTATTAATGCATTTCTTTTTAAACAGATGGAGTTTGCAAATTTACTTTGGGCTTATAGGCTAACCTGTTCCATTGCCATCATGGCCAAACTTGATTTCTGACATAAGACCCAGCTCTGTGTTCACAAGTCTCCATATGCTGAATTGGATAGGATTCTGCCCAACATAGATAGGGTTTAATTAGAAGAATACCTTAGTAAGAATATTATCAAGGTTGTATCAGCTCTGGAAGCCAGGTTACATGCATATTCAAGTACGTCAGACATATATACCCACCAAAAATCACTCAATTTTTCAGAATACAAGATCAGAATCAAGCGTAGGGTCTTACACCCACACTCACATAAAGCAGTGCTGTACTCTGGGGAAAGCTATTCTGAACTCAGTGTGACTCGTCCCTCAGTAAAGCTCTGCACAGCACAGTCCAGTCCACAGCATTTATAGCTAAAGGTTGTAGCTACAACCTTGGGCCTGGTTCCCCACTGCACAGCGTGAACAGTAAATTGCAATTATTCCCACTTTTAAGGTCCTTGCCTAAAGACTTTTATTTCTATAACGGCAAATAACTGCTCCCCATCTTCTTGTATTGCTGGAGCATAAAACGTCTCTGCAGTTGTGATTCTCCCTTGACTCGGTATTTGGTGGTCCTATTACACCCACCTCAGTACAGGCTTTATTCTCATCTGCACTAGGATCATTTGCAGGCAGTGAGGAAAGAGCAGTGATGCTGCTGAGACTCTCCAAGGAAGTTGGCAAGTTGACTTTCGCTGGTCCCCTAGGATTACATTTACTTTGCAGTCCAGTGCTGCCCATGACTGCATATGGTGCATTCTTGCAGAGAGCTGGGATTGGGCTGGGACCCAGACACTTCTCACTTCTGCTTTCTGTTTGCTTCCAGTTCGCACATGCCAGCTTCACTGACATGGATGAAATAAGCCCGTGGTACACAGCAAACAGAGTTATAAAGGCTCTGAGCAATGAGTAAGCTGGAGCTTTTGTTTGTGTATCAACAGCACAACTGTCAGGTGCATCCTGGCTGCAGGCATTTATTCCAGGTGATGCTATAAAGAACAGAAACAAGATAGCAAGACATTGCGTGCCACATAGGGTCTGCAGTGCCAGCAATGAGAAAACTCTCACAAATTAAGCACAGCTGACCTGCTGGAATAAGCTTAAGCAAGAGTGAGCCATAATAATCACAGCTCTTTGAAAGCCCCTGTTTCGTTAGAGAGACTTTAATAGCTTTATAAAATCAGGAAAGTATTTATTATAACAACTTACAGATGGGAACATAAAGACTCTGAGAGGTAGTGGCTGGCACACTCAGAGGCTGGTTGAAATCCATGTGTGCTTTGTTGCTAACGATCTAGCAAAGGGTCATTGTGCATGTCTCAGGTTGAACATGTACACGTTAAAGCAACCATAGATAGGAGCCACTTGTGAAAATCTTGCCCAATTAATTTCCTGAGGATCTCACAGAAAATCAGTGGCAGAGAAACAGAGGCAAGGACTGCTCCCCTAGCTCTTCTCAGCAGGAGACTGACTGCAGGCCAGGCTCTGTGGTATTCAGGCATCAGGTTCTAGCCAGTCCCATGAGAGAAGGGTGTCCAGGCAAACAGTTGCCCAACTTTCAGAAAACTCTTTACCGTTGAAACGCTCTCCATAACTGTTTTTACCATGTTTGCCTGGTTACCAACAAGATTTGTATTTGAATAATTGCTTTGCTCCTCCCTGAATCCCATTGACTTAGGGCTTTCGTTTGTTTCTGTCGTCTTCTCCTCCTCTTGTTTTAATTAAGATACATTTTACTAATTATCCAAAGAGAAACATGAACACAGATTAAAAACTGAATTATGTAAGAAGCTGGGATAACTAAGATTCAAGGGAAGGGGCTGACATGGCTGTGCTCTTACTCAGACATTGCACTTTTCCTGTGACTTTCACCCAGGGAGTCTAGCTTGCTGCTCAGATATTAATTAGTCCCCTCAGTTTCCCCGTGAAGAGTGCCCGACGAGCAAGGGGCTCCCATGGCCAGCTGCACAGAGAGGAGCAGTAACTTGCCTGCAAGAGCAGAGCATGACACAATTTCCTATTAGATCCATTAGGGAGGGTTATGGCTCCGTTCTGACCATCTGACTGAACACAGCAAGAGTGGAAGTATGACAATGTTTTGCTTATCTACTGAAAGGTCTCCTGTGCATCCTAGGAAATGGCTGGCCACTGCTGCTGGGAAGGCAGTGAATTTGGTGTACTTTGGGGAAATCAGAATAGTTGTTGCAAAGGTCTGCCCTCCCACGAGCTCAATCCTACTGCTCTATAATGTGAACACAGAGGAACAGGAGCAAGCTTAAGTGACTCCAAAACCAATCTCAGTGCTTCAGACTCATCATTTAGATTTTGAAAATGCTAGCGAGAACAGGGCTCGTTTGTTGATGTCTGTTTGCAGGGGTTTATTTGTTTGAAAAGGCTAATCAGCTATCGGCATGCCGAGGCAATTGCTTAAATGTAAAGGAAAAGGAAGAAATTGTTCAAAGCTATTCAGATGAGGTAGCATGGTTTGCGTTTTGATGCCAGCGTGCAGCCAACTGACAAATGCTGAGCCACAGGCTGGTGTAAATCCAGATGAATTCCATTAGAATCAACAGACTTGCTTCCAATTTATTCTGATGTAACAGAGAGCATATTTCCAGATAGATTTACATTAGATTTGTTTCCTGTTTTCCATAATTCAGTCAGTTTCCATTGTGTACAAAAACAGCCTGGGCCAGATCTTGATCTCATTTGAATTGGATGAAAACAGTTGTTTCAAATGGAGCTACACTGGATTTATAATTGCATAAATGAGAGCAGAATCTGATCTATTCTAAGTGAGAATTTCCCAGGGCATTGACATGTGAGAACACCCCTGCTGCAGTGAAGCGCTCAGGTCCTTTGCCATCGATTTCAATGGAGAATTTTCATTTACATCCTGGACTGGAGCCCTGAGCTTGACAGCTGCTGCACACCCAAGGTATAGAAGCCCCTCTTCCCTTCAGAAGATGAGCTCACAAGCCAACACCACCACCATCTCATGACCTAACACACCAATACCGCGCATTGGCTTAGAAGAAAGTCAGGAATGGAAAGAGCTCAGCCTTGCCTAGCAGAAGTCTTCCTCAAAAGGTGTACTGGCCCTGATATATTTCATTTGTCACACACGTTGTTTATAACCCAAGTTTTCTATGTCGCCTTTTGCTTCCTACAGAGCTTCTTCCCGTGAGGCCCTTCCAGCTGCCTTTGTTCAGTTGTAATTGGCAACGTTAGAAGCAGTACAGCGATTCTCTGGCAGATAAGGCTGGCTGTTCTGGTGACCATGCTGCTAATGATAGATTGGGTTAGGGTCCTGCACCTGGGTCGGGGTAACCCCCGGTATCAGTACAGGTTGGGGGAAGAAAGGATCGAGAGCAGCCCTGCCGAGAGGGACTTGGGGGTGCTGGGGGATGAAAGGCTGGACATGAGCCGGCAATGTGCGCTGGCAGCCCAGAAGGCCAACCCTACCCTGGGCTGCATCGGGAGAAGCGTGGCCA
>NW_009259329.1:1701311-1703280 GCF_000687185.1 Egretta garzetta
GGGGTCCCTTCCAACCCAAAACATTCTATGATTCTATGACTATTCTAACTAATAAGAGGGTTATTCCCGGCAGCATGTGCAGTCAAATGGATTTACTCCTCCCCATTGAAGCTGCCTATTCCACTGCTAGCAGGAAAATAAGGCCATTTAGAGTCATTTATGGTAGTTGGAAAGGCTTTTCTGAGTAGATATACAAGATATGTTGTCATAGTTTCTAAGAGGACTTTGGACTCAGCTCATCCATCTGGCTTCACAACCTCTCGCTCTTGTTCCTTGCTGTCCTCTAGAAGCCACCATTTCAGTGGGACATGAACAGGCACTGCTTTCGCTCTGGGTCTTACAGGTACCGTACAGGCTCAGCTAACCCTTAAAACGCTTGCCTCTTGACTGCCAGCTAGAACGCTTCATAAGCCTGGATATCCCACCTCGGTTCTCAAAGATGAGTTTTGCTGTGAAAACATGCAGCTTGATTCTTTGTTACCCAGGGCCTGGGGAAATAAAAGTAAAAGCAGCTACATCATCAGCATATCGCTTTACATTGATATGGCTTGCCATTTTAAATGAAGACATATCTCTTCCGTTTGCGTATGCAGGACTCCTGTGTTTAATTCCACAGTAACTTTAGGTTCCTTTACAAATTTAAATATTTCTCTTAATTTACAACATTTAGCACCAAACACGGGAAGACAACAATTACAAGAACAACAGCAACGACACCAATGACAACAACACACTTACAAGTCTATCAGTATTAGGAGCACATTATGTGGCAGATTGAAATTTCAGCATCTCTACGCTTCTCTCACCACGTCATCTCAGCCCTGTGCAGAGAGACTGGAAATTACCCATGGGTTTGGCCTGCAGTATATAAAACAGAGCCTTGAAAAAACAAGGCAATCATCAAATTTCCAGTGTAGGCGGCAATCTGTCTGTTAGGTTTGCACACATACACATTATCGGGGCCCGCGAGTGCCTAAAGGCAGTCTTACACAGAGCAGCTCTGCAGCTCGTGCCTATAAAACACAAAGGCACACCAGGTTCTCTTCTGTCTGATGCTTCACAGCAAGCAGTAACTGAGCGGGACCCATCACACGGTAACAAAGGCTGACATAAATACTTATTTGTGATTTTGTTCCCCACAGTTTTTATTCCACCATGCAATTTGCATTACAACTGGATCCTAATTGTCCATTTTAGCAGGCAAAGAGCAATCTGATGCAGATTATAATACGTGAGGTAGAGCAGCAACATCACAAAATAGGTGCTACCAGCCAAAGACAGCCTTCCTGTCTCCCAGGGTTTTGACACCAGCTGATTAAGCAACTGGGCAGCACTGCCTGGAATTAACATGAGCTCAAAAAAAAACGGGACTGTGGGAGTCAGCTTAATCAAAGTAAAAGCGCTATTCACTGGGGCTTCCTGATAGCCCTGAGTACCTGAGGTAATGTAGTCCTGAAAGCACCTTTGGGGTGACATGGTGCTACTGTCCGCGGTGAAGGCACACCGGGGAAGTGACACGCCACAGGGCCAGTATGGCGCGATGGCCTGATGGCCCTGCGAGGGAGCATTGGCACAGCTGCCTCGAGAAAGGAGCCCCTGTGGAGCACCACCAGTCCTGCAATGCTGCTGGGAGCCCCTGGGAGGTAATGAGGCACATTTGGCCTCAGCAGCCTGTCTGAGATAGCACGGCAGAGCCACCATAGAATCATAGAATCATTTGGTTAGGAAAGACCTTTAAGATCATCGAGTCCCACCATACCTGTCCACTACTATACCACTTCCCTAAGTACCTCATCTACCCGTCTTTTAAATCCGGGGATGGGGACTCGACCCCCTCCCTGAGCAGCCCATCCCAGTGCCTGATAACTGTTTCAATGGAGAAATGTTTCCTAATTTCTAATCTAAACCCTGCCCTGGTACAACCTGAGGCCATTTCCTCTCGTCCTATCACTTGTTACTCAGGAGCAGA
>NW_009259329.1:1703543-1723961 GCF_000687185.1 Egretta garzetta
CCCCTCCCGGCTCCAAGCCAGGATGCCGCTGGCCCTCTTGGCCACCTGGGCACCCTGCTGGCTCCTATTCAGCCGGCTGTCCCTCTCTGCCAAGCAGCTTTTCAGCCACTCTTCCCCAAGCCTGTAGAGATGCATGGGGCTGTTGTGACCCAAGTGCAGGACCTGGCACTTGGCCTTGTTGAACCTCACACAATTGGCCATAACCTACGCATCCAGCCTGTCCAGGTCCCTCTGCAGAGCCTTCCTACCCTCCAGCAGATCAACACTTCCCCTCAGCTCAATGTTATCTGCAAACTTGCTGAGGGTGCACTCAATCCCCTCATCCAGGTCGTTGATGAAGATGTTGAACAGAACTAGCCCCAACACGGAGCCCTGGGGAACACCACTTGGGTGACATGGGAACACCATGGGGGCAGAGCCACAGAAAGCAGCAGGTGGCCCTGAAAAGAAAGCCATGTGGCTGAAAACCAGGAACACCTTGAAGAGCACTTCCAGGAGGGAATGCCACAGAGCCAGCCTGAGTAAGAGAGGCTTAACGTGGCACAGCTGCCCTGTGCCAACAGGCCCCTGCAAGGAAATGTGGTGCAGCTGCCATGGATTGGAGCGTGCGTGCAAGTGCTTCTGGGGGAGGGAAATCCATAATGAAGCAGCCTCAAAGGAGACGTGACACAGCCTGCTTGAGACCCTGAGAGCTCAGCCAGCACAGCCACTGCGCTGAATTCTTCTGTATATAAAAAAACTCTGTATTCCCAGGGCCGCTAGTGCAGACTCATTGATTAGAAGGCAGGGCAGGAAATTAAATGAGGCAGGTGAATTAAAGCCAGACTTCACAGGCTGCATCTGTTCCTCCATTCCCTCTGGGTACAACACTGATGTAACTTTAAAAAGTAAATTTAGTGCTGAGGAAAGCTGCCAGGCTGATGGCCCTGTAAACTGAAGCACTTGATGCATCCCACGACTTGGGTACAGGAGAAGCACAGAAGAGCCGCTGGAACGTGCCTCAGCCTGAGCTGCCTTGCCGAAGCTCAGCAGCTGGCGGAGGCGGCCTGCCTGGGCTTGTCTACTGTTTGTGAAGCTCGGGAGAAGGATCCAGCTGCAAAGGCCTGGCTGTGGCTCCAAGGTGGAGGTGAATGCAGCAGCGAACAGCAGTGCTTTTGGTAATCCTTTCTGCAATGCCCCATCAATAGCAGGATCCCAAAGATAAATACTCCTGACAAGAAGGAATCCTATCCATGGTGCAGCATGCAAAGTTGCAAATGTCTCAATCTTGCAATACACCCAGGCTGGCAGGCAGAGAGGAGCTTGCACGCCTTTCAGCTTTCGTCCTTCGTCTTGTCCGCACCTATGTTCATGAAGAACAAAGGAAACATCCATTTCAGAGCAGTTCTTACTATCAGCATCTTTCCTGGCATTTGGACATGCAACAACAGCCCTATACTCTGCAGTCTAAAGAGCCTGGCTGTTTTCTGATGGACCTAGATGAGCAAGGAGAGGCCGGACATCTCAAACAAGATCTATTTTGCCACCTAAGTGGGTGTCCAGAAGAGGATTCGAAGCATGCTTCTGCCCATTTGGAGACCTGACCTTCTTCTTGGCCAGACTCAGGTAAATCCCAAATGTCTAAATCACGTTGTAAAAAGTGGCTGTCACCTCTTCTGTGAGCAGCTGAATGGTGTGATCCCAGTATTTAGCAAGCATTAAGGATCCCTGAAACTAAGGAGCAAGAGGTAGAATGGGGAGGACAGGCAGTAGGAGAGGCAGTGTAGAACAAGGGAGTAGTTGGGGTTGTCCCACTGACTTCCCAGTCCTCTCATCACCGGAGGGTGGCAAAGCATTAAAAATCTCTTGAAAAAAACCAACAACATAATGGACAGTCAAAGAAAGAAAGAAACCAGTCAGCTCTTGTTCCTCAGAGCATAGCCTCTCCTCTTGTATATCTTGCATTGGATTATGGCACAGAGGGGAAAAACAGAAATACCTCAAATAGATCCAGTTAGTTTTACCTCTTTTTATGCTGTACCTGTGGCTGTTTCCAGGTGGTTTGCTTTTTTTTTTCTTCTTTTTCCCATGTGATAAGATCCATCATTTGAAGGACAGCAACCAAACCAGCTCTTCCTGCTCTGAGGAAAGGCAGCAACTGCACTTAGAATAAAAGATTGTCAGGCAGATTTCAAGTGTCAATCAAAGCCTATCTCTGAAAAAAACATTAGTCCAGGCAGCTCGCCACACCACCACTGTTAATTTACTCTTTCCAGATATCCCCCTGAGCTGCAAAAAGCTTTCCAGAACTGACCAGAGCTGCCAGCTACAGGCATGAGGTGTTAGAGTAGATACTGGACCTAATTCAACTCAGGTCAGTTTGCCTTTTGCAGAGCAAAAGACCATGATTATCAGGCCCAGAGAAGTAAATATTGGTCTCCCAGGCTTTCTGAGGCAAACTGTACCTTTCCCTAGAAGAGGGACATCAATTTAGGACTCTTGCTGAGTGTGTCCCACCTTCAGTGGCACGCCTCCACTTTAATATTATTATTATCATTTAAATTATTATTTATGATGGCACCTAGAGCTGCACAAGGCACTTTCCAAGCACTCAGGAAAGTACTGGCTCTGCTCCAAGAAACTCATTATTTCAGGACAGACAGACACGCAGAGGCGCCGCACGGTCAAGTGGTAGAAATGCTGACCCAACAGCGCCAGCACGCTCTCGGCTGCACGCCTAGCTTGTTGGTTGACCTTGGAAAAGTCACATTCCTTCTTCCCATTGCTTAGTCCCATCCCACTCTTTGTCATTCTCAGTTGCTTGGACTGAAAGATCTTCAGCCGTGACTATGTTCACGTCTTTGTCTGTCTTAGAATCTCTTTTTCTGGTAAGGCCAAGAAAGTACTTGTGGAAATATTTTTGTTCCTAGGAAAAAAAAAACCACCTGGAAAATGGGAAAATGCCATGTTCCATGGCATTTCTTCAAATGTTTTTGTTGGGAAAAAGAATGAAATGTTTTCTTATTGCCAAAGAATTCCAGAAAGGCAACTTTTTTAGTTGAAAAACAGAAAATGCAGGTGTGGGGGTTTGGTAAGACAGTTGTCAGTCATTGAAATTTTTGGGGGAAAGTGCTGTAATGGTTAACGAAACATCCATTTTGCCCTGAAAATAAATTTGAACCTAAAAATCAAGTTGTTCTGTGAGCAGGGGAACTGGCGAAACCCATTCTCCTTCTGATTTGTGTATTACAACTGCTTTTTATTTCTTACTTTCTTCCAGTATCCCTGGGGCACCCTTAGCCCCTTCAGACCTCCCCAGCAAAGTCCTTGGCTCTTCCAGCAGCCGCTGGCTTTGCAGGCAGGGGGTAGCAAGTGCAGGAGCTGGTTTGAAGCTGAGCAGGTACTGACTGACCAACCGGTATCTAAACGCCAGCTGGTCACCTGGCTGCTGCATCCCAAAACAGATAGGGAGCAAGAGGTGTCATTACCTTTCCTTCAATAGGATATTAACTTAAATGTCTCTCTTCTATCCAGCTGCTGGTTTTTCACAAAAATTGCAGGAATCTTGGGTCTGTGAAACCTCTCTCTTCCCATCAAACTGGGTTGAATCAGGTCAGCTGGTTCAGAAGTTATTGGAGCTTCTGGGGGAGCTGGCACACAGATGGAAAAACAACACAAGGAGGCTCATTGCCTTATAAACCCTGGCTCAAAAATAAGGCAGTTTTGGTGTAACAGTGGGTCCCTAATGTGAGGCGAGGTGGTTGCCATAACAGTGACCAACCAGTCTCTGTCCTTTGGATGCATAAAGGCTGTCAAGCTCCAGGACTGTCTATAGCGTGCTTACTGCTTACTGCCTGTACGGAGCCTTCAACCTAGAAATCAGGGCCCCACTGTACAGGAGCTGCTCAGGAGCCCAGACAACCCCTAACCTGAGTCACTTAAAGCTGGATGGTTAAAGAGTGGGAGAAAGGGAAGAATAAATTATCTCAGATTTACACGTAGGGAAACAAAGACCAAAGTCAGCAACTTACTGAGGAATCCTGTGAGAGAGTTGGAAGGAGTCTCAGATGTCCAGTGTCCCCATCTGGGGCCCTAAGCAAAGTCCACCTTGGCTTCTTTTCACTTCATCACGCAGGCAGAAGTCGCCCTTTCAGGGGCATTTCACTCTGATTCACTGCCCTCAGGAGCTGAGTCAGTCTTACCCACGCTCTCCTTTGGCAGCTGAGACCACATGGCACGCTGATGAGGAAACGTTATTTGTTGTTTTGTTTGGGTTAATTATTCATGGGTACTGTGCTGAAAACACTCGGAGCTGCTTTCTGAACAGTCCTTGAGCTGGCGTGCAGGGAGGGACTTACCAAACACTGGTGGCCAGGCTGCCTTTCCACGGCCAAGCTCTCTTCCATCTGCTTCCCTTCAGCCCTTGTCACGCTCCCTGTCTCTCATGGCTTTGGCTGTGCTCTTTGGCATTATCTGAATAAGAAAGAGGCAAATACTTGGAGCACTGTAGACATGCAATCAAAAATGGCATTTAACCAAGGAGGCACTGACCCTGGCGTGGGGAGAATATAAACCTGATCCTCTGACTGTTTTGTTTTTTCAGCCACACTGTACAGCTGAGGATAAGCCACTTGCCGGGTTTCAGACCTGTTTATCCTTCTGCAAAAGATGCCTTCACCCTCCAGATAACCTGCAACAGTCTGGAAGCCTTTTTCCCATAGGCAAGGCTCTCCCTCTTTAGTGCAGGCTCCTGGAAATGCATTTTTCATCTCACAACAGGGCAGCCTGTAGCTCTAGGAGCAATTTGAAGATGTTTACAGTAAGACAGAGCTTGAATTGCTCTAAACACACTTGCCCGCATGCATTAGCACTAAAAAGTGATTTTCTGGGGTTACGGTTCCATAAACATTTTCTGACAGGGATACAGACCCTGCGTAGAAGACTTAAGCTTAGCAAAGGTAGGATGGCTTTCTTTCTCACTCTTCTGAAGACCCTTAGAAATCATCTAGGGCTTCCCCCTGGGGTCTCCAGAATTGAGGCTGAAGCTCTTGCAAGTTTGTAGGGGTACCTCTCCAGGGCTAGCATTTGCTTAGAGAGCTCATTATCATGCCTTGGACTGCAACCAAGATCCTCATGGCCTGTAGGCAGCAGCTCTACCAGGCAGCCACGCCACCCAGCTGAGCCAGTAAGTGCAAGGCTGAGTCTTCTGACTCCTGTGAATTGCTCTCTGCAATTATGCAGACAAGAAACTGAGCCTGTGCTGCAAACATTTCATCAGGACTTACAGAAGTTCAGAGTTTATGGGGTGGGGTTTTTGCTGGGTATTAGCAAAGGACACTGCAAGTCTGCTTAGTCTGATACAAATCGCTGGTTGGGTTTTCTGCAAAACCCAGAACAGGATCCATATTCCAGCACTGGCTTCCTCACTTGAAATTTCAGGGCATTGTAATAGCCTGGATTTGCTGTGAGCCCACCCTGTAGCACATCTGCCCTATAAAGCGCCAGGACACAGGAGAGGATATTTATCCCAACTGGGCAAAATCCTCACCTGGTATAAATCAGTACAAGTACAGAGAAGTCCAGGAAGCTGTTCCATATCACACCAGAAAAGAACCTGGTTTAGAATATACTTTCTATTCATTAATTCTTTGCCTAGAGCCGAGCAGACCCTCCAAGGGACACAGCAGCTCAGTTTCATCTACTGCAATCCCATGCAACTGCACAGGAGAGGAATTCTGATCCTATGGACCATGTTCTCTGCTGATGCAACCCTCTGCTTTTGTTAAATGAGCTTCTTGGGCTGAACTGTGAGTAACTGAGCTAAATACAGGTGTCACTTTCTGGCCTGTACACTGCAAGAGGTCAGCAGAGGTAACTGCACCAGCGCTTTCAGAACTTAAAAATCACTTAACTGATTTCAAGGAGTTTACACCAGCAGAGAGCTTGGCCCGTGTGTAATACACATAAATACTACCTTCAGCCACAGAGATGAAGTCAGTCCCCCACCTGGCTGTTGCCTAAGTAACACATCTCTAGGAGGATATTTTTTAAGCCAGTATTATTTATCCAGTAGATGGAAGCAGGCCTGTTAAGGCCATACCAGGTTAACATATGTCTAAGCATGTGCTGAAGAACTTAATTAGTTCTCCCTGAGAAGAGAGACTCCCAGTGCTATTTAAAGGATCGTTATCCTACTGTGAGATGCCTTGGAGCCTGCTGTTAGGCCTAAGCTTAACAGGGCAAGTCTGTAGTAGTTAGATGGGACCGAAAAGTCTCCCCGCCATGCTGGGGAGTAATTGCTGAGCAACTCCAGGCGCTGGGAAGTCAGTGCAAGGATCAGGCATCACTTACACTGAAACCCAGTGTAAGGGACTTAATCCATGTCTGGGCTGTAACATTGGCTTTCTATGGAGGGTCAAAGGGTGTAGATCCGCTTTTTTTTTTTTTCTGATTTCTCTTTCTAGAGATCCAACATCATCTGCTGGGCTTGGTGATGGTTTCTCAGGCAATTCCAGTGAGAGTGAGGAAGGGTGACGGGATAGTCCAGCAATACAGGCCTGGAGTGAGCTACTGCCGTGTCTGTCAAACATTGATCCTTATGTCATCACGGGAGTCAAATGTAGGCAGTAGTTTCTTAGCATCAGCTAAACCAGACCTTATGCAAGTGGCTCAGTCATAGTTTTCATGCCAAGGCTCAGTCATAGTTTTCATTTATGAGGCCAAAAGTCAGAGACTGTAAACCGAATGCCAATAAGGGAATTAGCCGAGTTCCCAAAGATGGATGGCTCTGTTATTCTGCCAGGAGGTAGCTCCTTGAGTGGACGGACCTTTGGAAAACCAGGCTGAACGGGCTCTGAATGATAAAGCAGGGTCCCAAGTATATTAAAGCTTGTATAAGCCCTGGCGCTCACCAAAGACACTGAGGCTGAATTGCAGAGGAGGGAGAATCCAGGACATGGTTATCTTGACCTAAGAGTGGCTTATACATCACGTGGGACCTTGGGCTGCTTTTTGAGCTGTCAGGAGTTGTTCTTAGATGAGTTGTTATGGTAACTGCTAATGCCCTGAGATAGATGTCTTCAGGTGGCTCCAGGCCAGAAAATCAACACCAAGAGATTCCAGATAATAGACTTCTACTAAACTCAGTGCCGCCATCTACTTTATTTAACCTATTCACCAATGACTTATTGAACTCCATTCTCCAGGCAAGCCATATATGATGACAATAGCTGTTTGGCCTCAGTGAACCTCAGCTTCTGAAAGACTGAGGGGATCCCATGTGCTGTGGCTGAGTCCTATGCCAGTAAATGAAATGTGCCTGGGACTTTCTTCTGCATTGAGAGGACAGCTGGCAAGAATGGCCAATGTTTTCATATTAAATTCTTACCCTCCAAATCTTCATGGTCACATCCAGACAGCCCATAAGGAACAGTTCCTGGCCCATGCTAGCTTCTGAAATGCATCTGGACTGGGCCAAAACTGCAGTGCAATACTCCGACATCGTAACAGAGAGCAGTCATGGTACTGGTTAATTTATTAACACAACACTTGTCTGACTGACTGCTAGGGGTGACCGCACAAGGAACCTGAAACCAAGTGTGAAGGCTGTGTCAACGTGCTTGTGCTTATCCCATGTCCAGGTCCACCCGGGGCTGTACGTCCTTAAGAATGGTCAGTGACAGGCAGGCAGCATGTGTAGGAATTGCTCTGGATCGCCCATTTCTATCCTCTATTTGAAATAGCTCATGGGTTCAGTGGTGAATTAACCAGTTCAAGACAATATCCCTCCACCTAACATCTAGCATCAAAAGACAGCCAACAAATTACCAAGGAGCAGCTAATGCCCACCATACACCCACTATCCGGCACTGCTGACTACACCATGGGAGGCCTCTTTGGTTGGTGCTCCACAGCGTGCAGCCAGCAAAGGGCATTCGGGCAGCTCACTGCAGCAGACAAAATTTGGGACGGGTCGTGACAGTTTCAGGAACTCCCACATCACCACTAGACCAGCTGAGCAGCTACCTGGCTCTGGGGCCCTGCACCGCCTCCAGAGCGAGCCAGACAGGTTCTGCCATGGCGTGGTCCGCAGTGCCAGGACTGATCACGCCTCAGGCATTTGGGACAGCCTGCTGCATGCCCTTGTGGGTGCTGTTGTATCTGTGCTGGATGGCTGCTCTTTTCATGTCGAGACTCGCTGGTGGTCTCCTTGCGTTGGGCACCGATGGCTTGAATGCCACAGCCTGGCCCAAGGCCACTGAGCTGGGGGGTTTCCTCTCTCTGCTTGTTCATTCACATTTCAAGTCTTGCTTTGCTTGTTTTACCTGCTTGCGAACCAAGATATTGTAATACGTAGCTCTCTAGGGCAGAAACTGTTTTTCAGTGTGTTCTTTGCTCAGCTTCTACTGCAACAGGATTGCAATCTCACTCAGTGCAGCAGTAATGTGATTAACAAGCTCTGCACAAGGGGGAATTGCATCCTCAGTGGATGTGATATTCCCAGTTCTGGGCTGCCTGTGTGTTTTCCCAGGGTGAGAGGTCATGTTGACTGAACTCCAAAATGGCTTGCTCGAACTTTTGAACGCTAAGGTCCAAATAAATTTTCAGCATTAGCTGGTATGCTGATCCCTTTCCTGCCAAGCTGCAGCCTTAAGTGAATTTTTATGACTAAGTTATAAACCCCAGAAAACATGAGCAAGAAGTGGAAATGCTGACTTGGCCTTTGCTAAATGCCAATTATCTACAAAGGCATTAAGGGGGAAGGGGGGATGAAAAATAGGGTCATTTTCATGTTTTCTCTGGTTCAAAGTAAACTGTCCCGTGAGCCCCTTGTAGGAACACATAGCATACAGAGTGACCATTAATATTTATAGGCACGACACTGAGCTGCAGACCTTGGCAATCAGAGCAACTCCACTTTTGGAATTAATATAGCTCTGCTTGGCTGGCATCTCGGTACAAAAGAGTAAGTAGGAGACACCAAGATTTTCAGGGAGAACTTAAGAAGCAGATGCTGACCTTTGATGGAGAGGGTCCATACTTCAATGCGTCGGTGAAGTACTAAAACCAACTCTTAAATCCTCAGGGCTGCTGGCCAAACCCAGCACCACGTTCTCTATTCCTTTTTGCTCCTGTGCCTCCTAGACAGTCCCAACACTGTGCAGGCTACCCTCCTTGTATTTCCCAAGGCTGCACGCTGTTACCCAGCTGATAGACCAGCACATCCACAGACACTATTGAAGCAACATGGATTTACAATACCTAAAGATCCGGCCAAATAATTTTAAGGCTCAAAATGGTGCTGTAATCTATTGCAATGAGCGCCTGCCTTCTCAGGACTCTGTATTTCCTGACTCCCGGTTTAGTGATAGAGAGAGCCCTCTCAAAACCAGTCCTCTGCTTGCTGAGGATCTGGCAAGGTGCTGAGTCACCAGAGCCTCAGCAGAAGCTGCACGCAGCCCAGGACTATGGACTGAGCAGGGGGGTGACTGCCAAGCAGCACACGAGCATGTCTCAGAAATATCTAGGGGGTCTGTGCTACATCAAGAGCTCAGTCACCCCCATGAGCCTTTAGGGAAATGTATCGCCAATATCTGGGCATTTATCACTCCTGCCACGCAAAATACTTTGGGAGTGGCTGGGGTTGTCACAACCCAATAATCCTTCATGTCCAAGAACTCAAGGAGAGACGTGACTTCAGGGAGCGACTGTCCCCCCTGCTCTGCAATGCACCCAGCCTTGGGAAAAGGAATAAGAGATTGGACAAAGGTGCTTGTTCAGGAGCCAGGAAGGTTTTGATGAAATTCAAGGAGAAATCTATTAGAAATCCCACTCCCTTTTTCATGTACTCACAAAAATTGGGTTGGAGATTTCAGCAGAAGGTTCTACATTTTTAAAAATGGCTAGTGACTTCAAGAGGGCACCCTGAACTCAGCACACTGGGAACGGGATCTCCTGGTGATTTTTGCATTGCTGCAGTTACACCCTGCTTTTGCAGCGTGTGGGAAGGTGCACAGCACGTTATGGAAATCGGGCATCTGTCAAAAGAACATGAATATGTGCACTCCATCAACTGAGTCCCTCAGAATCCTTTTTTGCTCTCAAAAATTCAGGCTGTACAATTTAGGAAAATAAACACTGGAAACAACAACAAATAGAAATGCTCCTGCCATTAAAAACAAGGTGAAAAGGAGGAGCTGAGCCAAGTTAATCAGAGAGCTGAAATGAGATGTTGGAGAAAGGGGCCATGGGTGACTTGGGGTTTGCAGTTAGCTGAGCGATGTGAAATCTCTTGTGTCTGGCTGAGCTCTGAAAGAAAATGCTTTATTAAATCTTCTTTGTGTGAGATTTCGAGCTGCCTCTGGACTGGAAAATAGGACCATTCCAGTGTGTGGCATATAATCAGGAGCTGCAGTCTTTAGTACAGGTTTTTCTGCAGAGGAAACTCTGATCAGCATAGACACATAACTCAAAGGGCTCAGGATTCAGAAAGCTGAATTAGACACAGTACACCCATGCTCTGCTGGGCACCTCTTCTAGCCAGTATCCCCAAAATGCTTCACAGAATTAATCAAGCTGGCAGCAGCAACCAGGCATTAGGAAAGACGGCGCAGGTGGGCATAAATTCACCCCACTGAATCTAAACTGTCCTGTGGGCCAGTGGGTCTCAGGTCTGTTATCTCAGCTCTCATTCCCGCTGGAATGTAAGACTTGCCCTGGCTGATCTCCTTTGCACTGGCTATCCTGGAAGGCTCTAGTCTCGCTGCACATAATTGCTGTGATCTGGCCACGTTTTGGGAAGCTGCAGCCTCTTGCCGTCTCTGTCCAGCACTCGTTGTGCTTTGCTGTAAGCTGGTGGCTCACAGCTCTTCCCTGCTAAAGCAGGACAGCACCACCCCCAAATACTTGCAGAAAGTATCTACTAAAAAGAAACGGAGAGAGCCAAGTACAACAAGAAAGAATGAGGATGGGAGGCTCCATGTCACGCAATCTCCCCTGTCTTTTTGTACATCTTGTCTTTCCCTCTGTGCTTGGCCATGTAGTTGGGAAGGTGAGACCTGATCAGAGACAGGACAGGCAGCATCAACCGTATCTCCTCCTCCTCTTACCCCCTTATTTCACACCACAGCATGAAGAGACTTGAATCTCAGTCCACCTCCTGGAAATTGCAGGGTTTGAGTTCCTGATCTGCTTTCTGCAAACCCCAACAGGCAAGCATCCCGAGGTCTGAGATACGCAAAGCATTCCCCTTCCTTTGCACCACCCCGGCTGCAGACAAACTCCTTGCTTACCTTTTATTGCTGACAAGAAGCAGGACAGAGCCATTCTGGATATTGGCTTCTTTGAGAGTCTCATGCTCCTCGAGCTGCCTGGAGTTGTAATAAAATGTCTTCTTCCAGGAAGTGACGCCCTCCCGTACTAAGTGAGCCCGCAGGTCCATCACTGTGTCTCTCGGCTTGACTGTCAGGGGCATCATCATGTCCTCGTCAGCTAGGTGCACCTTAATGTGGTACCTCTTCCAGCGAGAAAGGCTCCTTCGAAGCGTGTCCATCTTCTCCAGCTCGCCAGGGCCAGTGTGGCTGAGAGGAACATCCAGCTGGGAGGTCGGTAAGGCAGGGATGTGGCTCTGAAGAGGCTGTCTGCCGTGAACAACTTAAAATGTCCTGCCAAACCTGTTCCTCTCAGTTGCCGCACTGCATGCTTCACATTCCAGGGAAGAGCTCACCTGGCTCCAAGAGCCTGCTGGCTGGGAAACGTCTCCATGAATCATTTCCACACACCCCGAAATCCCATAATAATTATAACATCTTCACAAAGTGCTCTTCATTCCAATGACTCTCAGAGGACTTTAAAGCTGGATCTCCATAGCCATTAGAAACATGGGTGCATGTGCGAAATGAATGGTTTTAGTAACCTCATGTCTCCTGCTCTAAAAAGCTGCCAGCTATGGAGTAGATCAGTTCAACAAAGTAAGCGTTGAACCTCGCAGCTATTTAACAGGGCCATTTTAATGAAGAAAAGTACTCTGCATAGTGAAGAATTCCTCATGGGGGAAAGCCAGAGCACCCTGGAGGAGACGCAGAGCCTGGCTGGTATGAACACCCCTCATTAGTGCAGCGCAGTTTCCCCCCAGGATCTGTATAGTTATTGTAGGCAAACAGGCTGGGACCCTGCAAAAGGGGTAGGGCTCATTCATTGTTCACCATACCACCAGATATCTAATATTGACTCACATGTGCTCCTCACTGGTTCATCATCCTGATTTCCTCTTCCTTTCAGATCCTTGCCTAATTGAAGGGTTGATCGTCTCCTGCTCTAGCACGTGAGCGGGAACAGCATCACGGGGCTGCAGGCACACCACACAAACAGGCACAACAGAGGCCTCAAAATACCGAGAGGAACAAGCACTGCTTTGGTAAATACAATGATACCTCCGAAAGGAAGGAAGCGATGCCAGCCATGGGAGCCGGCTGTAACTGAATGATCCTGCAAGGCAGACTCTGGCAGTCACAAGATGATACTTCAGAGAAAACATCATCAAGATAAGGAAGTAATTTTTTTTTCTTTTTCTCAAAAAGATCAAGTCAATGTCTTATCTTGTAGGTAATTTCCTGTAGCTCGTATTACAGGAATTAATTCCCTTGTCCATTCTTCTCAACGCAGACCAGTATTTTCAGACCAAAGTACTGCAAAATAGTTGACTTCAGGCTGCTCTTCACTAAAAAGGGGCTGCTCTTGCCCACTAGATAACAAAAAAAACTGTCAGATTTTCAGATATGGTGGCAGGCAGCTCCCATTGAGAGTAAGAGAGGGGTCCGCTCTCCCACTGAGAAATGAGGAGGTTTCCACCCTGTCTTCACACCTCCCTTCTTTTTCCCTCCCCAGCACATTGTGTCTCTGCCAAGAACAGCAGCAAATCTCTTCGGTTACACTACAGGCAATGGAGATTTCCCTGTGCACTTGAGAAGAACTGAAGCTTCTGCCAGCAAGATTTTCTTTCCAGATTCGGTCACCGTAAAGGTATGATTGTTTTGGTGGGGACGGAGATTCTTGGGTCCTCACTCTGCCGCTGAGTTGCTGCAAAGGCTTGAGATGAGTCATGTCATGCCTTCGTGTTTCTGTTTGCTCATCTCGTGACTGCTGCGTGGTGTAACACGTGTCCATTAAGTACCTTGTGGGAGATAGGAACAGCTTTTTAGCACAGTCGTGGTCTGGAAGCATTTAAAAAGTGCCTGGATCTATAGATATGTCAATAATGTCCTTGAAAACATGACAACAACACTCCTGTTAGAGAAGGAGAAACTGAGGCACAGAGTGGTGCAAAGCTGTTAGAACAAAAAATGTCAAAGGTTAGGCTATGATCCCTGTATCTCAGCATCTCAGTGAGAGGTCTCATTTTCAGAGACCTGCCAAAACTTTAAAGCCTGGGGCCTGGTGCATCCTTCTCCATTGGGGTGACATTCACTTGGGGAGCCAAAATTCATCTAGTGAAAAGCCAGAGTCTCAGGGGTAAAGCAAGGGTCTGATCCAATTCCCACTGCCATCCAAGGGCAGACTCTCATTGACGGCAGCCAGAACTGGATCAGGCCCCAGACACACTGAGGTCTGATGGCTCCGGCCAACAGAATTTGCCCAGTGAGTGCCAAGGGAAGCATAAGGTATTCTCATTTCAGCAGAGCCCGTCTGGTGTCAGCGAGTCCATCAGCTCCATCCTTCTAGCATACGTGACAGCCTGACAGCTGCCAAATACCTCCCTCAGACACCTTTCAGACGGCTCCTGTTTATTTTTAGGACAGCTCTTTCCAGTCAAGGCTCAGATGTGTATCATTACACAGAAAGGGGGGATGGCAGCAGAAAGAAAACACACAGCTATTATTTTTATTCCTTTGCCTGTGACGTGGTTGCAAACTTTTCTTGTGTACCCCATCTGCCCATATTGGGACCCTTTATTTTATGAAGAGATGATATTCTAGCCTATGAAAGGCAGGATAAGGAGAAGCATAGCAGCTAAGGAGAAGCATAGCAGCATAGTCAGCTTATGAAATATTGAAGCAGTGAAACCCTCACTGGAACACGTGAATGTCTAATGCCACTTCCAATTAATTTTGAATTTTTCATTAAACCATTATTAAAAGCAAGAGGACAGGAGAAATAAGGGAAATTGACTTGGGCAGTATATTAAGTACCTTAGTTTTGCTGGAGGATGTTTTATTATCTGTCCAAAGCAATTTTTTCACCAGCTCCTGACGGTTTGTGGGCTAAACAGAGATACAGGATAAAGTTCTAGATGGTCTTTCCTCAAAGTTATTTTAATCTCCATCCCCTACCCTGCGCCTTGCAGCCTACTTGGGTGATGTCTCTGGCATGTCATATCTGGAGGACAAGGCATTGAGTCAGAGTTCTGAGAATCTATGATAATGTGTCACTCTGGCATTATTTACAAATCAAATAAAAACTTATTGACTTAAGCTTTTCCCCATATTGAGGTCAAACAGAAGACATGCAAACATTCAGAGATGCATTCATTAGGAAAGGCCAAACAGCAATTTAAAACCCAGGTGGGGGATGAAATAAAGCAACAGCATTTATAAAACAGTCTCCTCTTCTCAAAGCTTCCTTATCCCATTGACTAGAGCAAAAGAGTAAAGCCTGCCTAAATTAGGTGCTTCATTAAGATGCCTCAAGCTGGTTGAGGTGATCCTGGGCCTTATAATGTCTTCTTATAATGCCTGAATAGAGACACTCATTTCTTAAGCTTTTTTATTTCTTTTTGGCAATGGCTGTGTTTTGCTGCTTGCTGTGCTGCTCTCCTTGCAGAGGACAACAGAGGAGAAGTGGGATGTTGCTTTATAAGGAGATAAAGGTTTCTTTATTTCCTGGTAGCAATCATAGGGAAATTGCAACATCTGGGCAAAATTTCACCCTGATTCCCCTGGCAGAGCCTATAAGTCTTTGGGGAAACCACTCTCACAGTGCTGACCTTTCAGGCAAAGAAGATACTTTGCTGTTTCCTGAAGCTCTCTGATGCCCGGACTTGTGGTCAGGAATGCTGAACACTAAGGATTTTCCTCTGGTGTTTGTTTGGGGTGAGTTTGTGTTTGGGAGCAGAGAGACAGCAAGGGATGAAGCATGAGAGGTGACTGCCCTTGTCAGATTGACCAGGCTGTACCTGCAACTCTGCAACACCGGGTACCAAAGAGGGGCTTTGTGTTAGACTCCACTGAGTACGCGATTCTGCTGGCAAACACCTTCTCTACCCTGCAATTGCCCTCCTGCTCTGTTTGCTGACAGTGCGGAGGGCTGCAGCATTGCAAGCTCTGAGACCCACACTGGGTGCTGGGGAGCATGGGGCTGGGAAAGGTTCGCTCGCAGGGAATGAATGGCCATGCAGGATGAATCTTGAGGCTTGACAGTGATAACTTAAGTTTAGAAATCTCCAGTCCAATATGCAGCCTGCACCTAACTCATTCAGTGCCCCAGATATTTCAGGTGAAGGGGCAGCTTGAGGCGCTAGTATTTATATTCCTGAAGTACCCAGAGGCCCCAGCTAGAGCTGTACCACCATGTGCCAAGTCCTTTACAGATAAGTAAGATGAGTAAGGCCTTTTCTTTCACCCACTGCCTTCCTCCTCCTGAGATGTGCTTGGTTAGAAAATGACTGGGCTCACTTTATATGTCAAGTTACATCTACAGCAAATGAACAAAGAGCTAATAAATGATTAGTAAATGCTTTGAAAAATGGGTAATTAAATGCAACAGCTTTTTAGAGTCCAATGGATAAGCACAAAATATGTAAGCCCAAGCGATAACACTTTCTCCCGATATAACTTATCTACAGCATACTGCTCACATCTGCAAGAGTGCTTAGGAATTAACTTCTTGTGCACCAGGAATAAAGAGGCCTTTCTATGATGGGGGAGCACTCCTCCTGGGGATTAGGGCAAAATACTCATTGTTTAGACCATTTAAAATCCAGAAAAGCTAGAAGGTGCTTGTGTTAACATATACGGGAGGTGTGAGTGATGAGGGAAAGTGACGGTCTCTGCACTGACTCTGTTCTGTCATCTGCCTGTCAAGCTACAGTGTCCTGTGCTCCCAGGCCAAATGGCCTCTCTGTTCCACTGAATTCCCAGCCACAATCTCCCATTCTTGCCTGGCACAGGGGAAAATGTCTCTGTCATCCTGCCCTGTTCCAGACAACAGTCAGGAGTTCTCCATCTGCTCCGGCAGCATAACAGATTCTTTTTTTTTTAAGATATCTCAAAAAGGGGGGTTGATCCTCCTTTCATTTTTTCTGGTACATATGAGGATTTCTGCCACTAACGCAGCTGAAGTTACCAAGCCAGACGGATCTTGCTGCAGTATCAGAATCGGACTCCAAAAGATCCTACAACTTCCCTGGGTAGCTGCCCAGCATCAATATTGCATTACTGGGAGCTGGTGGACTCCATTTGGCATAGGATTGAACTTAAAACAGGCCCCAGAAAAAAAAAGCTATGTATATTCAGCTTTGAAGGAGCAAACTTGCCTGGTTCTGGAACACAAATGAACCTGCAAGTTTTCTGAGCAGAAGTTGGATGCGAGTTGGTGACATTTTCTGGTGGAAAGGGAAATGTGAAGGAAAAAAACCAGTAACGCACATGTTAAATGAACCAGTCAAGTGCAGACAATGGAAAAGCTGAAAAATGGATATGGGGGAAAGCATTTTGCGGTGGTAGTTATTTCTCACTGCAGTTCTTTATAACTTCCCAGATGGGAGATTCATGATCCTAGGAAGAAGTCTGTATCCTCCAGGGTTTGGCCTGCGGCAGCCCATGACTCACTCGCCTACCAGGTTTGGCAGTAAGCTGAGAAACAAGCAAGACAGCAAAATGTCTTGTGGAAACAGCAAAGCAAGAGACAAATGAATTAATTGCTGGAAGAGCAGAAAAATAAACCACTGTGCACAAAGAGGGCCCTAGATGGAGAGAGACGCGAGGACTCATGCCACTGAGGACTCCAGAGGAGCTGGCATCCCAGGCAGCCAGCTCCATTCGTTTTCAGGTGAAACAAACTCAGGATGCTTCAGTCTTAAAAGGTGACGTAGGTGGAAATAGAAGATTTGAGGCTCTACCAGCCATTCCACCAGCAGCAAGACGGTTTTCCAGGGGCTCAAGGAAGAAAGAGGATTTGTGGATCTACATTGCCATCTAATGGCAAGGAAGAGCTTAAAGCATTCACCATGGCTCAGAAATGGGCTATAATAGCAAAGTAACTGAAGAGGGGATGGTCCACAGAGATGATTGTGTCTTTTGGTCTAATGGCAAATCCTTCTCTGCGACAGAATGAGTCTCACCGGTGAAGGCAATGCAGCCAGCCCAGGGAAAGGAAGGGTAGCCAAAATCTTGGGATAGAGGCTGCGGAGTCCTCCTCTTCTGGCATCCTCTCCACTCCATTCATTCTGGACGAGTCAGGAATGTTAACGTGCATATAGGATGGGATTTGCCTTCTTCTGGTGTACCAGATATTGGCAGTGAGACAGGCTTCCCGAGCAGGTGCATGTTTCAGGTGCTGAGTGAATTCTGCCATCCTATTCAAAACAGTGTCAAATTCAGCATTTCAGGTGTTCGAGACCCTGTTGGGAAATGCAGATAACCAGGATTATTTAAAAAAAGAGCTAAATTCCCCTTGGATCTAGGCACAGGAAGAGTAGATCTACCATTTTAGTCACACCTAGCCCAGTACCTTGTCTGCATCCATGGTGAGTAATGGATGCTTAATGAGACAGTATCAGAAAGAGGGTTTTACAGATTGTTTCTGCCCTTCACACTGGGAGACAGCCCTGCAGGGAGAACCCGCAAAGAAAAGAAATGCAGCGAGATGTGAGGGTTTATGGATTTTGTCATTTAAAAGGAAATACCAGGAAGAGACAAGTTTTATGTTCATTCTAGTGCCACCTTTGCTAATGATACGCCGTATTAGATAGTTTCTGGAACAGAATCTTTACAAGAGAGAGCGGACTGTTGGGACATACATCAAGAAACCAAGGGGAATTTGGTAAAGGATTGTCAACAGCTTCTTTCTTCTGCTTTGAAATGTTTCTAGCCTTGACACGTACAGCTTTGCATATGAGGAGGAGCTGAAGCTCAGTCGATGTGGAAGAGGCGGGTGACCTTTTATGACCAGGAGTTTAGAACAGAGCAGGAACGGGGGAAGAAAATGGGGTTATAAAGTGTCTGCTTTTCCCAGGTAGTGAAATGGGACACAGTGTGGGTCCCACCTAACTTCTGGGCAATAAAAAAGGAGTAGGGACTGAGTGCACAGGAGATTTTGAGACCTGCCAGACTTCAGGCCACAGGTCCGACCCCCTCCCTGTCTGTTAAAACGCCTGCTGCGACACGCTTCCCATGCAGTGTGCTGCCAAAGAAATGAGCACACTCTCGAACAATCCAACTTCATTTCCTTCTGGTATCCTCTCGTATTTATGCACCCAACCTTGCCAAGCCTTGCTAGGCCCAAACAATCCCTCTGGAAAAAAAAAAGGAAAAACAAAGGAGTTCTTTATAGCACTCTGCCGCCTGCCTGAAAAAAAGAAATGGTTTGGAGGGCTCTTCTTTCTCTCTTGGTTGCTCACTGTTTCCCAAGCTAATGAAAGCCAGAGGCAGTGAGAGTTACAGGATTGTCATTACTGAGAGACCAGAGTAAATTTTTCAGGTACTTCTCTCCAGTTCGTGAAGCAGGGAGGGGAAGAAGGGAATGTACCTCGTTGAAGGGCTACACAGGGTGACATGTTCCTTGATGTTCCTTTCTAAATGTGGCTCTGAGTCATGCTACAGAGTTGATTAGGAAAATTATCTTCCTGCAGTAGAAATACAAAGGCAAAAGAGTCTTGTTCAGTATTCACTTCCCCAGCCCCGATTCTGAGCCTGCCCAAGCCTGCGGCAGGAGAGGGGCTGGTGAGTTGGCTGGAAAGCCACCTCTGCTCATCTCAGTAATCAGAAATTATGAAGAGGCTGCAAGAGCAGCCACAGAAACAGCTCAAAACGTGCACCTAAGGCTACGTGCAGCTGTAGTCCTGAAGAGAAACGTGCATGGTCTTGCATATGCCTCCATCGCACAAGTTCCCATGTGCCAGGTCAGACGGGGCTAACGCAGTCCCTTCCCCCCTCCGTTTTCTCCCCCACTTGATGTGTCTCCAATGCCATGCCCCAAAACCTGCTCCTTCTGAAAAAGCGCTACAAACAGGGCCGGTGGCACATCCACCCCTCGTGGAAGCGTGAAACCGGTACACCCGTGCAGGGTCCGGTCTGGAGGCAGGATGCCCGCAACCATGATGGAGGGAGGGGAGCCCTGAAGGAGCCATAAAACACAGCCAGCTGGTTTGAACTCACAGGAGCAGCGTGTGAGCTGGACCACCGGGTCGCAGTCAGCAGAAGAAAGGTATTAAAGGAGTACATTGCCCCGAAGAAAGTTAGCGGAGATCATCTCGGCTGCACCGCACCGGCAGAGGCAGCTTCAGCATGGTGGTGGCTGCCAGGACCCGGTGACTCCTTGGGTGCTTCATTGCTGATCAGGGATCGCTGACCCTAAACCAACACGCGGGGTCTCACCATCAGCCCAAACCCCCCAAATCCCTGCAGCCACCCGCTGCCCTCGGCCAGGGCTGAGCCAGCAAACTCACGCCGGAGGAGGGCAAGGGAAAATGCAAGCTGTGATGGTAATCAATATGGTTTATTAGCGTTTAATGCCATTTCTGCGGGCTCAGCAGCACTGTTAATTTAGTGCCTCACCTTGACTCTTTAAACCTGTTCCCAGGCTCAGAACCTGTGTGGTTTTATCTTTCACTGTTCATCAGCATCGGACAAAAAAATGCCTGTGAGGCCACCTGGTTGCAGCAGTACCTGTGGGCCGGAGAAGGGGAGGCAAATACGCCCATTTCTGGGGGGAAAAGCACATTTAGTTATGTGAGGCGTTCTGAGGAGTAAAGCACCGGTTTCCCAGCGAACGCTCAACTTACAGCTGTTAAAAATTCAGAACATTATTCTATGGCGGGGGGGGAACACCAAGCGGCTGAACCTGGCGTTATTTAATTGCCGTTAATGAGGGAAAAAGGGCGCCTCTGGCAGCCATCTTGGGATGGGGCGGGGGGCGCCCTCTTTATAAGGCAGCGAGTGGGGCCGCTGGGGGCTGAGGAATTGGTTTTAGCAGTAGTGTGAGCGTTGCTTTTATTCTGGATGGAAAGAGCTGTAAATCTCTCACAAGAAGCACCCTGAGCAGCCTAGCGAGTGCTCTGACTGGCCTGGTGGTGCTCTGGCCCCCCTCATGGGCATTGTGCTGGTATCGGCTTAGTGTCCATTCTGCCATTGAGCCTAGATAAATAAGGGACAATTATTCCTCAGAAGTCTCTCCTGAAAGCTTTTCAGTGCTATGCCAGCTCACCCCAGAGGCGCTCCTGGGTCT
>NW_009259329.1:1724002-1727691 GCF_000687185.1 Egretta garzetta
TGTGAGCCCTTCAGAGGGAGAGCCTGGCAGGGTTTGCGAGGGTGTGCAGAGAGCTTGGGCTGTGTGCGGCCTGGGAGGGAGCATGGGGCTGTGGAGAGTAGAGCAGGGGCAGAATCAGGGGGGAAAGGGTCGTAGGGTGGTTAATGGGACCTGAATTTGGGAAAGAAGTGCGGGAGTATGAGGGTATGCAGGTCCCCTTGTGTAGCAAAATCAAGTCTCCTCTGGGAAGTGGAGTAAGTAAGCACTTGCTGCAGTCGGGACAAGGTGGGTGTCATGGGCTGTGAAGCTCCACTAGAGCTTCTGGAGGGACGGGAGAGGGCAGGTGGGGCATGGGGATGTGTTTAATAGGGCTGGGAAAGGAAATAGGGCTCATCCCGGTGCAGCTGGATGCTCTCAGTGTCCTCAGCAGAGCCGTTCCTGATGTTCTTCCCAGAGCCTACTCTTGTCTTGCCTGAAAGAGAGAAGGTGACTGCTTCATACAGCAGCAGAAGTAATTTACAGTGCTCATCAGACTGTAACTTCAGGTGTATTGTTCAGTTCCCTAAATATTTAGTGAGTGAAATTTCAAAGACAGGCACTGAAACTCACTGAATGCCTTTGAGCCTGGACTTGGGATCTGAATCTGACCTCTGTTATGTATTATACTTTTAAGAGATGATAGCTAGTTCCTTAACACCAGTGCTTATTTCCACAGAAAAAAAAACAACCTGCTGTCTCATTACATATCCTGCATCTTCTTATAACATAAGCTAAGCTATCACTTAAGAGTAGGGGTTTTTTTAAATTATTTTATGCATGAATTTATTTTTGAAGTAATCCTTCCCTTTCCATCGTTAGTCTTATGCCATTATTATAAGAAGCCAGGCCTTCCCCATAGATCTATTGGGCTGTTTAATTGCTCTGCAAACATGGAGGGGTGCTAATAAGCTTTCTTTCAAGCATGTGTTCGTATGTCAACACATTTGCTTCTGTCAGAAGCTTAAAAATGGAAACAGTTTTCTCTTTAAGAAAACAGGACCCAAATAAGGAGATGATGGAGAGGTGAAGATTCCTCTAGTGAGTCTGTTCCAGCTCATTCCTTAGAAAGGCTGCGCATGAAAGATCAGAGAAGAGGCCAACAGATCTGGGTTTTGTCCAGGGGTCTCTCGGTTTAAAGCTCTCTACAACCACTTGAGCTCATTTTCCCTGTGACTTGTCTGGGTACAACTTCATTCTCTGCCCAAGCTGTTAAAAAATCTTAAACTTTACCCTTCAGAATTCTTTCAGTTGCACAACAGATACAACCTATTCCTTAGCAAAAATGGAAGCTATCAAGAAAAAGATGCAGATGTTGAAGTTAGACAAGGAGAATGCCATTGACAGAGCAGAGCAGGCTGAAACAGATAAGAAGGCAGCTGAGGACAAATGCAAACAGGTAAGTAGAAATAAAATCACTGATTGTGTATGCGCTGTGGAAATGAGTGTAACAAAATACTATGTTGCAACTTTCTGATTCGGAAAGCAAAATTATTTGAAGTCGGAGTTTTCTGTTAATCTTCTTTTAAAGTCTTTTGCCTTTCTGTGATGTTACACTCGTACAGCCAGGGCTAGGTACTAACTTCTCTTTTCAGCCATCTGGGTCTTTGCAAAATTAGCACTATCCACAGATTATTAGGAGTACTTTGTCTAAGTCTTCTTGACTCTTACATAGTTGCCTTAATTTTCTTGTGCTTGTGATTCCATGGAAAAGGCCTCACATATTCAAAATCAAAGCTGTATACCTTGAACACCTGTAGGACTAGTGTTAATACCTCCTGAAGAGTCAGCTGTGCCTAAACATTAATTGAGCCTCTCCTTGAAGTGAATTAATAAAGTTCACTTGCCTAGTCCTTGGTATAGTGAGTGTCCCTTAGAGGTACCAGCTGTGACTCAACAGTAGATAATGTATTATTTTTTTAAGAAGAATCAGAAATGTCTTAATTTGAAAGCTCTTCTTTTAACTGGATTATACTGGTAGCATTTTCACATTATTTTGCTTGTCAATGTTCTTTATTCCGGGTATGTACCTCATATTTGAGCTGTAGTATTTTCAGACCGATCTTGAAATGTACGTTTCATTCACACACTCATTGACATTTGAGTTTCTTATAGCACTTTGTGTAAAATTACCGTGTCTTATTCTTTCACATCTTCTAAATGTGGCTGCTTCTACTACATCTTCCAGGCTGCTGTAATATGTTATTAGCATTCATTTGGCCAAATATTTCTTATGTTCAGTTTGAGATCCTGGGTGATAGAACTACACTTTGAACTGATCATCCATTTAGCTAAAGCATCAGGAAAAAAGTTTCCAAAAGGGTCAGCTGCTGCTGTCTTCCCCCTCCACCAGGAGAACCACTTGTCTCTCCTGTGTCCTTACAGAAAGCTTCTACAAGCTGCACACATCGCCCCGTGTACGTAGTTCCTCTTTCTTTCCTTGCTTCGGAGGTGCTGCTCAGTTGCTGTTCTGTCGGGCCGCAGCCCCCAGCTAATCTTTCTGCGCTCAGTCACGGCCGCCAGCAGACTGCTACTCAGAGCAGTTAATGGTGACAGAATGCTTAGCCTTCCTTTACATTTAATTATCAAAGGTGATTTCCTACGGAGTGATGAATGACACGTTTGTGGGAATTTTCAGGTATCCACATAAGGGTAATTCACAATAAATAGCCAGAAGAGAAAAACAAATCTTTGATCTTACTCCTCTTTTCTCTATTGTCTCAAATTTTTCAGCTTTTTTTTTTAATGTGGGCACCGTACTCAAGTAGTGATTTTAATGTCATAGACAAAGTAAGCATCACCTCCTTCGTCCTGGTTACTGTCCCACTGTTAAAGCATCCCAGCAAGCGTATTCAGTTCTCTCACGCTGCTTACTCTGAGTAAAAGTAGAGCAACGTTACAATGTTCAAGAATAGCACGCTACCCAAAATGTCGTCGAAGCTCTCTTTGAAGCTAGAATGAACAAAGTCAGTGTACTAAAACACAAACTATTTTGAGTGAACTATTTTGATAGACAAAACTTATGTGAAGGCGGAGCTAAATGGTTAAATCAGTTTCTCTGCAGCCTAAACTGGTTTGTATTGCAAATAAAACGGTGGAGCAGATGGGTGTGCAGGCGCACCCTTATCAGCAGCGAGCCTCCTGATAATGCACATTCTTTGGAGAGCATGAGACAGTTTGTCATTAAACAGGCTCCCAGCAGGTTATAAATAGTACCACGCCAGTGTGCAATATGGATTTATATGGTATGGAGGAGAGCGTCCCAACCTCGTGGTAAGATGGAGCCTACCTTGTTGGCCCACAATTGGTCAGAGAATAATTCAGGTTGGAAGGGTCCTCTGGAGGTCATCGAGTCCAGCCAGACCTGTCCCCTCCCGCTTCCAGAGTGTCACCTTTGGCAGCAGATGATGGAAGGAACAACCACTCCATTTCTCTAGCTATACAGGAATTGAGTAGCATCCTAATAAATCATCAGGTGTTAGAACAAACACAAGGACATAATTTTAAAACATTTATAATTACGCTGTAGAATTAACTGCTGCAGGATATTGTGGAGTCCAAAACAGAAATGAGGTGGAAAAGGGCTTATCCTAAGTTATGTATTAAACCAGATGCTGTGTGTGCAGCGGCGGGGAATGTTGTTCTGAGGATGATATGTTTTTAATGCTCTTTCC
>NW_009259329.1:1727726-1728157 GCF_000687185.1 Egretta garzetta
AGAACTTTGATCTGGTCTTTTGTGACTCTTTCTATGTTAGGTTACGTTAAAACTAATAGTAAAGAGAGGTTTTAACAATATTAAACTGTAACTGATAATACATCAGAATGCTCACTTCGGGTTTTTTTCTCTCTTGAAAGGTAGAGGATGAGCTGGTAGCTCTGCAGAAAAAGTTGAAAGGAACTGAAGATGAGCTGGATAAGTACTCGGAGGCTCTCAAAGATGCCCAGGAGAAACTGGAGCAGGCTGAAAAGAAGGCGACTGACGTATGTACCAAGAGCTAATGCTTGCCTGTAGCTCACAGAATCATTTAGGTTGGCAAAGCCCTTTAAGCTCCCCCAGCCCAACCACCCCCCTACCCCTGCCATCCCACCCCCAAACCCTGGCCCTCAGCACCGCCTCTGCCCAGCTGTTAAATCCCCCCAGGGCTG
>NW_009259329.1:1728253-1728903 GCF_000687185.1 Egretta garzetta
GCAGCGATGACTCCCCTCAGCCTCCTCTGCTCCAGGCTGAACCCCCCCAGCTCCCCCAGCCGCTCCCCAGCAGCCTGGGGCTCCGGACCCCTCCCCAGCTCCGCTCTGCATGTGTTGCGGTGCGTATGCAGCACACGGATGATAAGAATCGCTGAGAATTTTTGTACAGCGGTACTTTGGTCGGGGGATAGGAAAGGCAGTGTTACGTTTCCGGTACGTAAGTCTCCTGTCCACTCTGCCAAAATGAGCTCGGGCTGGCTGGCCTGCGCCGAGTGCTCAGCACACGCAGCTGCCCTGGGAGCCAGCGCCGCTCGGGGCTGAATGGTGCCCATAGGGTAAGCCACAGCGCTGCACCCATCAGGGGGTTCCGAAACGGAGGGAAGTGTTTGTGAGTGGGAATCCTTTAGAAAAAGGTGAAATCTCCTTAATCGAAGTAAACAAAATGGTAATCTCTCGGGGAAGCTGGGATCTGCTGCGGTGTGAGGATGCCGTTTGGCTTCAGCCAGGCTTAAAAGCCAGTCCCAGCTCCCCAGCCACAGGCCCGTTCGTTTTGATGTCAGGATGCTTCCTTGTAGCTGCTCTCTTGCCTGCGGGGGCCCAAACACGGCAGGAACGGACCGGAGCGCAGGACCTGGCAGTCTGCTGACCCC
>NW_009259329.1:1729461-1732465 GCF_000687185.1 Egretta garzetta
CCGCTGCTTATCGCGCTTCGGGGCCGTTCCCGTCGGAAAAGGCGTTGCGAACACCGATGGGCATCGGGAAGCGGTTACGAGTTTAATAGGAAATGGCTGTTTAATTAGGAAAAAGCACTGCATGACAACGAGCGGGGAGTTCCCGCCTCTCGGCGCCGCACCGCTGGCTCCAGCACAGCTGGGAAATGTCCGAACTGCTGGAAAAGAACTTTCCCTCCTGGTTTGCACAGAGAAATGAGAACTCTCCACCAGCGTGCGGCTCTCCCGGGGCCGGACAGCTGGTTTCACTTAGATTTGTGTGTGATCAGCCTTCCCGGCATCTTCCTGCTATTTTATCACATGTCAGCGAGTTAGTTTTACCGTATAAGGACTGCGGGCTGCTTCTGGGAGAGGTGGAGCCAGACCAGCTTCCAGCTTCCCAGTGGCCCTGTCTCCATAGCTTTGGAATCTTGCTTAATTAAAGTATGACTTAAAAGTGTCCTGTCTAGCGGAAGGAGTTGCAGGCTGCCACAGAACAGATGCCAGTGTTCTACACGATCGATGCCTTGTGTGTAAATCGAGAAAGTTAAACCCATAGCACTGGGTAGAAAACAAATGAAAAGCCGGATAATTTATGGCTAGAGGAATCCTGGGTCAGCTTCCATTTGGATCAGTCACTGAAATCCTTTCCAAGATGGTACAGCTGTGAACGGAAACCACTTCCTCCAGCTTAGGAGGAGCAGTCGTAACCAAATTTGAGATGCTGCAGCAAACCAAGGATTTTTTCAAAGTATTTAACATAAAGCATAAAGCAATTGCTCTTCCAGGATCTATGCCCATAAAAGTGGGGGTTTTTTTAAAAAAAAAAAAAAAAAATCTTTAAACCAAAAGTTAATCTCATACATAGCAATCGTGCTCAGATTTGGGGACAGTTAGGTGCACAAGCCTGGCCGTTATTAAAGTAGGGGTCTATCGTCCTTCAAATAACAAGCAATTAAGGGAGCCATAGCTTAATAAACACCCTGTGCTTATGGACACCAATTTGTCCGTATTGTCTATGCGAGCGTTTCTCCCAACAACCTCTCCATTTACTACCTAGGCTGGATTTTCAACATTAATAGTGTTTCCAATTACTGTGCAGGTTATTCAATAATATATAAACAGACCCATTATTAAGAAGTGCTTTCTGCTTAATTCCTTAAGCACCAGAGGAAGCAATGAAAAAGGAAAGTGAACTTATTTCAAGAACATCGCTAATTCTGCCCTATTTGTGTTGCAAAGCAGACTGACTCTCCCATGCTGAGGCCAACTGTGTCTGCCCGGCTGACCGCGTAAAGATTATATAGCATTTGCAGGCAAAGGAGCCCGCAACGGATAATGAAATGGCTTTAACTTCAGCGGTGTGCTATGGCAGGGTACGGCTGCAATCTGTGATGGAACCAAGAACAGAAAAATCAACCGTGAAGTTTTTGGAACACGCTGTTAGGGCAGCAGTTCAAGTTTTTAACTTTGGAATCCTACGGGTAGATCCTGCCCTGTAAAGTGATCTGAAAATCACTCTGCCTCGGCAATGGGTGCCTAATCCGTGGCTGTATGGCAGGAATGATAAGTACCCTTAAAAAAGGAAGGAGAAGCACATACTCCGTACCTTGACATTCCTGAGATGCCATAGTTTAAACAAACAAAAAGCAGGGACAGAAAGGTTCCTATCGAGGAGCAGCCTTTGTGGGTTTATGGAGATTGATGAGATGGGAATGCGTGTCGGCCAGCAAGTGGCTTGGAGGAGCAGCCTTTGCGGTTTTATGGAGACTGATGAGATGGGAATGTGTGTCGGCCAGCAAGTGGCTCGTTTGCAACCTCAGGTTTGGGTGGTTGTGTTCCCTACAGGCTGAAGGTGAGGTGGCGGCTCTGAACAGACGCATCCAGCTCGTGGAAGAGGAGCTGGATCGGGCCCAAGAACGGCTGGCCACAGCCTTGCAGAAACTGGAGGAGGCTGAGAAAGCAGCGGATGAGAGCGAGAGGTACGATTCCTCTTTTTTTGTTTTTCTTTCTTTTTTTTTTGTAAAAAAAATTGAATGCGTATGAATAAAATATTCCTGTGTAACTTAGGATCTGCATGTGCCAATGGGCATTGCAGGTCAGAGACTTTTTTTATAAGCTTGAATAATCCTGTTGGCTCTGAAGAACGTGATGGCGTGGCCATAACGGGCCACTTTTTGGTTACGCGTATGGAATTCCACTTTAGGACCTTTGAGATAAACGTGCTAAAATGCTGCTGCATTAAACACCCTCGCTTTAACTTCTGCAGAGGAATGAAGGTCATTGAGAACAGAGCAATGAAAGATGAAGAGAAAATGGAGATTCAGGAAATGCAGCTGAAGGAGGCGAAGCACATTGCTGAAGAAGCCGACCGCAAATACGAAGAGGTAAAAGGGATAAGGGGAGGATTAAACGCGGGGGAGCACCGCCAACAGCTTTGTTGCTCTTCAGTGTCGCCATTCTTCGTACGCGCTGCGCTCTGTGGTGCTTCGACTTTGGAATGCTCCTAAAAAAGGAGTAATTTTCCTAGCGACTTTAGAGGCACCTGAGGTATTTAATGCTAAGAACAGTGCAAAATCTGATTTATTTGGGGAAAAGGTCTGTCGTGCCTGTGCACGTATTTATACACCAGTCCCGTTGTTCAGAAGGAAAGCGCAAGTGAAGTGCCTTGAGAGAAACCTGGAAGAATCATAGAATCCTAGAATCACTTTGGTTGGAAAAGACCTTTGAGATCAAGTCCAACCTTTAACCTACCCCTGCCATCCCACCACCAAACCCTGGCCCTCAGCACCTCATCTCTCCTTCTTTTAAATCCCTCCAGGGATGGGGACTCCACCACCTCCCTGGGCAGCCCATTCCAGAGCCTGACAGCCCTTTCGGTGAAGAAGTTTTTCCTAATGTCCAGCCTAAACCTGCCCTGGCGCAGCTTCAAACCATTCCCCCTCGTCCTATCATCTGTTACCAGGGAGCAGAGGCCGACCCCCCC
>NW_009259329.1:1732783-1735150 GCF_000687185.1 Egretta garzetta
CGTGGGGTTGTTGTGACCAAAGCGCAGGACTCAGCCCTTGGCCTTGTTGACCCTCATACCGTTACAGACGGGCTCAAATCAGCTATTTTCTCTTTACAGGTTGCCCGTAAACTGGTTATTTTGGAAGGTGAACTGGAAAGAGCTGAAGAGCGTGCAGAGGTGTCCGAAGTGTGAGTAACTTCAGATACATGGACGCCGTTTCGGATACAGTAAAGCCCCAAGCTGTGTCTGTTTCAGTACAAAAATCTACCACTGGTAGGCAGGCGTGCAGTGTACGTCGAAAAGCTTTTTTGTACCCTGTACACCCAGTTCTTTCCTTTCAGACTTAATGATTGCTTAATCCCTGGTACTTTGAGACTTCTGGAAAATTAAGTCACAGCAGGGACAGTAGGAAGTTACACTTTTTTTTCTCCCCCTCTATAGTAAATGCAGTGACCTCGAGGAGGAGTTAAAGAACGTCACCAACAACCTGAAGTCTTTGGAAGCTCAATCTGAAAAGGTCGGTTCCTTCTGCAAACTGAGGGATAGGGGCGATGTCAAAATGTGTAAATTAAGATCCCCGGGAATAACCCAGAGGTACAACGGGAGAGGGTCCAGCCGAGTGCCCGCTGGGCAGGGTCTGGCTGTTGCTGACGCTCAATCAGTTCTGCCCAAACCCGAGTCAGTCCAGACCAGGGCCGAACCCCCGCCCCTCGCAGGCCAGCCCGCTGCTGACCGCTCCGGATTTTCTGATCTTGCTCTTTTTGTGGCCGTGGCCCTCGACCACGCAAATTGTCAAAACTCTTGATTTCGTTAAACAGGCATTTCGGGCTGGCTTGGTGGTGGGGAAGCCTTCACGCGCTCTTGCACGTTCAGCAAAGGCGAGAGCTGACGCGCGAAGGCGCTTGGGCACCCCCAGCCTTAAACTGGCGGTTTATGACCCAAGTCTGAAATGCCTTGGAGAGGGGGGAAAGTACAGCAAGGATGTTTGCAGCCGCTGGGAAAGGAAAAGTGCTTATAAATAGGTTGTGGTTTCATAAACATTTATTATTGTTGCTACAACTTCCCTTAAAGAGTATTTATTGTTTTCACAGTACTCGGAAAAAGAAGATAAATACGAAGAAGAAATCAAGATTCTCTCTGACAAGCTCAAAGAAGTAAGCTCGCCCATCCCCCAGCCACACCTCGCCATCATGTGTTAACAGCATACGATTACTCTTCTCTTTTTTTTTCAGGCTGAAACTCGTGCTGAATTTGCGGAGAGAACTGTCGCCAAACTGGAGAAGTCTATCGACGACCTGGAAGGTACGGACGTGCTCGCGTTTCAGTTAGAATGCTCGATTTCAAATCAGAAATCAGAATTCTAGGAGTGGGTGTGTGAGATTTTCCTGGGAGAGAGGCGCTCGTCGGGCGTATTGGTAGATGGGCGCGAGGTCTCCACTGGGACACGCCTGGCCCGGGCGGCACCTCCCGGCCGGAGGAAGTCGTCCTGAAAGAGCTTCCCTGTGACAACCACCCCGGTTTTGGCCAACTCCCAGACGCGTGGGCTCAGGGGCGCTCTGTGTTAATAACAAGACAGACCCCTACTTGATCTGATTACTGAACAATAATTTTGAGAGATTAAAGAAAAGGAAACGTAGGTGAAGCTTCTGCCCTGCAGCCGGGGGGGGTTTTGCTTTCGCACCGATACTCAGTCACGCGTCTCTTTTCTTCTTTTGTTTTCCTCAACCGCTTTGGCTGCTGCCTTCTGTCTCCGTGTCTCCTCCTGTGCGCCTCTCCCTCTGGACTGTCTCTGCATTTCTTGCTGAAACGCTCCCCCCGACCGATAGACGAGCTCTACGCTCAGAAGCTGAAGTACAAAGCCATCAGCGAGGAGCTTGACCATGCCCTCAATGACATGACCTCCCTGTGACCCGCGGGGGGCCGGGGGCCGCTCCGACGCGCTGCCTTTCTTACGCTTTTCTTGCCTGCCATCCTCTCACTTCTGTGCAACTTCCGCAAGCGACCCTTCCACCTCCTCTGTAAGAACTGAGCTCTCAATAAAAACAAGATACCTCTGCCGTTCAGCTTTTGGGGTTTATTTCCTTATAAAAGACGCTAGCAACGACACCGAAAATAAGTTTGGCCCCTCACGCCGGGGGTGGGGAGCGCTGTCAGGCGGGGCGGGACCTGGCGTGCTGGCAAACGCCCCGGGTTTCGGTGTTCCCAAGGGCGCCCGCGCTGCTCCTCCTGCCCCGGTACAAATGCTCAGGACGGTGAAAACTCTGAAGGCCGCGTCCTACAAATCACGCGGTACCGCAAAGTGCAAGCTCGTCCCATTGCACAGAAAAGGCGTCCCAAAACCTCACTAAATGAGAGCGATTACCAAAAAAAAAAAAAAAATGGGCG
>NW_009259329.1:1735268-1735530 GCF_000687185.1 Egretta garzetta
GCGGGCGACCTCGCGCCCCTGCCCGAGCAGCCCCGGCCCCCCCGCGCCTCTCACTGTCGCTTCCCATTAAACCGTTTCTCACAGTCCCGAGGTCTCCTCCTGGTCTTTGTGCAGCGCTTCTGCTCGGGTGACGTCACGAACCAGCGGACAGGTAAAGAGGTGACGTCGCTCTTTCACACCCACACACCCTGCCAGGCTCAGCCTGGCGCTGGCGGCGCCGCACGCGTCTTCCGCCCGCAGCAGGAAGTGACGCTCCGCCGGG
>NW_009259329.1:1736344-1737498 GCF_000687185.1 Egretta garzetta
GGGGGGGAGAAGCTCCGCTGCGCCCCCCCCTTCTCAGGGAGCAAAACTCCGAGCAGCGAAATGAAGAGGGGAAAACCGGTGATTTTGGTCCTTTATAGAAGCTGACGGTAACGCGGTTCCTTCTCTTTGCAGGGATTGATTTTAAAATTAGAACTATAGAGCTCGATGGCAAGAGAATTAAGCTGCAGATCTGGTAAGGCTTTTCCTCTGAAGTCAACCGAGTTAGGGTGCGACAGCTTGGGGGGGGGCTTAAGGGGGGGGGCATCGTTGGGTTTTTACTCCTGTTGTCGCTCTTCAGCGGTTATGGGTGTCTTGGGAATAAAAGGATGGTTTAAGCGCACTTAAAGACTGGTTGAATAATATTAAATTAAAACTTTCGGTGGCTTGGACTTGAGCGCAGTGGCGTGGGTGGTTTGCATCAGCCCCCCCCTCCCCATGTTCCATCTCTTCCAGGGACACTGCCGGGCAGGAGCGATTTCGAACCATCACAACTGCCTACTACAGGGGAGCAATGGTAGGAGCGCGGCGGGGCAGACCGGCGGGGTTTAACGTGGGTTCCGGCGCCTAAGCTCGGCCTAGCTGAGTATTTGCGGTTGTGCCCCCGTTTCAGGCGGTGCTGGGGCGAGGCGGGAGCTCCTGGAGGCCGCGGCCTCCGCGCCTCGCTCCGTAAATACGCGTCCCGCGAGGCACAAACGCTCGTTGTGCAGGACGGTGACCCAGCTTATATTTTTTAAAGACGATCTTTGTTACGTTGCTCCTTCCTGCTACGGACACGTCTTTAACTCTTGCTTAAACTGAGCCTAGCTGAAATAATCTCTCTTTCTTAATCTTTAGGGCATTATGTTAGTCTACGACATCACCAATGAAAAATCTTTTGAAAACATTCGGAACTGGGTCCGGAATATCGAAGAGGTAATTTCTCTATTTACTGGCTGAATACCAAAGTTGCTGTTCCTTCCTCCAGAAGCAGCTGAAGCCTCGATGCTTCGCAGCTGTAAAGTTCCTTTTGAATTCACGTACTTGGAAAATAACTGGGATGAAAACCAGCGATGACTTCTGGAATGTCGTGGTTAGCGGCAGCTCGTTGTGCTGGCGCGCGGGGACCGAAGGGACGACGCGGCCCTGCCCCAGGGGGCACGCGCCTGCGGCGAGCT
>NW_009259329.1:1737695-1750235 GCF_000687185.1 Egretta garzetta
CCCGCGTCAGGCGCTGGCTGCGTGCCGCGTCTTTTTGAGGAGATTTGTCCAAAAGTGCCCAAGCCAAAGGCCTCTCTCTGGTCTGCTTCTGTCTCAGCACGCCTCTCCAGACGTTGAAAAAATGATCCTTGGGAACAAATGCGATGCAAATGACAAGAGACAAGTTTCTCGAGAGCAAGGGGAGAAGGTGAGTGCTGGAGCCTTCCTGCATTTATTTCACCTTAGACTTTTCGGAGGGTAACAGCAGCGGCCGTTGCTGTCCGCGCCGCTTTGGCACCTGGGTGGTATTTGGAAGCGGAACTTGCCAACGTCTCCCCGGCTGTAGCTGCGAGGCCCTCCCCGCTTCCGAGGAGGATGAGTCTGTGTTAAGAATTCTTGTTGATTTTCTGGTCAAGACGTGCGAGGCGCAAGGCAGCGAGCTGGAGGGGGTTTTCCTTAGGAAAAGGAGGGGAAAAAGCGCGCAGAGTGGGACGTTTAGGAGGCTGAAAAGCCGCTGCGCCGAGGGAGAGGGGATTGTCCTCTCTGACGTCGGACGTTGCTCAGCCAAGGTGGAGAAGGGGCTGACAAGATAGCTGTGCACGGAGGGGAAATAAAAGACAAAGGAGCAGATTAAAACGCTGCGGGGTGTGAAACAGCAGGACAAGGCCGGGGGGGAGCAGGTGCTCACAGGAATGAGACTCTGTGCCGAATTTTTGCTAATTGTTCCACTCGGGTAAAGCCCCGAGTTGCTCCGAGTCGCGCTGGGAGGGGCGGATCCCGCGGGGTCGGTTGTATTTAGAGCTGTGCCCACAATCGCCCGACTAACGTGAAACCTGCTTTTGTTCAGCTTGCTGCGAGTTTTGGGATTAAATTTATGGAGACCAGTGCAAAAGCAAATATAAACATCGAGAACGTAAGTACGGCGACCCACCCCCTCTGGTTTTTGCCTCCTTTGGGCAAACGAGCAGTGAGGACGCTTGCCCGTCCTGGCTGGGCTGCTGGATACCGCAGCTGGGCCATGAAGTACAAATCCCTGTATTCCATGAAGGCGTTGTCTAACCTTCGTTATGCTAATTTATTGTCTAACCTTCGTTATGCTAATTTATTGAAATTGACCTTGGTGCTTAGCACATACCACAAGGGCGTTCCAGCCAACGGCGTTCGAGCAGCACAGTGAAAAACTCGGTTTCATGGCTTTGTGTTCAGTAACGCCGGTGCTGAAGGGCGACGTTTGGCCGCGCGAGGAGGCCTGGGGGTGGGGTGCGTCATTGGGGCGCTCGTGCTCAAAAAGGGGCAGGGGGGAGGAGAAAAGGAGCGGTTGGGGGGGGGGAACCTGAAAACTTGGCGTTCTCCAGAAGTTCGGTATGTGTAGAAACTTGGGAAGGCAGCGGGTTGCTACGCAGAGCTGTGCCCATGTCGCTTCTTTCCCGTGTAACACCCTAACGCTGTTGCTCGTCACAGGCGTTTTTCACTCTCGCAAGAGATATCAAAGCAAAAATGGACAAGAAGTTGGTGAGTAGCCTTGACCTGGTCCGCGCTGAATTTAAATAGGGGGGGGGCAAAAAAAACCCCCAACCAAAAGCCAAATGGGCAGCGCTGTTCCACAGTGCGTTTTGTGGCCTGTTTCATGGGGGATGCAGGGAGGGTTATAGAAATTTCTTTTTTGTTTTGTCAAGGTACGCTCTGACCTTGGCTTATAAACAGTCGTCTCTGCGTTTCAGGAATTAGCTGCGGTGGTTGAGGTCTTCTAAATAAAATGATCTTGGTTTATTGAAAGTCAAGTGAGTGGCAGGGCAGTGTAATGATACTTGTTGCTCTCGCAGTCTGAAGGACAGGCTCCTGTGGTCGAGGCCTACAGGAGGCCCGCTTCGTGTCAGCCTAGCCTTGTTTAAAAGTGGCTGAAGAACGAAAGCAGTTTCTTGCTAACCTTGGCGAAAGCGTCCTGCGAAATGGTTGGGTTCCCTCTTGTACACCACGTAAACGTGCATTGATGGCGGTTGTTCCCGACGCAATGACGCCAACACCGATTCCCTCTGTTATTGAGCACCCCCACCTTCACGTGGCCAGGCGCGTGCTGACAGAGCTGTGGTATTTGGGGTCTTGCTGACCATTCCCGAGTGCTCCAGCAAGAGCCAAACATGTCCCGTAGTGTTTTTGGTTTTTTTTTGTAATCTCAGCTGTCTTTGAGTGTATAGAAAGAAGAAGAATAGGCGCAGCACGTGTTAGTGGAAGCCAAAAGTAGCAGATGCAGTTCTCTAGTTCTCATAGCGGCTGACGGAAGGCTCAGATAGACGAGTGATGTCTCCTGTTGGTTTTAGGGATGGTTTTTGTGTTTAAAAAAAAAAAAAAAAAAAAAAAAAAAAAAAAGAGGGGATGAAGTGTGGATGCGAGATCTTGCAACGGTGCTGGAAGCTGTTACGTGTAAATCGGTAACTTCATCTTCTTTGCATCTTCAGGAAGGCAATAGCCCCCAAGGCAGCAACCAGGGAGTCAAAATCACACCAGACCAGCAAAAGAAAAGCAGCTTTTTCCGATGTGTTCTTCTGTGAGGGACACGGCCTTAACCTGAGCATCTGCTCAACGGAACTGGACTGTGCCTGCTCTGAGTGAGATTTCCTCTGTCTGTGGACTTAGCATTTCCAGCATACCTTGTCACGTTGTGACCATCTGAATAAGAAATTGTTTATTTTAGTAATTGTCTGACTCTTCAATTTTGGAGACGAAACAAGTTTATTTTTGTCAGATTGCCACTGGGCATGTGTGTTGTCTAGCAGAGGGAGCACAGATCGAATGTGACCTGTGACGCGGCACCTTTGCTGACAGGCTTCCATCTTTTTGCTCCTCTGTAATGTATCCCAGTGAGACAGATTAAGTTAGGATCAGAGTAAGAAACTGCAATGCCAATATTAGTAAAGTACAGGCATGTGTACGTGTGCAGGTCCACATCTACGGATGCACCAAAGCGTCGATGAATGCGCTCGGTAAGCAGTGCAGGCTCCTACCTTTGCAGAGGTAGAAGGAAGCTTTCTGCAGCTCCATCTCTTTGCTACTACAGAGAAAATCCTTTGCCTGTTACGTATTCGGTTGCGTTGTTCCAGACAATCCACAAGTACAGTTGATGTTTAAAAAAAAAAAAAAAAAATCCTCCTCAAAGGAATCTATTTTTTTAAAAAACCAAAGCGTGCTGTAAATAGAATGGATCCTTACCATCAGGATGTACTTCATCCCTGTTAGACTGGACCGTGCTGAACTCGGCACGCCAGGCACGTTTCCCAGGAGACGACAGCTACAGCGAGTCCCGTGCCAATGATCCCTCGTCCGTTTTTAGAGAAACGGGCCCTGGTTGGGGCAGGGGAACTTACTCAGAATCTGTAACGTTACAACGGGCGGCTTTTTCTTCTCCAGTTGAGAACAACTCCAGAGCTGTCGTGATGTAGTAGCTAGTTCTAAATTGTGACCAGAAGATATATTGCACTGCTTCCAGTTGTGTGTTCTCATGCACACTTGCTCACATATGCAAATAAATGTTGCACATACGAACACTTTCTGAAAACAAACTTTTTTTAAACTGAGATTTGCCTTGCTGCCGTCTATCGATCATTTCAGATTTCAAGCAGCAACAAACCTGTTAATAGCGTGCATCAATGCAAACGACGTTTAGCCCTCAGTGGAGATACTCTGTGTATTTATTCCTATAAACACAGTCGATGACATTCCGATGTGTAAAAGGTAACGGCCAAGCACAGCTCCTAGGTAGCTGATCGCTCGCAGTTCAGCAGCTGTAAGCCTGACTCTGAATTAGACTGACAAAAGGGGCCAGTAAGAGCCAGCTACTCCAAAGTCTGCTGTCAAGTGATTGGAATTACAGAATATTTAATTCAGATGAACATATCAGCTGTGTCCTGCAACTCACTGGAATTGTTAACATGCTTTGTTTACATTGACAACTGCACTTAAGGGTAAAATTAAAGCTGATTTTAAAGTTAATGGATTTACTCACCAGTTTTGTTTTCTTCAAGTTTGTGATATTACGTTCTGGCCTCAGAGTAGCGCTCGTGTTACTGCAGTTAAAGATCTGTCAGGTTCATCATTAAACTTTATAAATCTGCAGCATGCAATTGGGCTCGGCGAGAATATTGCCTGGTTTTCAAAAATGGTGAAAGGAATTTCTACTGTAGAAGTTACTGGTTCATAAAAATGCATTTTATATGCTACCAAGCTTTTTTTTTTTTTTTTTTTAATAGCTAGCAGATTACAGCGCGCTCTGTTCATGATTTAAGTCGCACGTAAAGCTTTCCTCTAACCGGGACCTTACCATGGGGATTTTTTTGTTTACTTGTGGCTTTTTAGCGTGAGGACGTGGTGAACGTGCACCATGGTGGATTACCCGCAGATGTATTTGTAGGATAAAATCATGTTTGGCTGCTGAAGAGCTTTCTAGTCAGTATGTGCTTCAAGGCGTAGTTGATACAGAGCTATAGATCAGACAAGCGATGCTTCTATCTTGAGATAAGGATGCTTTTAAAGACAGACTTTGTGTGTGCTTCAAGAAATGGAGGCAGAATTGGGGAGGCGATGAAGGCATGGTCTGAATGTTGCTTTCCTATACAGAACAGATCTGTTTCATGATTTGTTTCTGGCTTAGTAGTAAATGCGGATTGTCTCGCATCCAGCCAGCCAGATGTTGCAGCCAGACTTACTTTTCAAAGCGACTACTGGAAAAATAATTGGTGGGTTGTAACTTGGTATCACAGGCTGCCCACCGTGACACTGGGTATCGCCCGTTGACAGTTATCTGAATCAATAACTCCGCCTGAGATGGGAAGGAAAACCGTATTAACATACAAGGGGATAGAACATGAAGCACGGCACTGTGCTTTTCACACCTCGTTTTCTAAATCTTGAGTTACTCTTTTTGCGTTCGAAGCCAACTCTTTGTAGGTGGCTACCTTTTGTTTAAACTTAACGCTGCTTGTTGCACGTGTTTATGTACCTAATTTATAGCATGATTTCCTTTTGCAAAAGGATTGGGTTTACTCAATGGAGAACTACGTTATTGCCTGATCTCAGGAAGTTTCATGCAGTTACTGTGACTACAGTCATCACTGTACTTCTAGGGTCTAGAGACTACACAGAATTAAATCAGTGTAAGCAATATGAAACTTAAAATGCAAATGTAAGACAGGAAAAGGTTAAAGCCACTGCGTGTGTGCTTGGCTGTGTCGCTAAACACGGACATCACATCGTGGATAAATCCCGTATGTCGTTGGTGTTTCCATCCCGTAACTAAATTACTGTGGTTTTTAAGTAGGAATGTTATAGAAAACACAATGATCAAAAGAGGCACTGGGTGAATACAGACAGGAATGCAGTTATATCTAAGCTTGCTTTAAGGAGGAAAAAATCTGAAACTGGATACAAAATTCATAAAACTGAGGAATTTAAATAGATAAAAACTACCAGTGTGCTCACTGCGCATTCTCAGTGTTGAAATGCCACTAAAATTTCAGGTAATCGATTAACACTTGGTTTGTAAAGAAACAAACCCATTTTTGAGCATGTTCTCAAAGTCCCTTACTTTAACGAGTATCATAGAATTCTGTGGTTGACCTTATTTTTGAGGCTGGTGGCAATATTTCCGATAGTCTTCACCCTTGCGGGTGTAGGTCTGTCAGTAGCTCATCTGTCAATAGATGGTGGAACTGCTGTTTTTAACACTTGGCCATTTCAACACTTAGGTTGTCTAGGCCCTATGCTGACAGGCACACCTCACGTTCCTTGACGTCAGAGCTTGATGCCAGCATCAGACTTTCAGCCTCAGATTTATAAATCCTATGGATTATTGTAAATCTCCTCACTGCTGCTGAAAAAAAAGAAATTATTTGGTCTCTCTCCTTTCATGTGAGATGCTAATCATCTCGCTGACAGTTGCTGAGGGTTTTATTGTTGTGGCGGCGGTGTCTTTGGCTGATGATTGTGCTCAGAAGCTACCGTGATTTCTTGTTCTCTTGGACTTGGAATGGCTGGGGTTCATGCTGGAGAGGAAATGGACAAGCGGCTGCGTAGAGGACGGTCTCCATTTGTGCTAGAAGTCCATAGGGGTTGGGAAAGAATGATGCAAATTTCTGTCTTCATTCATAGATTAAATACAGATCTGTTCAATCGAACGGCAATGGTAACGTGCAGTCTGCTTATTTCAGGCTGCATTATGCTTTGACCCATCTCTCACTGATCACTGGGGGCGTTGTTTCTGTAGGTGGTACAAGTTTAGCGGGCTGGTCTCTAGCCTTTCTGCAGGAATCGTATGCTCTACGTTGAGCGTGAGTTGGGACTTAATGACTTTGTTTTGAAGGGAACTTAAGGCATCCCAACATTTTTAAAAATCACTGTAAAATGTGTTTTTTAGAATCCTGCTTTCTTAAACACTTCTCATTGATTTTCATGTTTGTATTAAAAACAAAATTGTTGTTTATTACAGTATGTATGTTTTTACTCTGTTGTACAGGCCCCTGAGCACTGCATAAATAAACTTCTTATGAAAAGAGCATTTTACAAACTTGGTTTGTCAGTCTTGTTCATCATTCGCGCATGTAGATTCTGGTGTGGAAAACAGGGTAACTAAAAACAGAGAAGAGGGACAGCAACCCAGGGTAGGCTCTTCTCTCCTTTAAAGTATGTTGACTTTTCATTACAAATTCTGAAACGGAGAGCTCTTTATATTCTTCTCAGAACCTGTAATGGGCTTCTGTGACCCACTGGATAAGATATTTTCTTCTGAGTTTTTTTAGAAGCTGTAATTTGATAAAAGTTCCTTTACTACCTGGTGGTACCTGAACTTTAAAAGATATTTCCCATCTCACTGTCTGGGCCAGATTTGCTCTAGCTGCAGGGGGGAGGGGAATAGGCATTTTGTTAAATTACAGGGAAATCTTGATGAAGAACTTAATGATTAGTTCCTTTTAAAGGGGTAAACAAGAGACAGAGTTCTCTGACTGGTGCAGTTACCAGAAATTGTCCTCTTTGGTCCTCTCACTTTGCTCTCTCATGGACAGTAATCTCGGGTGAAGTCGTAGTTGTTGAAGGTTCAAGAAGCACTTCCCATCCACGTTTCACTAGATTCAGATTCGAATGTGAAATGTGCTATTAAAAAAAGGAAGTAACGATCACTTATGTATCCCTCTTCTCTGTTCAAAGGGATTCACTACAGTTAATCCTAGGACTGTACAATAAATTGGAAGCTATTCTGCGAAGCACTTGCAAAGAACAGGTATATTAAAAAAAGGCAAGATTAGCGTGCTGCTTTGTGTAAGACATGCATCAGAAACCGTATTGAGCCTAGGTTACGCATGGAGTGAGCTAATCTCATATACTTATCAATGCAGCCTAAGTGCTAATATTAACTTTTTAAGTTACAAGGACTTTCTGTCACGTAAAAAGCAGGTCAAGAAGTCTCCATGCTTTTTTAAGCATCTCTTTTCCCAGTCTTTGCGGTGGGCGCCTCTACTAGAAACTGCCTGGGAAGAGTGATGATCGGTAATGGCTGAGGAGGTGTAAAACACACACTTCAGAGACTTCTGACAAAAAAACTAAGAGCAATTTTGTGTTAGAAATTAAAGCAAATATTACCTGAGGAAATCTGGAGCTCGTATTATCATGTGCTGAAAGTCTTCCAAAGAAAGCTTGCCATCGTTGTCCACATCAGCTTCGTAAATCACCTTTTCACATACAAGGCTAACTTCTTCTGGGGTAAGTTCATTTCGGGTTAATTTGTTAACAGTTTTCTCTAGATCTGATTTGCATATGTAATCATCATTGTTAAAATCTGCCAAAGGAAACAAAATTAATTCAAAGTGACAAAAGTCAGCATTTTACATGGTTGACTGCCAAGAACTAATAGGAAGGGTTTGCTTCCCAGGCCGTAATGTATTTGTGTAAGCAGAACTTTCAAATCAGAAATGAAGTCTTGTGGTTACCCGTATTTGCTTGTATAAAAATTCAGTAACAAAAATCCTGGCATCCTTTCTCCTTATTTTACATAAGGATAAGAATTATACATAGCTTAATGGCTAAACAGAGCCCAGCCATAATTAAATCATTCTAGTAAATCGGTTCTACTGAATGAAATGCAAGACATAGTATGAAGTTAAAGGAAGAGAATGGGCTGTTCGGTTTTAGTGAGAGTTCCCTTTTTTAACATCTTTGCTGAATCATGTACTGTTGAAATCACAAAAAAACGTTGGTTGGTTCGTTTGATATATTGTTTGGCTTTAGCTGATCATGAAGAAAGTAACTGAAAATGGTACTGTAAAAAAAAAAAAAGATCTTTATATTTGTCCTTGGAGAAAAATGCTGGAAGTGTGCTTCCCTGGCTCCCACCTCCCCCTCCCAAAACCACCCTACAGATTTACAGGCAGCCAAATCCCTTGTGCTGCACTTTTCCAAGCAGCCCCTCAGACAGAAGTATTTCTTAAATGTTTATCAGCTCTTGAAAACTGCAGATGATTTCAGGTTGTAAATTTTGCAGTAAATCTTAATCCTAAATAAGTAAGAGAAGAACAGAGACAAAAGGATAAAGAAGACCAGAAGTTTCTAGGAGAGAGAATAGGCATTCCAAGGCAATGAAAAGAAAGACTGTATTAAAAACACACCTAACTAGAAATCATGATGGTGGCAAAATGAATATTTTGCATCCCTACATGAAGCTGCAGGATTTCCCCAAAGTTTACTTTTTTATGCATGTCTCACTCACCATAAATTTTAAAAGCGTAATAAGCTTTCAAGTCTTTGGGAGCCATTTCACTCAGCGCTGAAAACATGTCCAAAAAATCATCTAAAGTCATATTGCCGTCTCCATCCTCTGAGAAAACCTCTGCTATCCGCTGGCGGAATGGATTGTCCTGGGAAACAGAACGCAGGAGCAAGGGAAGGTCATCTTTACAAGCATTTATTTCAGTGCAGATAAGACACAAGATTATTTTTGTCGTAACCCCTTTTTGGCAAATACTCCCCTTTCTGGTTGTTCTTGTCTAATGTTGTGTCAGAGGTAGACACAGCTGCAGCCTTCTTTAACCTTTGAGCAATTTCAGGGTGTTTTCAGGGAATCGCTAGAAGCTTCCAGAAAGACTTTTGATTTCAGTAGCCAAAATGTGTTTGTATTTCAGCCTCCCAGTAATTAGTACCGGATGAATTATTTAAAAAAAGGGTAGACTAAACTGAAATGTGTCACTTGATTCCAGTTGTGTTCCCTGTTCTGTACCTTCAGCTCTGGCATGCTGCCAATGAGTTCATAGGGAAGCGTCACGTCTGGTTTATCTGTGTAGTCGAGTGGAACGAGCTGTGGGGCTAGATCTCGGTATCTGTAAAACAGTCTGAAAGAGAAAGAAAGGCTTGTTTAGGGAACAAGTTATTTACACCACGGAGAACAACATGTTTGCCTTTTCCATGTCATTCTTCACGCTTTGCATCCTTCACCAGACAGATGATACCGGTCACTGAATAACATTCAGTATGCTCTGTAGTTGGTGGTGAAAGAGACTGCGTTAAAAAGAACAGCTTAGGGTAACTGGTGGAAAATACAAAGCCTTTATGCCTACAGAGTAATTAGATGAAAATGCTTACACAGGTCAGGCAGCCAAACCACTAAATACTGTGTATCTGAAAATGGATTTTTACCAAGCTTCAGTTTTACTTCTATATTGTCAGCAATGGTATTCAGGCATGTGGTGTAGTTATGATTTATGTATTTATAATCACAAGGCACAAGACCTTCAACCTGAAGGTCCACCTAATCAGTTTCCAAACACACAAAAACTTGTGGCCTTGCGAAAGGGATCTGTTTTCCACATCCACAATGAATGTGACCAAAAATAATGGGCTTCAACTGGAGCATGAAAGATTCAGTTTAAATGTCAGACTAAAACCCTGAATGCCTAAAGCCATGGGGAGGAAGAGAGGTCTGGGACCAACTCTACCAGGTTTTTATCCACCCTGAGTATCTTCCTGTTTTTCCACAGAACTCTGGTTCAAGAGGCAGGAAAACACGCGTAATAATTTGAATGTATTCACCACTTCTTCAGCATGCTATGTGCTTCAGTTCTTGTGCTAGAGTAAGGATCCCATTCACAGCTGTTACCAACAAAACAATAGGACAGAATTTTAAAAGAGATTCTTATCAATAATAAATGTCTTATTCATGACAGAGTTATGACTCTGGCCGTACATGGAAAGGCAGACAGATTTAGATTTCAGTTATTACAGAACCATTCCTATTTTATCCCGTATAGAATTCATACACAGATATCAAGGTTCTAAAGAGGGACGTGCTCCCTACAAAATTGTCACTTGGGCTCTGCCCTTCACCGAAATTAGCAAAAAATGTGTGATGGCATCTTGAGAGATGCGGAAACTGAACACTTCCCTTTCTGTTAATACGCCCAGTTGTTAGGAAAGGCAAATGGAACTTCAGTACTACGTACGTTACCATCTGAGTAAGTATTTTTTACAACAGGTTGAGGTTTTCGGTGAAGGCTCTCAGCCCCCCCAAGAACAGAATACAGAACCTGACTTTATCGGATCCTTTGGCCAGAGATTAGATGGAGTGTCCAATGAGGTGCATGAAGAAAAGATGCACCTTAGAGTAGCAGGATAATTCTTTACATGAAGAAATGAAAAAAACTTGAATAAAATTTGACACAACCGTTAAGGTTTTCATGAAACCGGCAAAGCAGCCCAAAGAATACAGCAAACTTTGAAGCATTTGTCATAAAACAAGGTGAGGGGAACATGGATGTCACTGGCAAAGCATGCACTAAAATGTAACTTGTTACATTTATTTCTGATAGACTGGTACCTTAACACAAAATTCAGAATTCTGGCTCAGTTTAAGATCAATAACATAGGTTTTATACATAAAAAAGCAAAAAAAATGTTCAGATTTTCCAAAGGTATCGCTTTAAATTTGTGTAAATCCATTTTAAAATTATTTTTTAAAATACTTCACCCTCTATGTAACCTGTCTTTGTAGCAATCTGTTTTACGCACGAAATGCACACACAAGACTCACCTCAGAATTTCTTTCCTTGTAAAGAATGTGCAGTCCTATGAAATAAGAAAATATATAACATGTAACAACAGTTTTTAGCATGTGTTGGCCCAAACTTTCCAGTACAGTGACTTGAATACTGAAATATATGTAGCCAAGCATTAACGCGGTTTCTTTTTGGCATAGAGTTAGGAGTATTTTATAACCCTTCTTCCTGCTGTAAGAATCAAACTATGTTACTAAAATCTTTGCTGTAATTTAGTACTCCTACTTAGCAATTTCTAAAAAAGATTGTTTAAAGAAGCCCTCATCATTATTCAGTGTTCTGACCAAACAGCCATTTAGTTTGTTCTATACCTGATAAGCATCCAGTTGCTCTTGAGTGAAAATGGTTTGCTTGTTGCCCATTTCTAGCTCTGAATGCTGAGTCTTGTCCCATCCTTCTTTCCCCAGAGGCACCTTTATAGGAGGTCTGGATATTCAGTTATTAAAAGCTGCAACAATGAGGTTCAGGTATAGCAGAGGATCAAGTAACCAGCTTCCCTATTCCACAGGCTGCAAAGTATCATAACAGGAGCATTTAATCAAATCTTTAGTCTGGCTACATAAGGCTCTTGTCCAGCATCGCTCACCTGTCTCCTGTGTGCACAACAAAGACTCTTGTTACAGTTTTTAGCCAAACAACTAATAGCTGCTTGTTTGTGTCTTTGAGGGAGCAGGTAGACTTCATGGATCGTAATTTTTCATTCTTTCAGGTATGGTAAATTACCTGAAAAGTGTTAGTGAGGTCTTTCTTCTTTAAGAATTAACACCAAATGCTAGAAATTAGTAACAGTGATGGTAACCTCTTGACCTTTCCTTCTCACTTTTCCCTATGATACACATTGTACACTAATGCTAATGGTACTTTTTACTGGGGTAGTATCTGTAAAGTTTGCTCGCTCCCTTTATTCTGCATTGTCTGCTAATACACATTACTACTAGTTAATGATTATTAGCATGATGTGATATGCATCTACTGATACATATATGGGCTTTACACTGAAAATGCATGTGAGTATATAGTTCATATATATGAACAGAGATCTGATGTTACAGGCTGTATGGAATACAAAAAACAAGGGGGGGGAGAAGGAACTGACTGCACAACTACAGCATGTGGCAGGCTGCCTTATTTATTGATCATGGGCAAGCTGTAATATTTTCATTTCTTGGTCATTCCTACCGTCCGGCTGGGTGGGCCCCTCTGTCCGGTGGAAGATCTATTCCCCTCAGCGAAGGAACGCCGGCCTCACTCATCGGAGCGCCTTCAAATAAGCAAAAATTATTCAGAATTGTTCTGTTCGGCATGGAACGAGGCGTGTGGGGAGGGCTGGGGCTGGTTTTTTCTGGCGCAGCCCGGATCTCTGGGCTTTGCCCTCGGGGCGGCTTCGGCCCGTAGCGGCTTTCCCTCACAGAGGGAGAGGACGCCCCGTTGCCGCGGCAACGGCGCCGCGCGCGCGGCGGGACACCACCCCCCC
>NW_009259329.1:1750262-1751931 GCF_000687185.1 Egretta garzetta
AGACCGGGGAGGACCGGGGACGACACCGGGGAGGGTCAGCCGGGTCGGGGCGCTGACCGCCCTCTGCCCTCAGGAAGAAGAAAAAGGCGAAGGACAAGGCCCAGATCCTGGAGCAGATCGTGAGCAGCAAGAAGCAGGAGGAGGAGAAGAAGCGCGGCCTGGACAAGCGGACCCCGGCGCAGGTGGCCTACGAGAAGATGCAGGAGAAGCGGGTAGGGCTGCCCTGCCCCGTCTGGGGCTTCGGGCGGGGGATTAAAAACCCTTATGGACCCCTCAGATGCGGCCCCTGGGGGGGCTGCAGGGGCTGGGAGTAACCGGCCTCTCGTGTCTTCCTCCAGCAAATGGAGAGGATCCTGAAGAAAGCGTCGAAAACCCATAAGCAGAGAGTGGAGGTAAGGGAAATGATCCCGGTTTTCTCAGGCCGGTGTTTGTTTATGAGCACGCAGGCGTGTTGGGCTGGAGGAACTGGTTCGCCTTTGTGAAACACAGAAGCGGGGAGGCTGAGGGTCTTGTGGCTCAGTGACGGTGCCGTCAGCAGCAAATCTTTAAACGTTTTTCTTTCTCCTTCTCTCCCCTAGGATTTCAACAGGCACTTGGATACTCTGACTGAGCATTACGACATTCCTAAAGTCAGCTGGACTAAGTGAAGGGACTGCTTTTCAAGGCTTTGGATCAGGAGCTGGGTTTTGTTTGTACTGAGCGGGGTTGCCGTGTAATTCTGTGTATTTGCCATATTGGATGTTTAATATATCTTCTGAACGTTTGCGACTTTGTGTACTGTCTTACTTCATTGAATATTCGGGTTTAAGAAACAAAACAGTCTCTTCTTGGCTGATGAGTTCTCATTTATATAGGTGCAGAGGGCTATATTTTTTATTTTTTTTTTTAGTGCTTAAAGCAGGATCAAGGCCAAAATCAATCCTGGAAAATGTTCCTTTGTTTAATAGTAACAGTTCTCCTGTTTGGAAGTGAAGAGTCCGACAGCCTCACATAGCCTAAATTTCTCTTGTAAGTTATAGGAATTGTATCATTTCTTTCTGTCTAGAGTTCTTTCAGAGGTGGGGGGGTCTGCTGTAACTTACCACTCTGCTGTAACTTCTTATTAAATGCTGCTTTCATCTTTTTTTTGGTGCTGACTTACCTATAAAATCAGGGGCAGTGCACTGACGGAGCAGTTGTTTGTGCATGGAGTTTTTGAAGTCCCTTGCCTGCCCTTACAATTCTTACTCCCTTTGAGAGATGACGTTTAAAATCCTCACATGCTTAACCCCGACTATTGTCCTTAAGCCCCAATACCGTCCCTCTGCTCTCCCTGCCTGGGTGCTGGGTGCTCGCCGTCTGCCTGGGGCTCCCACCTCAGGCTGCCCAACCTTCCCCCGTGGGCTGCAGCCCCTCGTCCCGCCGCCGCTACCGCCCAGCCCCGCTCCCGCCCCCGTTGGACTCTGGGATCACTTCCCAGCGGGAAAAAAAGCCCCCGGGGCAGCCCAGACAGGGACTATTTAACTATGGGGAGTGAGCATATTCTTCCGCGGTGGCGCCCTGCGCGTATCCCTCCCCGCAGCAGCTGGGTCTCGTTTCGCCGCTTCCTTGCCGGAAGTGCCGTGAGGGAAGCGGAAGTCGCTGGGTCTGCGGCCGGGCGACACGGCGGCCCGGGCGGGAGGTGGCGGCG
>NW_009259329.1:1751961-1778770 GCF_000687185.1 Egretta garzetta
CGTCCTTGCTGCCAGCCCCGGGTTCGCCTGGCACTGCGGGCCCGAGCTGTGACCTGGGCAGTCGTGGCCTGGGTCTGAGGGAGGAGGCGCGCCAGCAGGGCCCTGGGGCGTCCCACCTGGGGTCATTAAGCTCTGCCCTAATTGGAGGTAGTGTGTCTCCCAGGAGTTGCGTATTTTCCCCTCTTAAAAGCATTATTCGGGCGTGTGCAGCAATAGGTGAAGAATAGAGAACCATTAATACGTGTCTTCGCAATCAAAGATGAAGATGTACAGATTTTGGCATTGTGATTTGCATATATAACACGCGTAGAGGCTACAGTGGAGCTTGGTGACTTTTTTAAAGTTACTTAAAGAGGCCTTGCAAATATCTTATGCGTTGGTCTTGCATGGTAACACCGTCCCCTGAAAGAGAAAAACTATAAGGATTTTGTTCCTCTCTTTATAGGTTCTCATCTGTCGGAACTACCGCGGAGATGTGGACATGTCAGAGGTGGAGCATTTTATGCCCATCCTTATGGAAAAGGAAGAAGAGGGGACGCTTTCTCCTATTCTAGCACACGGAGGAGTTCGTTTTATGTGGATTAAACATAACAACCTATATCGTATCCTTTATGCAGCAAATAACTTGCATATGCTGATATGCCAAGTGCTGCTATATTATTTTCCTTGTTTGTGTCTAAATGCAAAGCTCAAGTGACACAAGGAGGCTCTAGTAAATAAAGCCCTTTTATGCTTTATGTAGCGTGCAGGAAAGTGTTTATATCAATTTTACTCTAATAAATTATTTCCTGAATGTTTGTCTTCATATCTTGTTAGACCAGAGGTACTGTTAATTAATTAATTCTTAGGGATTTTTGGCCAACTCTAATTGCCTAAAGGCTTTTAGAAATGCACTTAGTAAACGCTTTTTTTTTTTGAATGGTGGCTTTGAATGTATTTTCCTGAACATCCTTTATCAGTCGTTGCAACTTCTAAGAAAAATGCTTGTGTATCACTGGTGTTTTCATTTTTATATAAAGTAGTTCAGGTGAGTATGAAATTTCAAAAGCAACCTCCGTTTTCTTTTCAGTTCAGTCTAAATCTGATCTAAATAGAAGCGCATAGACCTTTCACATTTTTAAAGAACTCTATGGTAATAGCATTTTTACTTTATATTTGATTATTTTGTAGAACTATCTTCCTAACCACTAGTAATGGAATTGATATTTTGTAGCTGAGTAGGCAAAGGATGTGACACAAAGCTGTAAGTAGTTGCACAAGACCTGAGAACACAGAGGAGAATTGTGAACTTGATGCATGAGTAGTGGCGTATCGTATAGATTCTATGTTTGGTTCATCTGTACCTGGCATGAAAAATATTTTCTCCAGAATAAATATTTTTCATAATAGTTAGAGAGTTGCTTCTAGGATTCTCTAGCTCTCTTCTAATTGAGATGGGTTTCCTGAGGCTGATCTTCTGAACAGAATGCTGTTTGTGAATTATGGGGTTTGGTTTCGGGCATTTTAAAAATCATTTGAAATTCAAGAATACATTCTGAATGTGCTGTACTTCCTCAGTTCATGTCCTCCTTCTTCCCCTCCCTCCTGTCACTTTCTTTCAGGTTTTTTCTGAATATTTCAAGGAGTTGGAAGAAGAGAGCATTAGGGATAATTTTGTTATTATTTATGAGTTGTTAGATGAGCTTATGGATTTTGGTTATCCACAAACCACTGATAGTAAAATTTTACAAGAGTAAGTACCATTCTGTATCACTTACAGTGCCAAACTCCTTGGAAAGTTTTGAGCGTTCTTTCATACACAAACAAATGTTTTGGCTTGGTCTGGTTATCAAAAAAGTTAATTTTCATTTTTTCATGCCAATTACGTGACTGTAAAGGTACATCACTCAGGAAGGTCACAAACTTGAAACTGGAGCTCCACGTCCACCTGCCACTGTTACGAATGCTGTTTCATGGAGATCAGAAGGGATAAAATATAGGAAAAATGAAGTGTTCCTGGATGTTATAGAGTCTGTTAACCTTTTGGTGGGTACCTTTATCTTTTAATGAGAATTGTAGCAGCAAGCGTTGAAAAGAGATTATGGTCTGAAAACCTGCAAGGGTACAATAAAAAGTCAGACTGACTGTGGCTAGTGTCTGTGTTTCTCAAAACAATGTCAGTCACTGAGACTGAGTACCCATAAGAACATCCAGTAGACCAATAATGCTTTATTTGGCTATATTGCTAATTTCTGATAGGTTCTTCACCGAGAGAATTGTCAAGCACTGGAAGGGGCTGCCCAGGGAAGGGGTTGAGTCCCCATCCCTGGGGGGATTTAAAAGCCGGGCAGACGAGGTGCTTAGGGCCAGGGTTTAGTGGTGGGATGGCAGGGTCAGGGGAACAGTTGGGATAGATGATCTTAAAGGTCTCTTCCAACCTAAACGATTCTATGATTCCTTTCCTCCTCCATCTGTGCCCATCACCCCCCTGACATGATTCTGCTCTACTGGATTAGTTTCTCAGGAGAAAGACATCCAAGAAAACTTGGGACATGGGCATGGGGTGGGAGTATTGTTTGATGTCATGACGTGTCATGTCAGAGCAATCTTACCTTTCTTTTCTTTTTTTGTTTAGGTCAGTGCCAATGGAAATGTGTTACGGAGTGAGATAGTTGGATCCATCAAAATGCGAGTCTTTCTCTCGGGAATGCCGGAGCTGCGCCTTGGTTTAAATGACAAAGTTCTCTTTGATAATACAGGCCGTGAGTGTTTTGGTGGTATCTCGGTAATCGTGAAGGATGTTATCTGAAGTCTTAGGTTTTGGGATGCTTGAGATTCAGCTGAAAGGATTTGTTCTAAGATGATAGAAATACTCCCTTTATCAGTGTAGAAAACTGCATTAGGTCTTGCGTGACGATACCAAGCAAAGACAGAACACCATGGTAATACATGGTAACCAGCTAGGCTTCCTCATCTCTTTTTATTTTTTTTATCACTGGGACTTTTATAGTCCTAAAAACCTATAGCAAGCTAAAGAAAGTATTGGCTAAAATGTCAGCTGACAACTACCTTGCTATGTAACTAGCTGTGGTGGGACTTTGGACGTAATTTGTGTAGCACCTTGAAATGTATATTTTCTGCTAGGTGGCAAAAGTAAATCTGTAGAACTGGAAGATGTAAAGTTTCACCAGTGCGTTCGTCTCTCCCGCTTTGAAAATGACAGGACGATTTCTTTCATTCCGCCTGATGGAGAGTTTGAACTCATGTCTTACCGTCTTAATACCCACGTAAGTCTGGATGTTTGCATTTTATTGTATGATAATGTTTCAGATCGTAGGCAGAATTGCTACAAGGCTTTGCCTTGTAATTAAGGCTTAATTTCAAGGGCTTAAGGCTCTTTATTATTTTTTTTCTTAAAAGTATGGGCAAGCATAATAGTTTTCAAGTTAACTGTTAATACCAAAGCTTTGTGCTTGCTCTTTTTTGAGGAAGTAAGAATGAGTTGAGAAGTAACTTGGCAATAAGTTTCTGTACGTTCTACTACTATCGAAACTCTTTCTGAAATACCATTCCTGTGATGACTATTACTTTTAAGCTAACTACGTGATGAAATGTCAGTGTAGCAATTCATTGTGCTTGACAACAACAGTATTTATGTCATTTAATTTTATTAGAGTATGCTAGCCACAGTGATAAGGATAGCTTTCCTTTCAGAAAAGGAAAAATTGAATATTGAGAAGGTCTATAATATGCAATAGGAGACAACAAATGGAAAGTTTAGTCCTAATATTTTATTTTAAGGGCAGTAGTTTGAATTAATGTTACTTTTAGGGCTTGTCTTGGTTCAGTCCCTAGTGTGTTAAGTTATCAAACATTTTGGAATGCAAGTTTTTAGGGGTTAACCTGAGACATGCCTTTTTAAGCCTATAATTGTAGTAACACTTGCTCATTGGTATATCAGAGCTTGCTCATTTGTGTAATCTTTTTTTTTTAATAAAAACACAACTTGTTTGTCCTTTCCAAGCACCACAGACTTTCTATTTTCTGTGCAGTTCACATGTCGAGTGTAGCTTTAGGGGAAGCAATGTTTTCATGACTGTGTCAAAGTAAAACCTACAGTTGTGAAGTGTTTTTCCCCCTTAGGTAAAACCACTGATCTGGATTGAGTCTGTGATTGAAAAACATTCCCACAGCCGCATCGAGTACATGATCAAGGTCAGAAGTGCTAAAATAATTATGGCTAATTCCAATCTTCTCTTTCCTTTGTTGTCAAAGCTTGACCAGCAACATGTGTGTTTTTGTACAAGTATTTAGTATTTCTATGGGACTTGCATCTTTTTGACAACTTCATTTGTAAGTTACGATCTCTGTGTTACAGTTTAATTTCTCAGTGTGTAGATTGGGGTGGAGGGAAATTGTGTCTCACAGCTCCCCGAGCTCACTTGCACAGTGGGAATATTTATTCTGATTTTTTTTTTCTGTTTTAGGCAAAAAGTCAGTTTAAGCGTAGATCAACTGCCAACAACGTGGAGATTCACATTCCAGTTCCGAACGATGCAGACTCGCCAAAGTTTAAAACCACTGTTGGAAGTGTCAAATGGGTTCCAGAGAACAGTGAAATTGTCTGGTCCATTAAATCTTTTCCCGTAAGTGTTATTTTTAGTCTTACCACCTAATGGTGTAATAATTACTTAATATTAATAGTTTATGAATGTCCAGACTGCCTAAAGCAAATTCTAATAGTATCAGACAAGTAGTACTGGACTCTTCCTCTTTTCCCTTGGATGAAGGCTTGGAACTTGCCAATAGATGTTTGAGATACTGTTGTTTGTATTTTTTTGGTTCTAACTGGGATAATTTTTCAGAACTAGGCTAGAGAGCGGATTTTTGAGTGATGTCCATGGATGGTGTAATCCCTTGGCTTAGATTTAGCGGCAGCTGGTTTAGTTTGTCAGCCTGTGCTTCTTGGGTGGTTCCACGAGCATGAGCTCTTTCAAATGCTAATGGTGCGGTAGTAGAGTTGTCTGTCACCATTTAATCAGAATGGTCAGTAGCACCCTTGGCTTTTGAGTATGAGGCTGGAACAAAATAAATTATGCCTCAGGCTGGTCCCAATTTGATCTGCATCTTAAAAAAAAAAAAAAATTAATATTTTGTTTCAAGAAAAAAAAAATCTGTTTCTTTTGGGTAGGGTGAAAAGAATACCTGATGAGAGCTCACTTTGGACTTCCAAGTGTTGAAGCTGAAGATAAGGAAGGAAAACCTCCTATTAGTGTAAAGTTTGAGATTCCATATTTCACCACTTCGGGAATCCAGGTTAGTAGTTGAACACAGAAATACTGGTAAGTTAACATGATAGTCTCTAAACATACAGAATGAAATTTTTTTTCTTACTTGCTAAATGCTGCTTGGCTGATGTGGGAGGCTTTATTTCTTAACGTATCTTTCTTTCCAGGTTCGCTACTTGAAGATAATTGAGAAGAGTGGCTATCAGGCTCTCCCCTGGGTTCGTTACATTACCCAGAATGGAGGTAAGTGGGAGGCAATAGATCGTAGACATCTCCAGTTTGCATATTTTGTTTCTCCAGCATACACCTACACACTGAAACACACAAAACCAGTTTGCTCATATTCTTGAGTATTAAACTGTACAGTTATGATGCATGTTACATGGTATGCTGCTTTTTCTAGTCACCTTTGTTGGTGTACTCATGAAAGTCCCATGGGATAGTTCAGTAATGCTGTTCAAGTGTTTTGTAATTAAGCTGCGATTCAGTGAGATTTTTGGAATGTAAATTTAAAAAGAAATTGCTTACATATTTCATTCTGCCAGCTTGAAGATGTGTAAGATCTACTAAAGTAGATTGTTAGCAGGTAAAAGTGTGGGGGGGGTTCATCTTGGGTATTTTGATTTTTATTGTTTCTCGGATCTAACTTTTCCTGGCATGGAAGCGTGGCTGCCTGCACTTACCTTAATCACTTTAGAGCTCATTATCGTGGCTGTTCTAAGCAAAGATCTGGTTTTGTTTTATGTCACTTCATCCTAATTTGCTGCTCTGCTTCACTACTTTTAGTGAGACAATTTACTAAAACTGTTTTTTGGGGGTTTTTTTCCCATTTACAGATTACCAGCTTCGAACACAGTAAAACACCTCACAAACACCACAGACGACAAAACTTCAGGCCTAGAATTTGTTTGCAGAGGTTTCTGTGGTACTGAGAGCTGTGAATGTTCTTGCCAAGGGTCTTGTTTCTGCAATCTTGGATTGGCAGGAGAAAGATTGGAAATTTACTGTTTTCAATAATGTGTTTGAGCATTTGAACCATTAGTATTGATTGTGTGAATATTTATTTCATTCTTAGAACATGCTGATCTTGCTGCTAAATGCTAATTACATTAGGAGTAGCAATTACCTTGAGGAGCCAGGAATACAGAATGAACCTTGAGAATGTCTTGTCAATGCCATGTCCCTTACATTCGCAAAGTTTCTGGTATTCGTACTTTAGGATCTCTAAAGACATTGCCAGCGTTATGCTACAAATTAGGGAGACGATTGTGCAATTAAATGACTGCTGAACACTTAGTTGTATTTAGCCCAAGGTATTTATTTTTTTTCTGGGCATATGGGTGCCTTAACTCATTCAAAGCTCTGTTAACTTATAAAAATTTATGGAATATGAGTTAAAACTATCTGAAGTCCAAAAAGTACTATTTGCTCTTTTTTGCATGGTTTCAAACCAATTAATCTGACAGAACAGCTTCAAGTGAAGGGTTTGCAAACAAAAATCTGGGTTTGTTGAAGACTAAGTTAACTGAGACCAAGAGATCACAGAAGTAAATGTCTATGGGAACACCTCTGTGGAAGCATGATGATTGCTCGTTCAAGTGAGTCGAAATGCAGGCTGAAGAGTTTCAACCCTGTGATATCCCCTAGGGCATGGAAACCCTATGCCAATTGACTAGTATTTGCCTTTTTTTAATTGCTGTTTGTAAAACAAGTTCAAAACTCTTAAGACGTCGTCATAAGACCTTAAATTATAATTAAAAAAGACCAAAACAATTTTGGAGACGATGAAATTTGGTAGGAAGATTTGAGGTTTTATTATTATTTTTCCAGATAATAGTAATATACTCCAACCTCTTCCTGAAAACTGATTGTTTATGAAGAAGCCGATAAAAATACAGTTGCCATCTTTTGTCCAGCTTGCCTTTGTGTTAATTTAGGGCAAATATTCCCCTTTTTTTGCTATAGTTCGCTAGAATTGTTTAGCTTTATTTGCCCTAAGGGGAAAGCTTTCTTTCTCAGTCTTTTCCGTTTATAAGCAACTTTTATTAGAACTTCCTGGCAGAATGGATAACAGTTCAGAATGTTATACTTTAAGGTGTTATTTTTTTTTTTACATGCCATTTAATTTTTTTCTGAGAAGCTAAGATTGGCATGGGTGTACATAGTTATTTTGATTTTTTTTTTTTTTCAGAAAAATTTTGATGGCTATCAGTATTTTCTTTAAACAATTTTTAGACTGTTTTGGTTTGAATTTAGTACTCCTGACAGGTGCTAAACTTAAACCATCAAAATATATATATGTTCACAAACATGATGGAATACACTGCGCGCAAGGTTCTCCGCACCGCTCAGTTGACAGTCCTTGATTCCCCCACAGGATTGAGAAGATATTTCGGTCATTGTCTCCTCTAAATCCTTGTAGACTATATATAGATATACCTGTGTAGGCAGTATCTACCATTAGCAAAAAATGAACTGAATTCCTCTGAGACGCAGCTGCTGTAACGTTACAGGAAGATCTGTCTCAGAAAGGACTGGTACCTGAACTGACTAGTAACTGGACTAGACTGGTATCTAGGCAATAACCAGAGAGCTGGTTAGGCAGCGGTAGGTGTGGACACGTATGTTCTGGAGTATGGTTACTGTATTTGTCACCCAACAAGCTCGATGTTGAAACAAAATCGCCTCGTTCAAGATTTTGGTTCCACTACTCATTTTCATTTGAACGATTAAGCTTATGACTGGACTAAACATTTTTATATTAAAGCTGTAACTGGTTGACAAATCACTTTCTGATGACTCTGTTCTTCAAAGTGTTCGCTTTAATTATTTGCCTCTAAAACGTGACTCTCAGTAGTTTAATTTGCTTTCCTGTCAAAGGTTGTATCATGCGGACCAGAACTGTTTTCTCATATTTTTTTACAATTTGACTCTGTGTTGATGATGGGGCATCGGCCGTGCTTGTCCAGGAAGTAATAAAGGGCAAAAAGTCCTCTTTGAATCAGTTGCAGTTCACATGCTCTATTTTTCAGTTTGATCTACAGCAAGTTGCCACCTCTAATCTTAGAGTTCCCTCGGTTGTTCCAGTATGAGGCCTGGGTAGGTGGAACCGAACTTCATAAAAGCTGGAAGTATTCATAGTCCTGACTTGCTTACCAAATACTGGTAAAATCTTTGGGTTTCTATTGTTCTCTGCAAAATTCACCCACGCACCATCAAATTAGGGCTCATTACCACCCTCTTATTTCAGAAAGCAAAAGAAGCCCCACCTCTTCCTCCATTCCTTGGTGAAATGTGGGGTCCTTGTGTACTTACGCAGGCATAAAGGCAGAAACGGGGAGGTGTGATATTATTCTAGCGCTAGCTCGTGTTCAAGGAAAAACTTCTGGGCTTTGGGTAAGTTTTATTCATAGAGCAGCTGCTAAACATTTCTTATCTTGGTGGCTTCTGTTCTCTGCCCAATGTGGAAAAATGTAAATTTGGTGGTCTGCCACTATGCTACAGGTAAGTGCCTAATATAAATACTTTTAAAAGCCAATTTTAATAATTCAGGTAAGCAGTAAAGTGGCTCCTCTGTGTTTTCAGCTCCACATGGTTTCTCACCTGTGTTGCCTGGAATTTGGAACATCCAAAGACTAAACTTCTCCCGTGGCTCTGAAAACACCTCTGTCCCTAATACTAAGCCAGCAATGTTTCAATGTTCTCTGCGCTCTGGGTTTTGTAGTAAGTTGGGAAAAGCTATTTTTTTCTCAGCAACCTTGAGTGCATTTCCCCTGCTCTATCCTGAACACGGGCTGCTGGCTCAGAATATTTCAACAGCAGGAAACATTCCCCCCTCTCCCCCTCCCCAGGCATGCCAACCTGTAACCTCATCTACGCAGTATTTAATCGCAAACTGATTAGATAGCTGTTCCACAAGGTGCGTCAGCGGCACTCCCGCCTTGGAGTACATAGGTGCCTGGCTTCCTGTGGTGGTGTGTGCGCGTATCTGATATCTTTGGCTTTCTTAGAATGAAAGATTGCAACAACCTACTGCTTTTTTGTTCCTCCCCTCCATGGCCCGTGCTGCCAGTAGGTGGCATTCTGAGCACACCGCCTGCTTCCCATGAATTATCAGAAAGTCGCACAAATGGTATTTATAAACCATGTCTTTTGATTTGGAAGGTACCGCTATTTTGGTGCCTCTGAGTTCAGTTAAAAAAAAAAAAAATTATTTTTTTAGGTTTATGCAGTATGATTTTCAAACCGTGTCTTTTGATTTGGAAGGTACTGCTATTTTGGTGCCTCTGAGTTCAGTAAAAAAAAAAAAAAAAAAAAAGATAATTAAATTATTTTTTTAGGTTTATGCAGTATGATTTTTGGACTTCAGTAATTTCTCCATTTAGTTTGACAGTTTTCATGTCCTTATTTCTTTCTGTTACTCTCAAGTGGCTGGGCACGGTAATACTGTGAAGCAGAGTAGAGGGCATCTGCACGAAGGGAAGGATGGAGCTGCTCTGCGATGCCACAGAAGTGGCCACTCGGAGTTGTACCTTAGTGGTGGTGGACATTGCTGGGTCACAGATGAAGACTTGGCTGGTGGTCTGAAAGCTCCTGTTTCATACAACATATGAGAGAGAGTAGCTTTTTTTTTTTTTTTTTTGCCCCACTTTATCACCTCTAGAGAAAACTGGGTTTGTCTCGATGAAGCCAGAACCTACCTCCCAATCAAGTAAAATGGGTGTGTTAGAAAAGCCCCATTCCATCTTCCAGCTGGGGAGATCCTTTCACTGTTTTTTTTAACGTGTTTCTACTCTTCCTTCCTTATTGCCATCCTTTTATGCCTCTATCTTGTTTGGACTGCTTACATTTGCTTCTCGGCTCTCATCTGCGCTGGTTTTATCATTCTTACGCATCAAGGGACAGAGACACAATAAGACTTTATCCAGAGTGGGTTTGTCTCTGGTTAAGAGGTTGCACCTGTTTATTTCTGAGTTTATATTCTGTGACAAGAAATGGGCTAGACCTTGGCACCTCTGTCTCTATCTTGTGCCAAAGGCAGTGTGTTGCAATTCGTTCAGCACTTTTTTTTTTTTCCACCACCCCCTCCCCCTGTGGTTGACACCCACTGCTGTTTGTAATTTCAGCAGCCCTGGCACCGTGAGGGTTGATGGCCTTGCAGAAAATAGCGTGAGAGAGCAAAGTTAAGGGACAATATGAATAATCTTAATTGCTATAGTAATTAATTATACAACAATGTTATTTACGCTACAGGAGAAGTCGTACTGAAATCACGAACTATCGTAAACCTTGCTTTCCACTGAATTTTGTGCAATCCAGAGCATTATACAAGTCATGCCCTTCCTTACGCGCAGATAAAACTTGTTTCTCTTGTAGTTGGGGCACGTTGTCTTGACTCAGCGTTTGTGAAAGCACAGTTAGTCACATCTCTCGCTGCAGTCGGACGCAGGAGGCTCCCTTTTGTACTTATTTCACTTCATTATTAGCATATTAGTTAAAGATTTTGGGTCCTTCTGTATTCCTTCCCTTCCCAGGGCTGGTGAACTAGGCTGTAACTTTTATCCCTGGCTTTGGCAGCGCGGGGTCTGTGTGTGGATCGTGGCCAGCTCTGGCTGTGGGCTCTTTACAACGTGACCATTGCTCTGGGCAGCAGCGCGTCCGGCTCTGTTTCTTGCGCACCAGTTCCTAAACAGAAAAACGTAATGTGTTTTTAAAGATAGGAGTTGTAGCTAAACTTGGTTCTGTGTTTGCTCTCCTGAAAATGAAGGGTTCTTGTTTTATTAGGACATGTTCTGGGCTAAGTTCCCAGGAACTTGGTGCAGCCGTCGGAAATTGAGATCGTCAATAGCCCTGCAAAATCAATGGCATCACACGGGCAGATTAAAGCCACTTTTCCCACTTCAGCTGTTCTGCTGCTCTGTGGTTGTTGGCAGACTGGTTGAACCAGAGGATTTGGATAATATTGAGTTTAATATCAGAAATTATGCCCAGCTTATGACCTCTCTCTCCTTCCTCTTCTCTCTCCCCCTTCAAGCTGCCCCCATGTCTTCATGCTCATTCTGGTCTTGTTGACTGCCCTGGCGTTTGCAGCATCGCACCGACACAGCTTCGTTGTGCTGTAGGCGGAATTACTCTGGGTTATTCTCAAAAAATGACAGACTGGAACCTGGAGCCTCCAAGTTCATTTGCAGGCTGATGGTCAAATAAATAAGCAGAAACAGGCCTGAATCAAATGATCAGCAACGTGAAGAACAAGACGCTCCCAAAGTCAGCGTGCTGGGCTACGGCCCGTTCTGGAGAAAGTTTTGTAGGCTTAGTTCAAATCTTGGCTGTGGATTTGTACCTTGGATCAAAGTTTTGTTGCAGGCCCTTCTCCAATATAAAGCAAAGAAACATAAAACAACAAATATCTAGTGAAATCCAAACACAATCTGCTCGATGTTATGCTACAAAAATGAATGAACTCTGCCTCCCACCCTCTCCCACTGTGACTTGCTGTGAATAAGCACTGCTCAAAGGAAACTATCACAACAAGGAAGAACAATTGAACAAGGAAAAACGCTGACTGGGTTTATCTCTGCTCTTCCAGTTGGGCAGGTACAGGTGGCGAGCGGATGGGGTGTTTTAAGCAGCATTGAAAGGACTCGGCACAGAACTAAAGCCCAAATATTCTGTTATAAACCTTAAAAAGTGCCTTCAGAAGTAGCATCCTACACCCGATTTGAGACTTTCTTAGACCATCTGAAGCAGCATGGTGGTTGCACAACGGATTTTGAAGGACAGAAGAATATCTGGGGAAATCAGGCAGACTAGACTAAAGCCATAAGTCCATTATTTATGAATCTTCAAGCCCCTGGATTACAGTCATTGATGTACCTGCCGGATCACAAGGAAGGCTTCGCAGAGCGATTCCTTACTGGCAGACTCTGGATTGCACTGTTGGGCAACCAGGTGTCGAGCCTGCGCTCCAAATCAGAGCACAAACAACTCTCACGCTGGGTTTTTTCACTTCGAGCCTTAGTTTAAAGAGTCTGTAGAAGCTGCTGGTGCCTCCCCATGCTCTGGGGAGTGTAAGTGTGCTCCTGCACCAGCAGGGAATGAGGGATTCAAGAATCCCATGAAGTCCAGGAGAGCAGGTTTCTTGTCACATCAAGACATGAGGTTTTGCCGTAAGGGCTGTGTGAGTGGGCTGGCAAATACCAGTTGGGTGTTGGGTAGGAGATCTCAACTCTGCGTTAGAAATAGGCATTTAAGCGGTAATGTAATACCCAAATCCAGCCGTGGTTTTATATCTTCAAGAGGTTCTTCCTTAAAGCTCCTGGAGTGCTGCGTTCCAGGCTGTGTACCGGTGACTGCTGCGGTCTAGCCAAGGCGATGGGACAAAGCCACACAGCCAGGAAGAGTTTGAAGAGACTTCAGTATAAAAGTTGGAGAAAAAGCTGAGGGGAAAGGACATGAATGAGGTCTGTTTAGAAATGCCAATGTTATAAACAAATGAGATTTGCTTTTTCATCTTCAAACATAAAAAAGTCTATAAAGTTGAAAAGGACTATGTTTAAAATGGACAAAAGAAAATATTGCCGGGTAAAATTCCACCTTTTCACTGTATTTGTTTAGAAAAGGACTTATCAGGCAAGCGCTGCCCTGCACCCGAGGTAGGAACCCTTTGCTCGTAGAGCTGAGCTCTCCTCTGTGTTCCAGCCACCTCTCATTACTCCCTGGCCAATAGCAAGTGCATGGCTGCGGAACGAGTGTTTATTTTCTTTCTTGCTTATTTATTAAAACAAAAGCACAAGACAGAGCGCTTCTACGTGTTGTGAACTCTACAATTGTTAAAAGTTTCCGAGAGGTCACAAGGGTCCCAGATAACATTAGCAGCTAAGTGCTATGTTGTCCTTTTGTGTTATCAACAGGAAACATCTTTACCAGCACAGGAACTACAGCTTTGTAATTGGCCTGGTGCAAGAACATGACAGTATTTTCTCATCCTATCAGGACTCGGATATTTTGGGAGCTGGTATATAAAGCTCGCGGCACACAGTGTCTTTTGGACATTAGGAACAGGTTCATGTCAGAAATCAGTGTGCTTTGCTATTTTAGTAGTTGCTATAGTTGCAGCATGAATGATTTTGCTTGCCCTGCACAGTTCGGGGTGGTATTTCATTACAGTTCATACGTATATTTTTGAGTGCAGACGGACATATTTAAAGTAATTAACATGGTGATATAAGTCTTGTAAAGAAGCCTTTACCAAATAAACACCGAGTCCATAAATCACATCAATGCGGGCCTTGTTTAGCTTTCATTAAATACTCGCAGACTTCTATGGTGCAGGATTGAGCTCTATCCAAGCAAATTTCAGATTCGCTAGATGATAAAATGTTATATTTGGGCTCTGAAATAAGAAGCGTTCCGTGCACTGAATGATCTATGTGTCGAAAGGAGCAGCCCCTCTGCCTCATGCAGTTAATGGCAAAAAAGTCCAGCAACATCTCTAACTAGTATTAGATCAGAGCAAATAGCGTTTAAATGGAGCTGTAAAGAGCTGAGCTGGAAGGGGGCCAACAGTGCAATTAATATTCTGTACAGAATTACACCACTCGCTGATTATAGCAAACCTCATTCGGACCATTTGATAAAGCTGGAGTGGTTTTTTCCATAGCTGCCGTCACTGTTTTGATCCAAAGTAACTAACTACCGCGATGGAGAAATGACAGCAGCACAACCCCTGCGTGATGATAGCCCAAACTTTGTCCTAAAAAGTGCATAATGAGAAATGCTGATAACTGGGGGCTCGTTTCAGTCCTTCGCAATGAAAGGCGCTACACAACCTTTACGGCACTAATCTGTGGCTGCTTTTGTAGAGTTCCCAAAGTCAGGTTTTCAAACTTCTACTCTTATTACAGTTTCTCTTCAACATCCCTTAACTTCAGAACTCTGATATTTCTATTTCCATATAGCAAACTCTTGGGTAGGTATGGGGAAGGGATCATTTTTGTTATCGATCAGACTGACTTCTTCCGTAAGGAAAGTCAAGATTTTGTTTTTCTTTTAGTCTATAAAACAAAAGAAAACCCTCAGCAGTTTGCCGGCTCGTTTCAGCACTTGTTTGGTCACCCAAGCTTCATTTGGCACAAAGCAGCGTCCCTCACCCTCGGTCCGTGCCGCGTCTCCCTGGGCAGCACTGTCCCAAAACGTCCTGGGAGCCAGAGCCGTGCTGCCGGAGCCAGAGAGCTGCAGTGCTCGAATGGCTCTGGATTGCTGTGCAAAATTCTGTCCCCAAACTTATCTCCGTGTGTTGTGTCGAATACCAAAAATATCAGGGACTGATGACAACAGGAGTTATTTCTGCAGGACTGACACAGCGCATAGATGGGGCATTGTAAGGGCTTCTTTTTTTCCTCCCTCTTGCTCACTCTTGCAACACGCTGGTGGAGGTGGCGGGAAAGGAGGGAACATTTTGGTCTTCCTGACTCAAGTGTTTGAGTAACCGAGCTCTCCGAGGCAGCAGTGTTGCAGCAGCTTTCCTTTCTCCAAGTGCTATTTTGTGACAGTATAGCCAGAGGGATTTAGATTAATGAAGTGAAATTTTTTTGTAGCAAACACAAGATTTTTTGGTTTTTTTTTTAATTGAGGTAGGAACGTGAATTCAGCAGAGAAAAGAAACAGCAGCTGCGATGGCTGGAAGTTAAAGCTAAGCAAAGTCAAGTTAGAAAAGAAGCGTTTGCTTCCAGCAGAGCGTGTGTGCGCTTGTGCATGTATTTGCTGCTGGAAGAACTGATGCAGGGGAGAGCTCAGAGGTCCTTGCGTGAAGACAGGGATGTCTCCTCCAAAAGATGCATCTTCTCCAAAAGTGGCAGTCCCAGAGCTGCGGCTGTGGCAGCTCATGGCCATGGGCACGGAGCGGACTCGGTGCAGTGCGTTATATTAAAGGTGATGCTATAAAGGACCATCGCGGCCCCTCACCTCCAAAACTTCAGGGTAATCCTTCCTAGAGGTTTTTTTTCCCCTGCTGAGTTCATCAAAGCTCCTGCCTTCATAACAAGCTGCACACCTCCACACTCAGTTTAAATTTCCTGCAGGTGCCATGGGACGTCCCCAGCTGAGAGCGGGGCACCACGCGCTGAGTCAACGCGTCGCACGGAGGGAGGCTGGTGCCTGGGTGCCTCCGTGGGCAGCCCGTGGCAGGATTACATCTGCTCTCGGAGAACTTCTCACCCACGTTTCCTGCACGAATCCTGGGTGAGAGTGGCAGTCATGTGAGTGCACGGGGGAAGCCAGTGGCGTGGGCAGGCATGATGGCGCATGGTATGTCCCATCCTACCTTCTTGGGCAGCTGGTACCAAAAATGTTCTATTCCCTGCCCTCCCTCCACATACACAGCCCACTGCTGGAAATACTGCCTCTTTTTTGGACCGAGTACCAGGTATTTTCCCCTTTCCCCTCCAGGACATTGGTTACCCTATCCTTTGCCATATGGGTTAGAGGCTGTTGGCTCTGTTGCTTGCGTGGGGGATGCTGGCCTCACATCCCTTGGCTTCTGACCATCTCCTCTCCCCATACCCACCGAGTGAGAGAGAATATAAATGTTGCAGCTGCTTTTCCCTGCATCCTTAGTGCATTTCTGAAGGGAGGCTCTCAGCATGCCTTTTTATGGTCCAACATTTAATTGTGCCCCGTGCTGGATCCCATCAGCCACAGCCTTTAGTGCAAAGCCATTAAAAAGTTCTGTAAGCAGAGGAAAGGTTTCAAGCCCATATTGCAGATATGGGGCCATTTCAGGGCACAGGAGGGATTAGCAGGTGTCGGTCACAACAATTTTCCTCTGAGATCTTATCCCTAGCGGTGTGAGCACTGCTCTCCGAGGCTGCCCAGCTGCTGCAGAAGAGGTTGTTTGCACAGCAGGGCACTGTGCTGAGCCCGTGTCCTATAAAGCCCGTGTCCCCTTAAAGGGCTTGAGGTAAACCTGCTGGAGCTTGGGGAACGGGGCACGATTGAGCTGTGCCGAGCGAAGGTTCACGTTTTGGTGGAGCCTGGCAAAAGTGGCTGCTGTTAACAAGAGTTACCAGTGCAGTGTCAGTGCTTTCTACGAAGGAAGCACAAGTACGGCTGCACTTTGCTCACAAGAAGGGTGAGGCATCCTACTTAGATTTAGCAAACCAAACCTTCTGCAGGGCTTTGAGAGGCTGCAAAGCACAAAGTTTGTAGCACCCTCAGGGTGGCGAGGTGTCTGGAGCTGCAATTCTCTGCCTTTTTTTTTTTTTTGGGTGGCTCCATCGCTGCTTTTATCTTGGTCTACAACAGGGGAAGGCAAGTTGTAGTTAATTCCCACGGGCCAGCAGACCATCAGTGAGATAAATTGGAAAAGCTCCTTAGAGAAAGGCCGAGAATTATTGCTATCAGCGTGGCTGAAAGTGAAAAGGCTGAGGAAGCCTTTGCCCCACATGGGGAGGAGACCATCATCTTGTTTTTCTGATACTCTTGAAAAGAAACAAACAGCTGCTTTTCATTTTCTGCGTTACCCAGCACCATGGCTTCAGCAGGGGTCAGCAATGGGGCTGCTGTCGCAGCCGTCGCGATGCTGCACGAGGCTGCGCTGAGCCCGTGCCTGGGGCTGTCGGTGGCACCGCCCGGCAAGAGCAGCGAGCCAAAGGCACCCAGGAGCAGGGAGAGGGGCACACTGGTGGGAAAACGCCCTGAATATTAGTTTTTATTAAAAAAAACCCCAAAACATAAATGCAGCTTGGTTTAAAGCTGGATTGCCTTTTCCCCCGTCGTCAGAATGAAAGCAATTGGGCATTGAACCTCTATTTGCACTAACAAAGAGCCAACGCTGGGCATGGTGCAAAGCATAGGTGAAGCTTTCCTATTAGTGTGTAGAAAAAAATGCACTCTTACAGTCTTCTGTAAAAATACTTTTGGGCAAAACAGATTATTTTGACTTTGGACAACATCATTCACGAAACGCTACGCCGCAAGTTTGGTCTGAAGGAAACCACACACGATTTGCCTCCTTTTATCTCGTATCAGCGGCGGAGAGCTCGGTGCGGTTACAGTTCTCCTCATTTCTGAGAAGAGAGGATCATATTTAATCATTGTGTCAGTTGGCACAAACACCGTGTTTGTAGTGAAATGCTAAAAAACAGCACATTTATCTTTCCCTTGATCAAGATCCGTATGATAGAAGCTCTTAACGTTAAAACTCATCAGTAATGAAACATTTAAGGGCTCAGCTACCCAGCTTGTTTACTGTAACTTATTTTAAAGAATGGTCTGACCTCTCCTGCCTAATATAACAAATACAATATCAGTAATCTCCACCCTAGGGCATTCATTCCTTGGCAGACTTCACTTTGGCTCCAAGATATTATCAAGAGTAATTTGGAGGGAGAGGGAGATTTTGAAGCCTGGGGAGAGCACTGTGATTCCCCATCTGACCCACGGCAGAAGGGCCAGGGAATGTCACCCGCCGCTTCCTGCAGCGAGCCCCTCACGTCTGCCCGGAGCGCTGCAAATCGCAGAGACACGCGACTGCGTACGGCGTTATTACCCCACCCGCCGCATAAACAGCCCTGGTATTGACCTGCCCTGATTCATATTCTTGTATTGGCACTGCCTTGAGCTGTGGTATCGAGAAGTCCCAAGCACAGGAAAGCCTCCCCTGCACCACAAAGTGAACAAGCGCTGAGGAGTCAGCCCTCGCCCTAAAGGGCTCACGCAGCACTCCTAAATCTAGCTGGGTTTTCCTCGCTTTCCTACTGCCAGTGTCTGTACCAAAACCCACCTCATGCAGAAGTGTCAGTGATAGCAAAGGCTCAAGGAGGCGGGCAATGCCACTGGTGAGGTGCAATGAGTTTTGCATGTGCTCAGACTGCAGTTTCAAAGCCGACGATAAGTTTAAAGAACTGCTTTTCTGCAGGAAAGGCTATTGGAACCCTCAGCTCTCAGAAAAGCAACAGGAGGGGGTGACAACGCCAGGGTCTCACTGCCTGGCACTGCAGGGACAGGGACTGTCATGTCCTTCCCCAGCAGCGTCCCAGCCAGCCACAGCAGCACCCTCCAAATCGGCTCCGAAGGGAAAAAGCAGCACTGCTAATAGTCACTCTGCTTTACACCGTGTCAGCCGAAACCCCACATCAGGTGCTGTACCTCATGTTCACGGTTCCATTGCTTTCGTAGAGGTTTGAGTTTCGGTGGTTTCTAACGACTCGTTCAGTTGATACGAAATTGTGGAGGAGTTGAAAAATTCAGCTGCGCTCTTGGCAAAACCCAAACCAAACGGCCAAGTGAAAAGCCAATACAGGAGGCAGCACTTAGCCTGCACCGTGCCCCTGAAACGACTGGTTACACCCCCAAAGCTGCCTGTTTTCCTCCTGCCACCGATATCCCATTGCTGCCCCAGTGATGGTGACTCCTTGGAGGAGCACAGCCACGTTCTGCAGGATCATCCCTTTGCAGAAACATTTGGGATGAAAAATTGAGCTGCTCCTCTGCTGCCACAAGCGGTTTTGCTTGGGAAGCACCGCCACATGGCCAAAGCACAGGCAGCGGCCGGATGGAAAAGGCACAGCGTCGGCATCGCATCTCGTAACAACCCTCCCCACACCATGGCTGATCTAACGGCATCCCAGGAGAGGTGGGGTTGGCTTGCAAGGAAAAAAAAAAAACCAGAAAAATTCACACTAGGCCAGCTTGTGAGATTTATAGCGGTGGGGTAACCCTGCGAGCAGTTGCCTTGTGCTTTGTTCTCCCCCCTTTTTAAGGCTGGAGCCTTGGATGGGCTTTCTTAGCAGGTACAGTCGGGGCATGCTTGGGTTGTGCCGCTTGTTGCTGAGCTAGTGATGGTTGCCGTTGTATTTATACATACGTGATATGTATTTGCACATATAACAAGGGTTTGGGGGTTTTTTTGGGGGGTCCCCAAAAAATAAATTGAATCATTTAATTCCAAAAACCTGCACTATGGCTAAATAGCTTCTTTTTGCACAGACATCTCTGTCCATAGAGTCAAGAGCCCTTCTCCTATTGTAGCCTCCACTGCACCTCTCAGATAAAACCCTTGGGTTTACGTATGTCTGTGCACACATGCACACGCATGCATGTAAATATAGGTTATATAGAGACGTTTTTTATATATATAAGTATATATAATTTAATCAGAATGCAATAACCTAACTATGCTTGCTCTAAAAATGAAGTACCAATAAAAGATGATGTTAGAAATCTGTTAGTCAGGAAACTGGACCTTTGCTAATATTAACCATCGCAGCATCTCATACTTACTGTCCACGACAGTGTTTTATAGAAAAGCAGAAAGCACTGAGTGAAGAATCCAATCCCAGCCCAGCACAGGCAGCTTTTTCACTTGCTGCTCGCAAGGAGGGAAACAACTTTCATTTATTTGGCGGCTGGGCAGGAGCAGGTGTGCAGCGACCGAGCTGGAGCCGAGTTTCAGGGCTTCATGAAACTTCCCATTTCAGGGAAATGGGACCAGAGATGTGCACGTATCTCAACTCCACTGGCTGGCTGGCCTTTTATTGTAACCTGGAAGCTTTTCTCTTGCTGGAGACTTTCCTCGCTCCCGTCTCGGTGGGTCTCAGAAGAAGGGAATTGAATGTCCCATTAGAGTAAATGGAAAGCTAATGCTCATATGGTTGATTCAATACTTTGATACTATGCTGATTGAACCCAGATACAAATCCTAAAGTCAAAGCCACGCATCCTGAAGCATTAAAAATGCTTTATTTCATCTGTCATCCTGCATTGAAGTATTGTGAGTGTCTCAGGAAGGCTTAAACTTCCTTGGACATGGCCATCTGGGCTGGATTGCCAAAGGAACATCTACAAAGATCCAGGATGAATCTACCCCATGAAAAATCATTGCTGTGCCACAGCCCCCAGGCTTGGAGCCCAGGAAAAGGGCAGCTCAAGCAAATGTTTGTGGAAAGAAAAAAAGCAAAACAAAACTGGGAGGGAAGCCAAACACATCTCTTGAAGTTTTTCTGCAGGTGGCTTCAGTTTCAAAGCCACTTGTGTCCTTTACTACAGAGCGTGTGGCTGTCCACAGCCCCTTGAGGCTTGCTGATCGACTGTTAAGCTGCTGGAGCTAATAGCAGGGCTTTATATAGCCGAGTTCTGGAGAGAACTGACAGTTCGGAGGCCTGCAAACCAGCCTGGGTGGATTCAATTACAGCTTCAAGATGAGCAAGTAAAGCAACAACAAAGGACAGTAGCCTCGGCCTTTGAAATGCCAGACTATGGCATGAAGGCAGTGAAAAATAATACTTCGTTAACTTCTTGTTTAGGAAAAAAAAAGCAGAACACTTCCTTCAATGACACATTAGCTGACAGTGGTGCTTTTATGACTCTGTCATAGTCACCGATGAATCACTGGATGGAAGCGCAGGGACAGACTGTTCCTATCGAAAGGCTGCTGTCCTGGTGGCTCACTGTCACCCGAAACAAGGTGCTGCTCTTGCTCTTGCTCTCTCTCATGTCACCGTCATCAGCAATTCAGCTCTTGAAGCCCAAGAGCACCTCTGATAACCCCAGAGGTTTGTGTGGCACCAGTGGAGCCATGGACGAAGGCAGCTCCGTCCCCAGACCAGGTTCTGGGCTCTCGGCACCCTCACTGCCAGCGTTACGGCCGTGCCACTGCCCCCGCAGCTCCTGCTTCCCATCATGGCAAGCCAAGGTGTCTCTGGAGCTTATCAGGCTTTGCTTCCATCGTATTCCCTCCTAATGCAGTTCATATGTTTAGACATTTCCCTTCACAGACATCTGTTCTTTCCAAATTCCTTGCATTTTAGATTATATACCCTTGTTTTTGATCTTTTACATTAAAAAAAAAAATGCTTTCAGTTGAAGCTTAATAGTGAGGGCTCAGTGCATCTGCCAGAGTTCCTGGCACAGCCAGCGTCCTGCAGGAGCAATTACTTTCCAGTGAGTCTCTAAAATTGCTTATTTACTTTCACTTGTATGCCAAAAATACTTTAAAATCAGGACAGTTTTTTCCAGTTACACAATCACCAGAAATATCTTGAATCCATACACTTCCACTGTGGTTCAATAGTCAATCTGAAAATAGTCAAAACAGTTTATAAAGTATGTAAAAAGTGTTCTCTCCCAGAACTCAGGCTTCAGCAGCACAGCTCCATGTGTCCAAGTCAACGAACGCTACAAAGCAAAATCAATTCCCCCTCTTTTATAACAACACGGGGAAAGGAGACGGCAAAGGCGAGGGCAGCCGGGCTCTGCTGGTCTTCAGCGGCTTCCTGAGTGGAATTATCGCAGCCAACCACTTCTAGAAAGTCCTTTCATGTCTATTCATGTAGGGTTTATTTACTGCTCTTGGCAAAACAAAACGACAGTTGATTTCTGACAAGCTGTGAGATTTAGGATATTTTTCCATTAGAGCTTTTCAATTAATTATAGTGAATTTAGAACTCTAGTGTGGGACAGTAGCAGCTCCTACCCTTTCTGATTTATCAAGACCACTGATAAAACTTAGTTGTCCACAATCCTAGTTCCAGATCCCATCCCCTCCCTGTCTTGAGGGCACAGGTAACAAAATGTACAACGACCTTCTAAAGATCTCAAAGCGCTTTGCAAATTGAGGGCTCCATTTGTTTTCCTTACTCATGCATATTTTAAATTCCCTTTTAAGTTTCAACGGTTTGCATGGGTGTAATTCAGAGCAGACTGGGGCTGTACATATTTTGCATACCAACGAGTTATGTGAGCCCAATTTCTGAAAAAAAGAGCATTATGATGCAGCTGAGGAGTAACTGGCTGGGGAAAAACAAAAATTACAACAAAACCAGAAGGATTTGCTTCGTAATGTTAAGCCCATGTTCACAAATGAAAGCAAGCATTGTGCCCATCAACAACGACCAGAACAGCATCAGCCTTTCTCCAACCCTACTGAAGAACCATGGTCTTAATTTGTAGGTTTAAATTACTGCCACTCTTTTTTCTTTTTCATTTTTTTTTTATATATATGTAAGGCCTCTAGACTTTAAATGATATTGCAAAAGTAGAAATAGCATGATAAACCTTCAAAGCTGAAATAAAAAAGAACCTGTGTTTTAACTTAGTGTTGAGTATTTATACAGCCGGCACCATTTAGTCCGGCATGTTTGAATGAGTGCGAGTCTGTGGTTGCAGTTGTGTATAAAAATATTGTAGCCTGCTCCTGCTTTAGGAACTAAACTTCAGTTCCCAATAGCTCCCTCTGTAATTCTCTTTCCAAATAAAAGGAAGAACTATTCCTGGCTCGTAACGGTGTATTTCTGTGGCTTCTTGAACTATAATGAAGGCAGTCTGGAATGGTAAAAATTACATACTCAATGCCAGTTCTTAACCCCCGGTAATTTAGGCTTTAAATGTTTTGAAGTTTACATTTTGAGTCTGTTATTGTACAACTTTTTAATTAAAATGTTGCTGTAGTCCAGATCACTAATGCTTCTTGCTCAAAGCTCCATTAACATCTATCTTAAAACCACTACTTAGGGAGTTTGATAATTTTGGTATTGAGGGCTAAGGCCATCTGCTTGGAAAATTATTTGGTTTTTATTTGGCTCCTTCTAATTGTAGAAATTCAAAGACATCTTTGATATCCACTGGATTCCAACAACGGAAACATCAGTTCTCTCTAAATGCTTCAGTGCGTGCCTCTTACTGTAGACTAAATCCTGATGCAGTTCAAGAAATAATCTGCCAAGCTTATCACTGAGGAACCAGGCTTGGATTTTCCCCGTGCACTGTAGAGACAATTTGTACCATTGATGCTCACGATCACCGCTATGTTTGCCCATTGAAACGCTACTAAATAAATCAGAAAAATGGGACAAGCTCACTTGGGGCTTCTAGATGTCATCATAACCTGATAATGGCTGTTCTTAGGATTAATAGCACCACGGACTCTTCTTGTTATGATCTGTAGCAGAGAGTCCGTAGACATTTATGCCCTGAAATATGCCTTTACATTTACGTCCCACGTACAAAGAAGTGAGACTTTAACCTGACTTTCATGCACAGCTTAAGTTAAAAATCCTCTCGTACTGTGTGTGAACAGTGGGAGTTTAGTCCAGTATCAGCGAGAGATACAAAACCTGAAAGTTAACATGACAAGGCTGGGGTTTGGGGTTTGGGGTTTTTTTCATTGGGGGGGAGCTCCTAAATCCGGTGCCGGAGCTGGCCCAGTTTTTGAAGGAGATTCCCTCAAGGATTTCTCAGCAAAGCCCCTGGAAAAATACCAACTGGCTATGGGAATAACTCAGCAGGATAGCAATGGCTTTGTGATAATTCTGCATATTGAGGGGAAAGTCAGAGCTTTCCAGCTGAAAAGACCTGTGTGCTTCCTTGTGCCAAATAACTCAGCAATTTAATTACCTTTAGCCCAGGTTTAGATTCCTCTTTGGCCTGAGGCACTCGAACACATCTCATGTGCATGTAAACATACACATACCTCTCTACAGGACACTATTTTAGTCCCAAGACATTGGCCAGCCCACAGTGGCGGTCTCTTAAGTCTTCCACCTGAAGCAGGTCTGACTACTCATTAAAACCTACAGGACCCCATAGCAGAACCCCAAAATGTGAGACAAGGCCCAGACACTGCAGCCCAGGAAAGCAGCTTTCTTACAGCAGGAAGCGCCTTGTCCACCCTGAGCCTGTGTAATGTACAATTACACAGCCATGATTCTCTTTACATTTACTAATTCTTGTACAATAATAAAAATTTCCAGCGCAGCACCCATAGGATGATTCTGCAACTCCCTCCGCACACTGCGAATGGCCCCGAAGAGCTTAGAGAAACCTCTGGGCGGCTGTAAGCAAGCAAGGAAACAAAGTCCTTTCCTGCATCAAACCCCTAGCCCACAGCCAAAAGGTACATTGGAAAATACAGTGGACCTCATTAATCTCTGCCTATTTTGCCCATGGAGGCTTCAGACCTTGACTTTTATCACCCTACACCTTGATATTAAGTACCAAGAGAAGCAACCCCCCCGACATATCAATTCGAACGAGCTCTCTTCATACCAGCCACACGCTTTTATCCACAGAGCATCTCCTGACATGACATGGTATTCTGCACCATACCTTATTTTTAGCTATGAATTTTGTTTTTCAGGTGTAAGTAAAATGAGGTGTTATTATTTCCACTTAATCAAGGCAAAAACAGTTTCACTTTCTTTGAAGCTTTTTATCTCCCTACAACTGGATTTGAATCTCTGACTTCATCACCACAACCCCAGAGCCATAACCACAAGGCCACATGGTCCCAGAGCTGTTTTTGGAGGTGGTAGTGATGTGAGTTATTTTAGAAGCTGCTAGCTATAAATTTCAGTTATATTTGAAGGAGAGCAAGTTAGCTTTGAAAGTCCTTGGTGAGTCTGTCCTTCGGTGACTAGTGGGCAATTACCGAGGCCACTGGCGAGAGCTCGAATGGATGGCTGTCCTGCAGTTTCTACCATAAACCACCAAGTACAAACAAACAGCAATTGTGAACGACAGTTAAACTAATTGTCCTTGCTGGTATTACTATCCCAAGACGGGTTGTGACGCAGAAAGTCAATCTGCACAAAGCCAGTTTTTCATTACAGAGCGCTCCAAATAGCATCAAAACAAGTCAATTTTAGACTGCTCGACTGCGCGTGATAAACGCAACCCAACCACCTTGATTCTTTTTTAAAATGGCTTCACCCTGACCCTGCAGTTCATGATGCATTTTTGCACTTTTGGTTTCCTGCCTGAAAATAAACGTGAAGCTGCTATTGCATACCGCTTGTTCCATAAACTACGCGGGCAAACGCTATGAGCTATGATTGTAACGACAAAACTTACATCTGCAAAAGAAGGATCGCTTGCCAAAACGATACGCTGAATCTACAAGACTCGCTTGCCAAGATTCATGCAAAGGCGAGTTCCCCTGGCACAGCCAGAGCCCAGTTGTTGGGTATGATATGAGATAAAAGCCCCAAACAAGCAACGAATGAACAGCAGACGGAGTTGCTAGAAGCTACGAACTGTAAGATTCAGCTCTTTCACATCTAGAAACTGTTTACATTTTTCTTGTCGCAGAAGAGTAATTTTCAACTGCAAAAGTTAACCGCATCTGTGTGAAATGTAGATAACTTTGGGAGTAAAATGATTTCAATCAGAATAAGGGTCATCTGAGAGATGGTGGTAGTTACTCATTCAAGATCGTGCTTGATACAGCCAGCTCCCAGTTCAGTATTTCATTGTAACTGGTGTAGCAAACCACAGCTGCTTAAGCAGAGTTATTGATACCAATAAAAACAGACATTAATTTTACTCTCTGGTAATCTATGGTACAGATGACCTTTCCCACTGGAGATGCTCTCACACAAGCCAAGCTCCAAGGGAAAGGCAGAGGGCAAAAATGTTGCTGTCATACAAAACCAACAGGGATGGTCAACCTGAAAAACAGAATAATTCTATCTTTTTTTCTTTCTACAAGGCATAACCCAGTGGTTCAGGGTGTGACGGAAGAGCCTGAAGGATCGAAGAGAATCCTTTAAGAAAGGAAAAGAAAATAGGAGGGAGTTCCATAAATCTGTAAAGCTAGAATAACAAGTGCACTTGCCTTTAGCTGTCCGGCCATATCATCCCAGGGTGGGATGAATTCCCCATCACTCTCTCCTTTAGGTACAAACAGAGCCTTGCAATTCCTTAGCCTACGTGCTCAAACTGTGGATGATTAAAATCGGGTGGGGGATAAACTGCCCAGCTCGCATGAAAACGGGCAGGTCAGGGAAATCCTCCTGCTCCAGTGAACCTGCTCCCAATGGCTGTGCTCATCCCTCCAGTATCTGATAAATACTGGGACTAGAGAAGCCAGGTAAACGTTACAGACGGTTCTTGTTCATGGGCAATAAAAAACCCTTAAGGTGACGCTGGCCTAGACAAAGATGAGACTACTGGAAATACTCCCAGAAAATCACGCAAGTCTAATATTCTGGAGTTATCATCTACGATTCCAAGTCATTATTACTGACAGACATGAGAAGTCGTTTCATGGTAACATTTCTTAGAATACTCTAAAATGTCAACTCAGGAGAAAATAGCATTCGCGGCATCAAAGGTCACATCTATTCCAATACTTGGAAGCGTTTTTGGAAGCAGGAGTCCCTTTGGAATTGCAGTGAAAAGTCTGCAAGAATAAATAAAATACGAAGCACTAACGTTACGTGTAAAAGGCATGGGTAAAGGCACCGATAAAGTGCAACCGACCGCTTCGGTTCTCTCTCAGGAAATCAGAAGTCAGTCGTGCCTGTTATAACTATTATTTAATAGTTGAGGAATGGCAGCGTTTGGAGACCTGTGCTCAGCGCTGGACACAGGCCTTTTACTGAGGAACTCACAACAGCCATTTTGTCCTGGTTTCCAGGAAGGAAAGGTTGCTCCTGGAGCCTAAGAAAACGGTCACAAAAATCTCGAAGGAAAAAGAAAAAAAAAAAAAAAAAAAAAAAAAAAAAAACCCCCAACAAAAAAGGAAAAAAATTTCACTAGACCCA
>NW_009259329.1:1778785-1786999 GCF_000687185.1 Egretta garzetta
GGGGGCCAAAAAAAAAGGGCCAAAAAAACCCCAAAGAAAAAAAAAAAAAAAAAAAAAAAAAAGAAAAAGAAAAAAAACCCCCAAACAAACAAGGAAAACATTTCACTAGAGCCCATCTTTGGAAAAATATAAAAATATTTTTCCATCCACAGAAATAACTATAAATAATGTTTGAACTATTAAAAGGGTGAAGGCAGAAAAAGGCTATTTACATAGGGGCATTTTGTGCTGTTTCAGTCTAATTTGTCACCGATGTAGGAGCCTCATACGTTAGCTGGAGGAAATCCAGCGCTTTCAAAGGTTTTCTGTCAGGGCTTGAAAAGTTGCCAGTTTTTTTAATGGAGCCGAGCAGTCTCAGGCCTGTTGTTCTCAGAGATTTTGTGAGCCAGGGCCGCATGTTAGCAGGAAACAGAGCCAAGTGGGCTTCCTGAGCGTCTGAGAGAGGAAACACTGTAATAAGCATGGAGGCTGTGGTTAAAAATAACTCTGGTATATAAAGGCTGCAAAGGATCCCCTCTCGCTCATACACGCCGCTGCCTCTTGGCTGGCTGCTTCGCACTGATTTCATGTGAATGAGACGCTTTGCCATCTCATCGGAGCAGGTGGTTTTTGAGCAGAAGACGAGAGAAAACAGTCCGCGAAGAAGCCGAGCGGGAGATAGCTCCTATTTTGCCAGTTTTCAGCAAGCAGCAGCCTAGGCTTTATTTCAAGAGCATCGTCAGGCTGTAGCTGCAGCTACGGACAGGGTGTTTCGGTATCTAACTTTAGGCTGAAGTAAAAGTTATGTTGAAAAAAATAACTCGGTTTTCTGTGATATGAAACTTAAAAAAAGGGAACAGGGTGAATCATGCAAGCTCTTGAGCAATAGGAGAAAGGGCCCCCTAAATTGTTACCACCAGGCCCAGTGTGGCTTGTCCCACTTCTGCTACAGAAGCTTTAATCCCACCCTGTGGCCCCCCTCGCCCAGCGTTGGCCAACTGGAGGAGCTAAATGTGGCAACCACCAGCTGAAGGGATTGGCCACCATCAATCAGTGTTATGCAGTCCCGGGGCACTGGTTTCGCACCAAGCCGAAGACTGCCTGCTTCTCCTCGCTGCATTCATCCTGCGCAGAATTAGACCCATCTCTTTGCTTTCAAAGGCAGTGATTTTCCTTGCAAATGTGGGATACAAAACACACCAGCTTTTTGGCAAGTCCAGGCACCCTTTTCCCCGCTGTAACCTGACACTAACATCCATACTGAACTCCATTCTGAACACTTCTTTGTAGCCCACATTATGCTGTAATTGGCAAAACACATTCTTCCCAGGCTTGTATTTTTATTGCAAACATTTATTTGGCGCTTTACGTGGCAAACGAAAAGAAAATTTCACAACTCATTCTACAAAGTTGCATTGTATTAGGCTGTCCCTTGAAAAGCACTTTATTGCTCAAGAATAGCTGTAACTGTTCAAGGGATTTCAACAGCATTTCGCTTAAACGATAATTACTGTATATACTACAGCACCAAATATTAATTATTTTGATCGGTATGGACCCTGACGACCGGCACTTAATTCCACCCCAGCTTATTGTCAGCAACAAGGCATATCACAATGTGGAGTAGATTTTCAGACGGATGAAAAAATAAGCTGAAGTTTTGTTTCTGAATAGAAAGCATTTTCTATGAGACACAAAACACTGTTCCTATGCTCAGATGTACACAGGAATTTAAATATATAAATATCCTAAAAGGTAGGCATTAATAGCTCAAGAGAAAAAGCAGTCACAATGGAAATCAGCGTCTGGAAAAAGGTCTGGCCCAAAATATCCCATCGAAGTTTCAAAGCTTAATCATAATGATATAACTAATTGTGATCATGGAAAAATGTATATACCATTCTGAATACCTCCGTGATCTAAGTCTGAAAAGGACTTCACGGTCCAGGAAGACAAATGAGATCAGCTGCTCTATACATACAGCCTGGCCCGCAAAGATGCCCGTCTTCCTCGCGCTGGCTAATCCACCACGCTGATTCATACTTCCACGTATTCAAACAGGGAAAGTCATTCCAGGCAGCAAGCAATACCAATTAACAGTGTCACAGTTAATGAAATGCTTGCTCCAGTATTTCCCATTACTCAACTGCAGGACATATGACTAATAAATAATACAGGTGCAGTACAAAGAAGGTATTTTATAAATGAGAACTAAGCCCCACATGTTCATCACGTTCAACAAGGCTTTCCACCCTACACCCCGCATGAAGTCCTGCTTTGTATGTTTGGCGAATAAGCCTCCACTTATCAGATAAAACCATAACATAGAAAGATGTTCTGCATGTCAACGAGGGGAAAAACCCCAAAGCCTTCCTTGCTTGTAAGTAATTCTCTGCTTGTGGCTGGTTTTAAGCTTTGTCCGGTCTCCTCTCCTCGTCCCCCAGTTAAAACCTGTGAACTTCAAAGTGACAAAAAAATCTGCCGAGGCAGCCATCTGCATCTGCTGTGCTGACTCAGACTGCAACAGAGCTCACAAATTAAAAAGAGAGAAAAGTGTGTCTGATTAGTTCTTTGAAGTTCCTTCACACAGAATTTTTTTCCTGCCTTAATTAAACCCCAAACACAGTTCTCACTTCTAAACCCAGTTAACTTCGCGTGTCTTACAACACTACTGGTTGTCCCAAGTGGACATAAGAGATAAGACATCGTTTTCCTTTTTCTCCTGTCATCTTCAACCAATTATGTACGTGCTGCTCTCCTAAAACGCAGACCAGGGAGACGTGACTAGCATGGAATCTCACAGTGCGACGCCCGCTGTATTCCAGAATGAGAGGAGTTTCATCTTATTGGGCTTCTGACTTCGGGGAGGATCTTACATGTTTGTTAACAGTAACAGCAATTTTTCTGAATGAAACCCCATAGGTACTCTCTGACCTATGCTCGTATTATTCCACACCCTTATTGCCCATTTCTTCACTAGATATTTGATTCTGTAACAACGTATTTGGCAACAACTGAAAACTGCTAGTCATAACCAGTGACTGATAGTTCGAGCAGTTTCAGTGATAGGATTAAACCCGCTTGCAGAGCCTTTGAAACTGTGGTATCATTTCACAGTTCTGTAAAAAAAAAAAAAAAAAAAAAAAATCTCTCTCAAATGTGTTTTTAATTGACAGCTGAAAGGGACATCTGCAATACAACATATGTGCATTCAACACACGCCTCAATGAAAGCTGGCAGAAACACAGCCACATACCTAATCAAAGCTGATAATTAAAAAACTGGCATAAATGGTTTAGGTTTGAAGAGTCCCCAAATCAAAAATGAAACAAAATCATTTACAGCTGAAAGCCATCATTCTTCACACAGCAGCTTCAAGTAACAATACATAATTACCTCAATTAAATTCATTAAACAGCTGATTTTTTGCATGATTGACTGAACCACGAATGTACTTCAATGATGGGAACAGTATTTTCTTGCGTATTTCTGAGAAAAGGGTTTTTTTCATATCATTTGACTTATTTATCGAACTGGAATTCAAGCTTATTTTTCCATCGTGTCAGTGGAAGTCTGCCTAGCGAAAGCGTGTTGGAAGTATCAATGCTCGACTTTTGCTAAACTTTGTGAACTAAGCTAATAAGGCTTTCACTAAAGCAAATTAAGATTGCTATCACAGCAAATGGAAATGCTAGAACTGTCAATAATCATGCTGAAAAAGCAGAAGTGCTAAAAAATATTTCTGTTCTCTCTTTGGGAAAAAGCCAGATGCTGTATTCAGATCAGACAATAATGATGTTGAAATACTTTCCATTCCAGTAACTAAGGAGGATGTTAAAACAACTGCTACTCATCTCAAACAATATTAAGTTGCCAGGTCTGGGTAACTTATAAGTGAATGTTTCAAAAGAACCAACTAAGGACATATCCAGATGGTTAATGTTTATTATCCATCAGCTCCAGAACAGAGGGGAAGCCCCAGGTGACTTGAAGAATGTTAATATTATGTCAATATTTTAACAGGGTAAACAGAATAACCCAGATATGCCTGTCAGCGTGAGATAAACCTGGGCAAAAGACTGGAAGGACTTCATACATAAAAAGAACTACAAATAAAGAAGGTTTAGTTAATGACAAAGGTGCTTTAAATAAGGCAACGGTGCTGATGTAGCAGGCAAAGCTCTGTAAGGATTTGCCTCAGGCCAGTATGATTTTCACAACAAGAAACAAGAACATGACAAATCAATATGGTGTGCACACGCGAATCGGTCCAAACACAAGCTGCTACAGCTTGAAATCTAATTTAAATTTTAATCAAGCAGGTTTATTAGTTCTCAATCTTTTTTTTATCATCACTTACCATTCAATGTTGTTAACAATGACCTGGAAGAAAACAGAAACTGTTACTGATAAAGTCCTAGATGACAAAGATCAAGGAAGTGCAACATCATTTGAGGTGCCATTGTTAAAGAATTACTGTAACTGCTTCGCTATCCAGGCAGAAACAACCAGCCCGCACGGCCATACAGGCTAGCTTAAGGCCAGCCTTCTAGGAACAAAAAATGCAAGCAGCTCTGCTCTTTGGCATAGACAACACCAGGTTCCTACCTAGGCCAACAGGTAAAAAAAAATTGGGGCAGCACAATTGCTCTGCTGGAGATGGCAAATGTCAGCTGCTTCTTTTCGTGGTACCTTTCTGCAGCCTCTGCCTTCCATCTGTGCAGCCCTAAATAAACTGGATTCCTCCCAGTTGCTCCAAGCATCTCATGATGCTTCCTAGCATCTCATGATGCACCGTGGCCCACCAGCACTCCCACCAGGCTCCCAGGGCTCCCTTCCACTTTCCACCAGCACTCCCACCCAGGCCCCAGGTGTTCTGCTTTCACCATTGCCATACATTAAATCTAGTTGAAAAGCCTCAAGGCAGCATGAAGTGCAGGCTGTATATATGTGGTGGTGGTACCCTTGACTGGGAAGGTGAGATGCGATGAAAGAGGGGGGCTTTGTGAAACAGTTGCTCAGGGGTGAGCTTCAGTGAGATGCCATGAACTGAAAGAGCCGAAGCGCGGTCCTTGGCTAAAGAGGGGTGACTCATATTTGTCTGCTGCTCCACGTTTCCAGTGCTCGAACCTCAAGAAAGATTTTGAAAATATGCACATGGTTCAGAGGAGAATCACAAAATTAAAGGAAAAAACATCATTCTAAAAACTTAACGAGCCCCTTCAACTTATCACAGAGATGGTTCACCTTTGTCTTCCCTGAATGGGAAGCAACTCCAGTTATGAAAAGTCTCGTCAAAAAGGCTCCTTTATCAAATTAATTCATGCTGTTACTTTAATCAAATAAAAGGCCTACAGGATTAAATCACTCTCCCAAATGAAGAAATGCCTCTCAAAAAAACACAAACCTGTATATTTCATTTTATGTGGTTGTTTACATCATTTTATCAACTTCCTTGAGAGCAGACTCTAAAAAGCACTACCTCAGAACCTGCAGTTTAAATTAGCAAAGAAAAAAAAAATTGTATAGTCAACAGAAGTACAGCAATTCGAGAGGCAGGCAGGGAAATCCTGAGATAACGCTTGTCTCATTTCAATATGAAGCGGTGGGTCCCAGTGTTGTGATTTTGAAGAGTGGTGCTAAGAGGCCTCATTCTCAGCTCGTCTCGCCTGCTATTATTACCTTTGCTCTAGGTGCAGTCAGGGCTTTCTGAGAACAATCCCATGAGAAAGGAGCTTTTTGTTTGTTTGTTCTGTAATGACTCAGAGTGCTCTAGCAGCCAGGTGACGTGGGCATTCTCACCAACCCATCCAGCTGCAGTGTTTCAGTTCATCACACAGCCCCAGCTTTGATTCTTCTATTAACATGTGGAATCTTGACTGCAATCCCTTAAGAAGTTTCTCTTGATGTAAAAGCAACAACAGAGATCAGCAGCAACACCTAGAAAAATCAACTTTGCCATACAAAAATGGCTGAGCATGTGTTTACTCTGGCTGGAAGACAAATCACACATCATTTAGCTCTCCTCTACCCACAAGCAGATTAACAAATACTTTCTAATCTCACATTCTTCACATTTATACACCAGTGGCATCACTCCTGATCTGTGCTGCCATAAGCGAGATCAGTGCCAGGGTCTTGGGTTCGGATATTTAAAATAAGCCTTGCATATAGCAAAAAGCCAGAAAATGTCAGCACAGCTACCATGGACCAAGTGGAAGGTCATGGCAAAGCTGTACTCAATTTGTGCAGAACTAGTGACTCACAACGTAAATAAATTCTCACATTTGTCTCACCAGGTTTAGGATAGCTGTAGGTTTTTAGCTTTGCCGCTTTAACTTGAAAACAAAAAGAAACTAAAGGCAGTGAAGTTATGATTTTGTGCACTTGGCTTTCATTCTCACTACCCACTAAACGTTTCCTTTACACAAAGAAAAAAAAAAAAAGCAGTTAGGTGACAGAATCAGTGCAGCGCTATCAACAAATGTCCTTCCAGTGCCTACTGGAAGACAGCATCTGCCTGGAGCTTCTCAGCGCAATGTACAGTACAGTTGTATATCCTAGAAACAAAATATTTTGTTATAGCTGTTGCTGAAATCACAAGCACATAAACTGACACAGACATTCGGGGTGTGTTATCAAGGGAACATTCACATTCATTCTGAATTCATCAGAGTATATTTTCTTGGCTGACTCACAGCACCATATATACGTATTGTACACTTACTAACATTTTATTAGAGGAAAAGAGTTTACATTGAAAGATTACACAAGTGTGACATTACAGAGCTATGAGTCATACATCTTTGTGTACTTCGTTACCATGCATTCAGTGTATTGATTCTGCTCCAGTCACAGAAGTTTGGCTGCTCCTCCTGGCCATCCTGTGAACTTTTAGAATAAAAAGTATAGAAAGTTAAACAAGAGATATTCATTATTTTAAACCGTGTGTAGCTATTGAAAAGATCATTTACTCACCCTAGCAACCGTGCTTTCCTGAGATGGCCACAAGCCTGGGATGGGCTCTAGCGAACATGCTCAACATGCTTCGGAGAAGCAGAGCCCAGCCAGGGCCATCAAAAGGGGCACACAGCGCATAAAAGTGCGAGTTGTTCTCCTACACTCTTCTGATCTCCAGCTCACTTAGAAATCCTTTTAGAGGTTATTGCAAAGGAAATATAGAGGAGGTAAGGGGAAAGCATAGCTCTTTCTCTGAACAGGCTGTCAAAGAATCCGTCCGTCCTGTGATAGATCATCATTTTTCCTCCTTTAAGAATTGCCACTTTTGCTCCTGGATGACTGCCAAGCAGCCGGGATCCTCAAAAACAGGAGTCTGGGGCACGTTATCAAAAATTATTGGAGAATAGCTCCTTCAGACTGGGCATCTGAGCTAGAGGCCAAGGTAAGGGAGGAGAACAGCCTTCCCTTCTGAAAAATTCAGCCCAGGACCATAAATTGGCCACGACCAGAGGAGATCACAGAAGCTACTTGCATTATTTCTCTCATCATGTCATAGGGAAACGTTGATTTTGGCAATCTTCGTGCAGCAAATGGAAACTCTGCTAGAGACCTGGACTTCCATTAAATGCAAGTCTCCAAGCACTTTCCTTGCAGGGAAATGGCACAGATGTACAAGAGTGGCATTAAACACCTCTCCATCCATATTGAGACAGGTCTGTGAGACCCAAGGGTGACCAGAGCTGGAGTTCTGTCACCCACTCACCAGTGCGATCACCCACGTGGAGCAGGGCATCTGCCTCCCTTGCTGTGCTCGTTACACCTCCCGCTCCCACCCTCATTTTCTGGGTACAGAAAATGTACCCCACCACGTGCCCGGGGGACAAATCCAGGCTATGAGGGGTGGGGGGGATCAAACCCCTCATTCATGGCATCTTCCTCAGTGTCCCCGGGGCAAGGACCCCTCAGTGTCCCCCATCCTACAGCAGGTCCTCACAGTCTCCGTTGGAACTTGGACCCCACGTCAGTGTCCCCCCCATGTCATGGACGGTCCCTTGGTGTTTCCAGGGCAGTGACGCCTCCGTCTCCCCCATCCCACCGCAGGTCCCTCACGGTGTCTCTCAGCACGCGGTCCCCTCACATCAGGGAGGGTCCCTCCGTGTCCCCGGGGCTGGGATCCCCCCCGTGCCCCCTCATCCCCCAGCGTCCCCACAGGAGGCAGCGGCCTCTCGGTGTCCCCTCAGCTCAGGGGGCGGGGGGTTCCCTTGGCGTCCCCGG
>NW_009259329.1:1787435-1842526 GCF_000687185.1 Egretta garzetta
GCCGCGGCCCCGCTTCCCCCTAAACACCCCCCGCCCCAGCCCCAAACGCCACCTCTAACCTTCTCCCTTTTCTTTCTCCCCCAGAGGTGGAAGTGCGACCAAGAGGCCAAGACCCCCGCCGGCACCTGGGGCGGCCTCTCCCCGCGCAAAGAGGATGAAGATCTCAACAACGTGCTGGATTTTATCCTTTCCATGGGCAGCGACAGCTACGTCCAGGGCGCAGCCGGTGGGGATTATCCCCCTGCCCAAGGGGAGAGTGGCAGCTTTTACCAGACAAACCCGTCCCCGGGATGCTACAGTGCCCTGGAGCAGGGCAGCCCCCCACCCTACAACGCCGGCATCGTGCCGGAGATGATCCGCTCCGAGATGGACTCCAACTACTGCCCTCCTGGCAACGTCCACGGGCGGTTCTTCGTGACACCCAGCTTCGGGGGCCCGCAGTTCGTTGAGAACATTAAGCCCGAGCCTGACATGGACAATTATGGACCGGTCCTGGGTCTGGTGCCCCAGGCTTGCCCAAAGATCAAGCAGGAGGGCAATGCGACCTGCATGATGGCCTACGAGCAGCCTCGGGTGGCCAGCTCTCCCCAGATCCCTGGGGCAGAGACGCCCCCGCTGAGCCCCGATGATCTCATGGTGAATGACTGCCACACGCAGATGATGTGCCCCTCATCCGTGTCCTTCCAGCAAAGCTACCACCCAGCCTCCGGCTTCCACCACCCGCAGACCCATCTCCAGTACCAGAACACCTCCCAGTTTGGCCTTTTCGAGGACAGCCTGCCCTTACAACCCTCCGCTCCCAGAGGCATGCTCACCCCTCCTTCCTCCCCTCTGGAGATGCTGGACTCCAAACCGAAAAGAGGACGTCGGTCTTGGCCGCGGAAGAGGACGGCCACTCACACGTGCACCTATGCAGGTTGCGGGAAGACCTACACCAAGAGTTCGCACCTGAAGGCCCACCTCAGGACACACACAGGTAAATACGGCTGGTTGCCTTCACCCGGAGATACGAGCTGCTTGCCGGTTGCGATAGCCGCCCATATAGAACAGTTTGCAGCCTGAGCTTTAACCCTGTAGTCTCTTAAACTCCAGGAGGATTCACAGTTGAGCTATGGCAGGTGATCAGATCTATAATGTCTGAGTGTTTTCCTATGGGTATGTAGGTCAAAGCTTTTCTAAGGGCTTCCCAACGCCCTTTCTCAAAAGATTTTCACCGCAGGTATAGGTCAGTAAAGGGATTGCTAGAGCAGTCTGGTTTGGCTTAAAAGCACTTGGATGTTCTTGTAGAAGGGCTTGGTAGCAAATAAAAGCATAGGCTGAGATAAACTCGGAAGGTTGCCTAGCATGTGATGCTGCCTGTACGTGGGAGTGCCGCGCTGAGTCACGCTCTCTGCTTTCTCCAACAGGTGAAAAGCCCTACCACTGCAACTGGGAAGGCTGGGGCTGGAAGTTCGCCCGCTCCGACGAACTCACCCGTCACTATCGCAAGCACACCGGCCACCGGCCCTTCCAGTGCCACCTCTGCGACAGGGCGTTCTCCAGGTCAGACCACCTGGCTTTGCACATGAAACGGCACATGTAGCCCGAGAGACTCTGACCTGCCAACAGTGGACGTTATTTAACTGCTCAGGTGCAGAAGCGTTAAAAACTTGTAGCTGGTACTACGTAGGGAGGCACCGACGCTCTAGCGATGGAAGCTGAGGAGGATTTGACACAAGGAGACTTAGCCAGTCATCTCCTGCAGAGAATTTGACGTGACTGTGATCACTGAACCTGCCCGTCCAGGTCAGGAGAACAGGGGTTATTTATGCAGCTTCTGTGAAGGGTAAACTCCGTAAGACTCCATACAGATTGTATAGAAGAAGCTGTAAATATGTTCTTTCCTGATTCTAACTGCCCAGTCCTAAGCTTTACGAGACAATGTTTGTATGGAAACTGCCTGAAGTTGACCCTAGAAGAGATTAAATGAATGTTACTGTAGCTAACGATGTTATTTTAGATCTCAGTTGAAGGCATGGCTAAGAGAACACTCCGATTGTTAGACTGTTTGTTTCACAGGTGCAATAATATTCTTGTTTGCCATGATCTACACTAGAAGTACAGGGCTTGATGTCTTGTAAGAAAATAACGTATTTTACTGTAATTTTTTTTATATATTGTAAATACTTTTCTACAGTGAGAAATATTGTATATGTAAATAGAAGACAAATGGGTATTTTGCCTATTTCTGTTTTTATAAAAACGTAATTTTTCAATGTTTGAAAACATTTCATCTTTTTAATAAAACAAGTTTTTAATTGCTGTGATTTTTATTCTCCTTTGAGATCTCCCTGTTACTTTTTCCCCTGATGGGTGGACCAACAGCCACCTGGTTATGTTTTAAATTGTCAACGACCGTAGGAAGACGCTTAAAAAAAATCTGAGCTATGGATTTTTCTAAAATAGATAACAGAGTATGTAATTCATCCGCCGTGGTTAACAAGATACAAAATGGTGTTTTATCAAAAAAATCAAATAGGAGAGTAAATCACCTTCAGAAAATACTTCCTAAAAATGGTTAAGTAAGCAACACTGTAATTTCAGTCTCATTTCTAGTTTATGCTAGACTATTTTAATAGCATCCTTAATGTTTTCCAGATGCAGTTACAGTTTTGCCAGCAGTGTGTGGGTTTTTACTATAAATTTAAACACTGCATTTTTGTAATTACGGAGGCTTATTTTAAGGCATTCTTGTACATAAATTATCCTTGCTCTCAAGAGCTCAGTGCAGAATTCCAAGGGCACAGTAGTGGAATTTAGACATAAATTCACAACACAGGTTAAAATACCTTCATAACTCATTCCCCAAAACTTAAGTTCACTTAAGAATTCAGAGTCCCGCCTAGACTCCAGGAGCAAAGAAAGATATTTACTATTTGTTGTTGGAAAACAAGGTAGCCAGCAACCTCGATTCTGAAAACTCATTTGAAATAAGCTGGGTTCTGCAGTAGCCGTGGCAGGGAATAGCTGCACCGAGGCAAAACAGAGCCCCCCCCATCCCCCCCAAGCTCTTCCACAGCTGTAAATGAGCTCATAAGTCCAAATCCGTGCAATTACACTGAAACTCTAATGAGGATCCTCTTGGTTTTATAGCTGGGGTTTAGTGGTGAGCCTTGATACTTGTAGGACAAAAATCACTCTTAATTAAGTATGCAGATTCAGCTTAATATTGGCGTGTTTTTCCCTAACATCTGGAGAGTTGGAACTTGATTTTAATCAAGAGTGTGACATTTTTCTGACTTTACAAGTTCGAATACACAAGAATGAAATCAACAGGCGTGCATTTAGAGTAACTACAAATATAGCTATTCTTCTGTGAAAGCAAAGTCTGCAGTTGTTCATGTGGAACAGATGTATTTTGGGCTTCTAATCATTGACATGGAAGAATGAGTTCCACATTTCACTTTTATAGCTCTTTCAAAGTGAAATATAAGGGAGATTTAACATTTCTTCATTAAAAACAAAACTCATTTATTTGCTAGAAAAAAAATTGCACAATCTAATTCCAGAAAGTGAGGATGACTTAAAGATGTTCTAAAATTAGCACATTCATTGTTGCAACAGTTCTAGGTATTTCCTTCTCTTTCCCCATAGCGAGGATTTTCATATTTCAGCATGTCCTTTGGTGTTTATAACCTTAAGAACACAATTTCTGAAATCAAGTCTTGCCCCTGCCTTTCCATAGGCACCTGCTTCTCCCTTGCTCGTTCTGAAGAACTGGACATGGGTTTTGTCACTCCCAGGCTCCAGTGATGCAGTGCAATCTTAAGCTAGGCCCCTCTTTCATAACGGAATTAAAAAAGACTCAGAGGTTTGATGCCTCACTGCAGGGGTACGGCCACCCCTCCGTGCCCAGCCCCACATCTGGCTCAGGAAGGTCCCCACATCTGGCTCAGGAAGGTCCCCAGCAGTGGGGGAGAGCTTGGAAGCGTCACGACATGCTTCTCTGACTCTGCTCGTCCCCAGCCATCTCTGGTGACCTCTGCTAGGGCTGGGTGGCCCTTTGGGCTGGCCACTTCTGTATCCTCCCAAATGACAAGGGTGAAAGACAGCTACAGCCAGTGAACCGGCCCAAAGCACAGTGCCTGCACGCAGAAACAAATGTTACTGCATTCAGCAACCCTTAAAAAAAAAAACAAACCAAACACACTTGTGTGGCTCCTCTGCAGCACCCACCGCAATGGCACGGGTGCTCCTCCTCCTCCTCCTCCTCCTCTCTCCTCCAGTACCTCCAAGCTTCCCGTTGCTCCAGCAAACAGCTTCGCTGCAAGGATCACAACCTCGGGTCACAACCTCAGCTCCCTCTGGCCCTGGTCCTTAGGAAGGTCTTCAGCTAAAGCCACTTGTGGCTGTCGGACTGGTACCGTGTTACCAAACAGTGCTCGACGCACGAGGAACGGTGGAGACGTGCTCTGCTGTGTGCTGTTCACAATGTAAAAATCAGCAGGTTGCACCCTCTGGGCTTTTAGATTTGCTGCAACTCAAATGAAAATAGGGCAAAGCCATGCTCTTCCATATAAATATACATACACCCCCCTCCAAAAATATAAAAATACAGGCCTCTGAAAGGGGGGAGGGATGGGGGGCACAAGACACTAATAAAAGCTCGTGACCAGCTTTATTTTAATTGTTTAAGGGAGGGCATATACGATAATTTCTGTGTGGTCTTTACAGGAAACTGCAGGTTCTCGAATCTCGAGATAATCTTGTAGCAGAAAGAAAGAGATGCTGATCTCATTCTTCTCACATTCAATTATGAGTAATTGTCAACTCTTTTTCTTTTTTCTTTTTTTTTTTTTTTAATTACCTTAATTTAGTACATCCAAAGATGTGGCGATGTGATTCCACCAATCTACCAAGCCTCCCCTGGCCAGCATGAAATCACCAGTGCTCTGCAACATTTTCCAGACCATCGGGTCGTCAGCTTTTAAGTAATTTTGTTCTAATTAACACCAAAGAGCCAGCATCTCAGATGCCTCCCAGGGAGGATGGGGCGAAGCCCTGCCCTTTCAATCTGCAGCAACGCTGGATTTGATTTTGACACACTAGGAAAAGAAAAAAAAAAAAAAAAAAAGAAGTTGTAGTTAAACCCGATAGGAGGAAATGTAGAGTCCGTTGTAAACAAGATTTTCACACATATTCTTATAAGATACCACAGTGATGGGCTCACTATGCTTGCAAGATAGATCGCCAGATTAGATAGAGCGCGTTAAGTACAGAAACTAGCAAATCCTGCACAATGTTCCTAGTGAAAGTTGTAGCAAATATTTCTGAACTCGAGACACCATCCAGAGGAGTCGCTGGTTCAAGTCAGTTAATTCCACACCAGGTTTCAGAGCGCTGTGTCTCGCTCCGCTGAAAACGGTTTTTCTCTCACCTGCTGACTTCAGAAGAGTCAGTTAAATCTACTACATGGGAACTCGGCTTCAGAAAACACCGTAACGCCGAGGCTGTTGCTGCTGAAACAGCACCAAGAACAGAACCGCGTCCTGCCGCCCCGAGGGGCCGTTGCAGCCGCTCGGTCGCCTTCCAACTCTGGAGGCAGACACAGCACCCTGCAAAGCAGCCCAGCACCCTGTGAGCATGCAGGCAGGGCGCCTTCAAATCGATTTTTTTTTCACCCCTAAAGTGGAAGGCTGGACTAGAAACCCCTCCGGCTTGTCAGGAATTTCATTTTAGATTTGCAGGTTTTTTGCAGGTGATCACGGCTGGGGGAGTTTAAGCTTTAGTTTTGGCCATAGCTCACCTCATGCAGGGATGGGGGGGGATTTCAGCCTGCGTGAGTCCTTGGTTACTCACAGCCGTTTATAAACTGCCTGAAAACATTGACTTGCTCTAAACTTTGGTCCTTCATCCACAAGAAGTGCCAAAAAAAGTTTGTCCATTCTTCAAATTATAGGATTGTGCGGTTCTGTGGTTTTCTGTGGTAGAAGCTCTGTGGTTTCTAAAGCTATTTTGTGCACCTATAACACAGAGTAGCTGTTAGGCTTTTCTTAAATTGAATTTTCGAAGCCAGAATCCCAGGCTCTAGCAATTTCTTTTGCTATATTTAAATAAAACAACTACTACAAAGTCATGTAGCCATTGCTATGGTTACTAGCAGTGTTGGGGGGAAACATAGAGGAAAATTCAATCCAAACCCCATCTAATTTAACAGGGAGAAAGCTATTCCCCCCACCCTTGCTAACATCCGAAACGTGCTTGGTGGCACCTACAAACCTTCAAATTCCTGCGTGTCCTTGAAGCGGCCGCTCTCCGCTGGGTCTGTAACAGGTCCCACTTGCCCAGGACTCATCCTGCGTGCCGAGAGCAGAGCACTTAGAGCTCCTGAAACCGGCTGGGGCCGCAGCAGCCCCTCTCTGCCACGACTGAAGACCGAGGCTTAGGCACATCTCCACTCAGGAACGTGCTTCCCGTTGATTTGGAGGAGAAGGAAGAGATTTACAAGCCAAACACCAGTAAAGCGCGTAGCCATGCACAGCTGACGGGCCCCGGGGGTAACTGGCTCAACTTACTGATTCCCAGAGACTCCGTGAAGCTCCGTAGTATTTGATCCCAACAACCAATTCCCCGTCACTTAGGCTGAGATTGGGAATAGCCTCTGCCATGGAACAGTGCTTGAAGTGCACAGGGGCCAGGATGTATCCTGAACTTGTTAGGCAAAAAATGTGTTTGATTTAATCTTTTGAGGTCTGACTTTTCAGCCACAATTATTTGATCTTACAATATTTTATGTAGACACAAAAAAATGAGTCATATGCACTGCTTTATGAAATGAAGATGTTTTAACTTTACCAAAACCACCTTTCCAAGCACAAGGAGAGCAGGAACAACGAAGTTTTCATGTACTCTGTAGCCACAGTCAGCATCAGCTACCTGCTTATTCACCTGCCTCAACGATAATTCCTTTTAGCAAATCAAAAGCATTCTGCCCTTTGTAGCAAGCGTAAATTCAGCAACACAGAAATTGCAGATGAACATGCAGGTTTATAATTAGATATGGTATCCCTTTAAATCACGTTTACTTTGGTTTCTTGCACTTCTTACAGCTCAGAGCATTCCTGGCGTTCTGACCTATCATTATATCATCAGGAAACATCTGGAATATCACATCGGACATCCCCCATGACATTTGATGTTAAGCGAGAAGCTACTGAGCCTGAGGCTTACACACGAAACACACACAAAAGTTCCTCAAATCCCAGCAACCACTTTTTTTACGGCCCATGCACGATGACAGCCTGAGTGGGTTTTGATATATTAATGCTTTTATATCACAAGCATTTTCAAAATAAGGGGTATAGGATGCCTGGGTGCCCTTCCTGCGGGTGCAAGGGATGGACAGAGAGCGCTTTGCTCTTCTGTACAGTTTCCTTCTGAAAAGCTGAGATTAAGGACAACATTTATGGGAAGTTAAAGAGCAGAAATGTATTCTGCTTGCAGCTGGCAGCGTTACGAGAATTCATCAATCGGGAACGCTATAGCATGCGTAAGAGATGCTGTATCAGCACCAATAAAAAGTTTTAATTGCGGTCATTACGTTAAAAAAATGCTAACCAGAAAGGAGGTGAAAGATGCTCAGAGCGATTAAATGGATAGTCACGTACAGCAGGAGATTCAGCAATTTTCTCCTGGTAGCGCCTTCCTAAGAAAAATATGACTGGGATGGCAGCAAGGGCTCCGAGAGCTGGACTTGCCCAGCGCAAGCCGGTCTCGGGTTGTATTTAGGTACAGTCACAAATGCTACATTTGTTTTTGAGGTTTAACAGCTGGGCTTGTAGCTTAGAGTTGCTTTATGTTCCAGTTTCCACTTGCAAATGTTTCTTTGGGAACAGGATGCCTACGCTTTTCTTCCCTCTTGGCCTCTACAAGATGCCCAGTACTGGGAGTCCTTTCGGATCAGGCATGGGCGAGGGAGATCGTTCTCATCTGAACGCTTTCCCAAATGCCTGCCCCTTTGTCAGAGTCCAAAAACCTGAGCGGGAGCAAAACGCAGAGCTGTAAGCGAAGAGGAGCATTTACACGGCGGGAGAAATTGGGGAGGAATTTGTGCCTGCCTGTGAGCCACCGCAGTCAGATCCTGGCTTCAAAATGTCAACGTACTAAAAATATTGCTGGAGAGCAAATTCAAGAGAAACCTGCCTTGGCGCTGTGTTGTTAACCATGCCAACATGTGCAGGAGCAAGTAAATAAAACAAACAGCCGGGGGAATAACGAGTCAAAGCAGAGAGCGTCGAATAGTGCGATAGCGAGGGGTGTTTTTCCAGCAAGCAGAAAGGGTTTGTCTCTGGTGATCTCTCTAACCCCTCCCAGTATAAATTGCCTGGATGTTTAGCATTGCAGCACACAAATTGTTTTGGAAAGGGTGCGGCGCTGGATTTTCTGACTGGTCTGTACAGCCCAAATGTGGCCGGGAACAAGGAAGAAGGGGAAGGAGAGAAGGGAAAACACGGAGGGCACCAGCCAAAAAGGGGAGAGAAAAAAAAAAAAAAAAAAAAAAAAAAAAAAGATCCCAACGTAGTTGTTCAAAGCAAGAGTCACAAATTGGACATAAAAGCTTGTGAAATTGTGGACAAAAAAAAAAAAGGAAAGAAAGATTGCCGAAGTCTCAGCGCTCCAAAAAGTAACTTTTCATTTATTATATTAAACAATAACATTTCTCTTATTATATTAAACAATAAACACATGAGATGGGTTAAAATTAAAATACCTTTCAATTTGTTATGCTATTTGAAAGATAAATATAACTACAATAATGTACAGATTTGGAGATATTAGTCAAATTTAGGTCAACATTGCAGTTTCCACTTTGTCCTTTCCACCTTTTTTAGGTCAGACGGAAGAAAGTCGTATTAAAAGGGACACCAGAAGAGCACTCTAGAACTGTAACAGCAAAAGGAACCACACTCACTGGGAGTTTTGCTTTTAAAGTAAAACTTAAAAGGGAAGGCAGAAGCTGGAAAAATGAAAATTCCGTTTTATAACAAATTAGCCTTTATTTATAAAACTTTCAAGTAAAAAGAGCAGTATATTGACTGAGAAAACAGGTGTGTCAATGAATAATAGTTAACATATTTACTCTAAAAATAAATCTTCTAGGATTCCACCATACTCCAAGCAAAATTCCTTTCTAAGAAAAGATGTTTGGAGTGAAGTCTACCGAGAGATGCGATGGTTGACACACAACAAAACCCGAGCTGTTCCCCCAGCGTCGGAACCTATTTGAGCTGGATCATTACCAGCACCGATCAATTCACTTCAAACCAGAGTTTCAACTCTAAATGAGGATTAAACAGAAATGAAATTCCTGAGAGGGAGGAATAAAACATGGAAGAAAGGAGAAATCAAACTCTGACACGAGGGAAAGCAACAATTCTACTTGGACCAAACTTCCCTGGGCCTCGGTTCTACAGAATAAATACTCTTCTCAATGGAGAAACACTAAAGAAGAAATAGTAACCCCAAAAGGATTATAAGAAGAATCCAAGAAAAAGTGCATTATCTCTGAGCAGAAGATGACAAAATAATCTCTACAAAAGATTTCTGACAACAGATTTCACAGACAGGAATTAAAACAAACAAAAAAAAAGGTTCCACAGTCAGACCCAGCTTGGGATTTCCTACACTTTGAGAGCACATGACATGAAACGAAATACAGTAAGGACTGATGATCCTCACAGGGCAGAGATTGCATCAGGAAAAATTTGCCAATATAAAAATATTTCATACAGCATTATTGTAGAATTATGACTTTTATGAGCATCTGTTTTTATTGCAGAACGACTGGTATGTTTTACAACAGGGCGATTTGAATATAACGTAGGGAAACCACTCGAGGCAAATGTGAACATCCTGGTCTATAAAGGATAATGTGGGTAATTCAATACCTGCGTCCTACACGCAAAGTTTGCATGCGTCGGCTCGACGTGAATAATTGCCCGTCTTTCCTGTTCTAACTGCCGTGCCTCGGTGCTGTGTGCAATTCATGGTTTTCCATGAGTCATTCCAGCAGTGACGAGACTGTATAAAACACACATGTGCCGCTGTAAAAGCCTACTAAACTCTTTGGGATTGCTCAATGTAGGACGGAGTCTAATAATTTATCTGAGTAGAAAGCAGAATCACCTCCATCCTTTCCTCAAAGCCAAGAATGCAACGGACAGTCATTCCTCCTGAAGTAAAAGCTTAGGTGGAAATGGAGGAAAACCAGAGCTGAAATCCAGATGACAATTATGTGCAACCTCTATAACTGGAATGAAGCAAGAAAAACATGTTTTCCACCTTAGCGTGCGACTGTTTGGGGTGCAGGTGTGTATGGGAATAGCTCCTTAAACACATTTTTTTAAAAAGGGGGGGAAAAAAAGAAAGAGAAGTGAAACTACAAGCAAACGTTGGAGAAAAATCATTGCCTCAGCCTAGAGGAAAAAAGATGACATGACCATCACATGCAAGAAGGTCAGAAATTGAGCCTACATTTCAAAAAGACACTTTAAAAACTCCAAAGAATGCGAAATCACATCCAGTGCAGATGATACCTACTTTCTGCCAGGTTTCTCTCTCACACTTGGCACAGCTCGTGAACAGCATCTCATGCCAATGAAAGGGATCTTTAAACAAATTTATTAAAGTAGTCATTGCTCCTTTTTTTTTTTTTTCTTTCACCAGAACTTTGAAATTCTAAGAGCCGTGATCTAATCTGCATTTCTGTAAAAATTCCATTTCTGTATCCATCTCTGTTTAGAGAATACATACATACAGACAAGCTTTAATATATAGAATATATATGCATATTCTACATATTCAATGTATATACACCTTTTATGTACAGCACAAGTAGCTATATACTAGGCATAGTATGTGGACATGTATAGTATATACACGCACTATTATTACATTATACGATACACTATATATATATACACACGTAGACACAAATAATATGGATCTCAATGTACACTGTATATGCATTGTGTATACTCACATTCCGTCTAGCTCGCATTGTACATATTTTCTCTGCCCAAATAGCACTAGGCCTATTTGTGCTTTAAATTTCACCGTTCTGGAGGAAGAAGATCATCGATGTCTTGCGACAGAGGTTTCGTCTTAGAAGAACAAGTGCAGGTATTATACAGAACACCGAGTTACGAGCGTAAGAGAAGAACGTGGGTAATCCTCCTTTTTATATGGAAAACTGTATTTGATACAATGGGGAGAAATCACAGCTAAGGGTTCGTCTACTGCAGTGTCTAAAATTTTGACACATGCAGAGTGTTTCAGTAAACCTAAGGTTACTAAAGCTAATACACTGTGTGTAGAGGACATGCTCCGGCCTTGTTCATTTGCTGGATCTTCTGTTACTGTCCAAGCAAATACGAAGAATGAGTCAATAAGGAAACAGGAAAATAAGCAATGAGTTCTAACACGATATGGAATGCTAGATTAATTCAAATTTCTGGCTTCCTGCTGAAAAAACCGACTCGTTGCCTTAGAAGCATTATAAATGATGCTATTTTAGAGCACTGACAAAGCAGCAGAAAGCCTTGTTATGGTGCATAACTCAAAAAATGAATCAAGCTATTTAGCTCATCCACCCCCTCCCACCGGAGTGACATCACCCAAGTAGTAGTCCAAAAGTGGTTTTCCTTTCTAAAACGGCACTACGTATGAATGGGGTTTTATTCTTGCAGAAGAGACACCACAAAGACTCAGGCCCACATGAAAATGAAAAGGAGAATCTTGCACATATACATAATTTGTTTTAACCTCACTGAGAATCCCTGCAGCCATTCCATTTTGAAATTGCTCTTTCATAGCAAAAGTTTTACCTAATGTGAGCTATAGACAGACCCGAGTTTGCTCTTGGAGGCTTCAAGTCCTGTACACCAACAGGAGAGAGAATCTGTTGACATTTTAGTATGTTTGATCATTTCATTTAACAAATTTTAGAGAAAAATTACCACAATAGGAAGGGATTTCAAATCAGGTTCTGTAAAATTAGAAATATCTTCTCCTGCATTCCAAATGGGTCATGAAAGGACAGCATTAAAGATCATTATAGGGTTGGTTTTGATACTAGAATGCATCTTCTTCCCATCTGAAGTGAATTAAAGATTCACATTATCTGTAGTGCCATCAGCACAGGAGACACACAGCAAACAGGGAACTGTGACTCCTAAAACTGCCTTTTGAGATACGGGGTTTCAGTTTTGTCGTACGTATTGCTGCATAGGCATAGGATGGGTGCGCATGTGTGCGTATACGTACATACGCAGACACGCACGCGCCCGTATACCTACCCACAGAAGCCTGAGACACCAAATGCCACACCTTAGCTGCATTTCAGAGCTGAAAACTAGCAAGGAGATTAAAATGATCCAATCTGATTCTTATCTCTGTGTAAGGAGAGCATCCAGAATAAGGCAATTATAACAGAATGGGGAGAGATTGTTTTCATTCAGTGAGCAGGCACTATCTTTGTATTATGAAAAATAAAAGTAAGGAAGCAAGGACATAAAAAATACAAATGACGATGAAGGAATAACCACATATTCAGAAAAACTGAGAAAATGTCCTAAGGGTTGCATCAGTAGGAACACAGGCTGTTAAGCTTTGCATTCCTACAGAACCAGGGACGGGAAAGCAGATAGACATTAAGGACGTTTTAAAAATTTTGTGCTAGATGCCTACTCTGTTTAGACATAAAAGTCCAAGGCAAAGACAACTGAAGTTTTAGAATTCCTGTAATCAGAAAAGGCATTTTTAGTAAGCAAATAATTCACAGACTTATCATAAGGACGTATTTTATATATGACACATAAAACACATTGTGTGTTATCCTTACCAGGTGGAAGTACCGAGTTCTGCAGGTGTATATAAAATCTGTTCCTACTTGGACTTACTACTGCAAGCTGTATTTTAAAGCCAATCCAGTCTACCAGTGCTTCTATAACATATATAAAACATGAACATGTATTTGGCAAATAAAATCTGTTTCAACTTGGCCTTATTTCAGCTACATTACGTTTGATCTGTAACCCCGTAATATAAGATAGGTGGAATTCAAGAAACAGAGGTAAAGACCGTCTCACGCAGTCAGCTGGGTAACACAGATCACACGGTCTATGTTCTGGCGGCTGGAGCAAAAGAGGGTAAAATGAGTTGTAGGGATGAACGCTGCTCAGGCTCAGTAAGTTTTCCATTGCTTGATTTTACAGGAAAGCAGCACGCGAACTTGTATCGCCATCCTGCAACCATATTTGCCGGTGAGATAAAGCAAGATTTTGCCTAATGATTTAATTGCCAAATTCTTTGCCCAATTTACTACAACTGAATTAACTCCCTCTTTTACAACATCATGTACAATTATTAAAACTCAACGCAAACAGATGTTTAAATTAGAACTACTCATTCATAGAGGCTTCAAATGGGTAACATTTTATACAGTTCACTACGCTTGTATTCATCATATATAAATTGCCAGAGTCTTTTGTAAAAGCCACATCTCCTGGATAAAAAGGGACCACCGGATAATGAATTTATGCTGAAGACTTTGACGTAGATGACACAGATGACACGCTGATTAGCCTACCATGAATTATTAAATAAATATAACAAGTGAAAGCTAATTCTATAAATATTATCTTTTTATGACATTTTCTTTGAAATTCATACTGCAGCCTCAAAAAACCAATGGAATCCAGGTAATAAAAAGCCAGATGCGCAAGTTGCAGTTTACTATATGCAACATTGTCTTCCAGATAAAGAACTTTGCTTTCAGTATCTTAGGATCATACGTTAAATTTCTTACAAGCAGTAAATTTTATCTAGAACATATAATACAGCTTATACAGTGTTTCCTGCATATTATGCACTTGAAAAGCCACACAGAGCCCAGTTTGACGTAACCAGCCGGTCTTGTTTAGAGTTGAAGGTGACTAAAATTATTTTCACAACATAAACCAAGAATTTCATATTTTTATAAAAGCCACGTTTAAAGGTTTCACTTGGACAGGGTGGAGCCAAAGAACCTCTATTTAAGAGTTTGGCATATCAGCCTTACTGAGTGCAATAGCCAACTCAAGGTCTTCTTGTTCTTGCCTCCGCAATCGAGCTAGTCTTTCTTGCTCTGCTTTTTCACTCTCGCGCTTTGCCCATGCCAGTTGCTGTTCTTCATTTCCAAACTAAAAAATGAAAATGGAAAACAAATTAATAAGTTTACCACAAAGCTAGAAGAAATTATGTGAAAAATACAATGAATCAGACTTATTAAATATATCAATCAAGTATACCAAGCTGTCTTAGGGTAGTTCTTCTGGATTAAGATAAAAATTCACTCACTGATTTCCTCACTTCATCCTTTAATTTATTTCCTTAATTTCTTCCTCCTCCCACCAGGAAACTAACCCATCTGGGCTGCATGTCCCTGCATCCGTGTCTCAGTTGTGTATGAAAGTGGCCAGGGGACTGGAGCCAAACAAAAACTCCACAAACACAAAAAAAGCAAGTTAGTGGTTTGGGAGCAGAGCAGCCTCCATCCATTTTTAAGAATAGTAAATCGCTGGTAAAAACTAGAGTTATTTACTCTTGTGCAACTCCATTGCAGAGAGTTTTATTGTAGTATTTCCTGCTAAGGGCGAGGGGTTTTAATAATGACTCCAGAGACTGCCGATTTGTGGGAAGTTTCATCACCAAATCAAAAGTTACAAAAAGCGCTTCCGTTCCTGTTCATAAAATACATGCGGAGTTTTTCCAGTAAGACATAATGTGAGAGAATCCAATTTACTTCAGCAGAGAACAGGAAGGCAATATAACACACTCTAACATTCAGCTCCTCAGCCTGCCTGAGCTTCCCAAAACACATTTAAGTGCACTGCAGCAAAACTATTCCAAAATTATATTCCAGTATTTACCACTGAAGCATGCAAAAGTTTGCTTGTTTGAACTTTTTTTGCACAAAATACTAAAATATTTTATTGAAATCATAACAATTTAGAACTAAAATATCATCTGTTACTGTTTAATTTTAGCATTTGCTGAAGAGGAGGATGTTAACAGCAGCGTTCGCACAGCTGCATGCAAATGTTTGCATTATATCCCACTTCTAAAAGTTACTTTGGAACTATCTTTGTTGGAATGGTCAGGAAAACATATTATTTGGGGTTGGGGTTTTGGTGTTTTTTTTTTTTTTTCATAGTTTCAATTTCAGCTGAATGTATACTGCAAAAATTGCCCTGCGGTCCACAGCACAGTAACTCTGAGCACAGCAAAATAAGCCACGGCACTAGCTGCTACGGCTGCACCTTCCCAGACGGGCTTAAAATATTGAACTGAGTATTAAATGCAGCTTTAAGTGCTAGACCTACGCCTAGCTGCCGGGATACTATGTGACAGCCCTGCCGTTTCTGCTCTGCATTGTATCTATAAATCATATTTTTTAAATAAATGCGTCTATATGAATTTCTTTCAACCCAAGTCCAATCCTCATTTACTCATAATTTAGTTAAATTACACTTTATGTGCTTCTGGATGCTCCCAATTCCTCATTTTATTTCCCTCAATATGATTTTTCAGACGATTTGATTCAAAAGAGAGGACTATTTTAAAAGTGCTTTTCTTCAAAAACCACCTCTGCTTTCACTGCTATCAAAATTTAGACGAGAACCTTTGCATTCAGTGTTATTGAAATACAACAAAAGTGCCACGCATTTTATGATATTTGACTTTTAGAATTAAGAAAGCTTACTATCATCACACATTTAAATAAAGTCAGCTGACAGGTAAGATTTAACAGCTCACTAAGATTTTAATTTTTTTTTTTTTCCCAAGATACAGTAGAGAGAGACTCAAATGGAAGTAGGACTTCTCCACTTATCCCAAGAATTCAGTAAGATCATATAGCTGGGATGGAGAATAACAGTTACTATTTTCAGCAATACAATAAGCTTTGGTCAAAACCCCTGGGGTGTTTGTTTTTGTTTTTTTTTTTTTAAATGTTGAGAAAAAGAGTTTTACTTATATAGCTTACATCTTAGGATAAGTCTTCCAAAGCTTATGAGAGTCCCAATTATGACTTGTTTATGGTACACAAGTTATATTTTTGTGGTTAAAAGTGCTGAGTGGGGGGGGAAAAAAAAAAAAGGAAAAATAGGCAAGTGATTCATTGGAAACAAATCTGGATGTGCCTTATTACAAATGGTTAGCATGAAGTAGAATTTTCAGGAGCATAACCCTGACCATTAGAGAGTGAAATACAAAGCAGTTCATTAACGCCACTGATTCTTGCCCAGAGTGTCTATAAAAAGGTGAAGTAACTGAATTACAAGCCATTTAACACAATACCAATTTCTTTGCGTATGTCCAGGTTTAAAGAAGTCTATAAATAATGTATCACATATCTGTCATTTCATTAAAAACCTCTTTTTTTTTTTTTTCCTTTTTCAGCAGTACAGCTAGACCCAAGGCATCATTGAGGAAAACAGCAGACTGCAGCCAAGCTAATCAAACACATAAAAAGCTACACTGACTTGTGTTTACTAAATTACCAGCTTACATTAGAACTTCAGTTTAGTTCTAAGTGCTCTGTTTCTTGGAAATTTAAACGCTTTCTGTTGGCAGAAAGATTGCTTTTCTTGTTGTTCTGTAAGCTGAAGCTGGAACTTAGGGATACGTGAAATATGAGCTACCAAAAGACTTTGGTTTGTTCCAAAGAGTCGGATTGAATGCCAGCGGAAAAGTTAAGAATGCAATGAGAATATACTTAAAATCTGGGTGCATGAATTTGCCAGTGTCTCAAAAAAAAAAATCACCAAATTTTCCAGAGTGCTACTAAAATCTAGTGGAGGTCCTCATGCTACTTCTCTGCAACAGTAAATAATTCCAATTAAAAAAAAAAAATCAAGTTATTTGGTTATTCAAGCCTACACGATTCTATGATTCTGTTCTCAGATTCCATGCACCCAAACAGCGTGTCAAAAACCCTTCTGTAAGTAAAATTGCTTTTCATTTCCATTATGAGCAAAGTTTCCCAAACATTAGGCAAAGACAAGCACGAGATTCTTCCTGATTACAAGGTAACTTAAAGCTTCATACAGAAGGATTAGGAATTATCAAGTGTAGCAACATAATTGTGTTATAGGCAAGTAAAAAAAGACCCAAACCAACAAACTGAAAAGAATGGAGATCAAGTCTCTCTCTTTTCAGTCCAATTCAGTTAACACGTCTTTTTTTTTTTCTTACAGCAGTAGAAAGCAACACACAAAACCAATTAAAAAATTAATTGCATTTGATGAAGTGCCACTTAAACAATAATTATAAGTGGCTACTGCTCAAGATCCAATTTTTCCTGCTTTTTTCCTTATCTTCTAAAGTTCATCTCATCTCCTGAAAACCTGACGGCACAGCAAATTTAACACTGAAGCACCCGCTGGGACGGGGATCAGAGATTGGGGTTCATCATTTGATACAATCACTCAGTGTAAGCCGCACTTTTAACTTAAGAAATGCAGTCTGTAAGAGAGATGACAATAGCTGGGTAAGTCATTCCGTTCCAGTCTTTGTCTTTCATTGAAGGAAGAAATTAGATGTTGTTCAAGAAATTTCAGATAAAGCAAGTTTTGCGTCTTATTTTTATTAAGAATGTCACCACTTCGTATACAATCACAGAATTTAACTGTGTAAATTCAACAGGCTGGTACTAACTGTGGTAAAGCATACATAGCAACCTTGAACTTTGACATCTTCAGTATCAGAGATAAATTAAAGCACTGAGGCCAGCTAAAAGTATGCATGGGTGACCTCAACTGACAATATCAAATAGGAAAGTGATACACATTCACTATTAACTAATAACTAGGGGATAACCCATTAAAAATAAGCAACCTGAAAGATTCAGCTTAAAGGTCTCCACTTGTTGAACACTGAACTGTGCCCATCGGAGTTAAGGAACAGATTAAGTTGGCAATTTTACTGCATGGCAACGTGACAGAACAAAAACACATGAAAGGAGGAAGAAGCCTGAGGCTGTGGATGGAACAGATTTCTATCTACTCATGGAAGCAATAAGAACCACTCTACTACTACATTTACAATGATTTCCAATTCAATAACGTACCTGCCAGCACTAAAAACAAAGCCAGGCTTTCAGAAACCCTGATATTTTTTTAATGAATGGGTACTTGGCTTTGCTTTCAAACCTTCTGATGCTGTCTTTTGTAGTGCAGTATGGACGTTTCCGTATTGGTTCTACAAAACAATTTTGGTTTCTTTGTCTAACAAGGGCTTTTCTACAATATCAGTAACTGGAACAGAATTCAACAGTTAAATTTTCAATCTCTGTCTTGTATATGTATCTTTACGACCACATTCCATCAGATACAGCAAACATTGTGACAGGATTGTCAGAACTTTTTTCACAAACAATGACAAATACTTTACGGAATCTTTCCCTTTAAGGATTTGCTTCTCAGGATATGGTGAAATTGCTATGTAAATGTCTTCAACAATTGTTTTTTGAATCTTTACATCATTGGCTCCCAAAAAATCAGTTTACAAAATAGCCTCCATGCAACAAAAACAATACACAGATTCTGCTACAAAGAATTTGTGAGTAAAGGCACACTGTACTAAAATCATTTAAATGCAAGTAAACCCTTTAAAATTTAGTACGAAACTTCTTTTTTTATTGAAAATTGCCTTTTTATTACAGAAATATTAATACAAAAACAATGAGGACAGCATGAAGGTACTAAGAGACAGAAGCCAGTGAACAGAAGGTTTGCAGTTAAAAGAAAAACCCAATAGATTGCTGCAAGCAGAGCAGAAAGTGGTTTGCTCAGAGACAATGAACTTAACTTACAGAGCTGAAGTCTGCAAACCCCAAGGAAGAGTCTTTAGAAGTTTTACTTGAAGAGGAGGGAGCAAATGGATCTTTTCCACTAAATGGGTCCCCAAACCCCTTTTTACTTTGAAACGGGTCACTGCTGTCAGCCCCAAATGGCTGGAATGGATCATGGGGCTTGGGAAAATCTGAAGACCCAAGGTGGCTTACAGGAGTACTTTTACCTGGAAAGTTTAGGAAAAAAAAAAAACAAACAAAAACAAAAGGAGAAAAAGAGAAGTTACTTACCATGGACAAGGCAACCCCCTTAAATAGGAAACTGCTGATACACTTTAGCATCATCCATTCTTCCTGGGTGGTTTAAAATTTAACCAAATATAATGGTACGCATTTCTCAAAGCAAATAATCCCAAACAGTTGTTTTACTTAAATGGATTTATTCTCTTACTTACAGTATTAATACCACCAAGATTTTAAATGATAAACCCCAATATGAAGACATTTGGTCAGAAGAATTTGACAAGCATGACTTCAGTTCATTTTCCAGGGTTAGAGACATTTCAAGTTTACGTCTGGGATTATATAAAAGACAAAATACTTAAAAATATATATCATTAAAGAGAAATAATCATGTTAAATAGAATTAAATAGTAACTTATCTGTGACTTCACAGAATGCAGGCATTCTGGGTTTTTTTCCTGGAACTGGTTTAGCCTTTTACCACCATACGTACAAGGGAAAAGAGCCTGATTAAGAAATCACCTTGTTTTGGGGTGCTTGCTGCGCAACCCGCCTTTCGTAGGGTGCTTGTTCTTATATTCCACCCCAGCAAACAACGAAATCACATGAACTACTGTGTATACTCATACATAATGGTTGTATATATTTTGTTGCCAATAGAACCTCAGTGGTTAATTTTTAATTCCCCTCGCAAAAAGTACTATTTTGTTAGGTCAAATAACTAAACAGATAAATGCAATTTTTTTTTCTCTTTAAATGTACCTGACAGGTACACAAGCTAGCCTGCAGGGAAAACACTCCTTGGATGAACAATCCGGATTATAATGTGTATTTGACAAATGATAGAGGAAAAATCTGGAAACGTTTTTAAGAGAAAAAATGTTTACAGCTTCCTGCATAATAACCTGAATTACATACATTACTTGCATTAATACCTCTCCCTTTTTTGAACTGTCCAATACTTCGAACTATAATTTAATAGGAATCCTACAATTTATTCACATCAGATTACACATACTATGAAAGCACAGAGAAATGGAGTCAAAACTCCACATTTCAGAGTGTGGAACTGGCACGTCTAAGACGTAGCCTGATAGCTTTTTGAAGTGGTACTTTGGTAGGAGCTCATGAACTTTATAAACGGCATACATTGAACAGCATTTGCCCAAATCTGTCAAAATCCTCCTTTGTCAAAGGAGAGGAATAAAGATCAGCAAACTTGGACTAAATAAGTAACCCATCCAGCAGCCTGTCTTCCCCTGCCATTAAATCACAGCTCAGCCTCTCCTATCCCAGGGGCCAGCCAAAAATCCATCTTCCCTTGCTCAGCTTGCCAGACATACAGCCCTCGGCCATCAATGGGCTCCACACCATGCTGGAGCACCTCCTTAATGATTGCACAGGGTGCAGGGGCCCATAGTCCTCAAACTCAGCCAGGCACAGATTTACAGGGGAGCTGAAGGCATCATGCAGACTTGTATCTCGTTAGTGCTAATGTCAGACATGGGCCTCAGGTGCAATACAGAGACCATTTGCACGCACTGTGCTTCAGGGAAAACGTGAAGCAAGAAAGTCCACAGCTGAACAAGCAGACAGAAAGTGGCGTAGAGAACAAGACACATGCAGTAGGAGATACAACTGGATTTGTTTAGTCTTAAGAGTATTCAAGGGGATCATAGTCCTGTAGGCAAACCTTCCATCCAGAAAAAGGCCAATGGATTTAGGTATTACCAAGAGAGATTGACATTAGATAATCTGTAACATTTTTAAAACTTCAGAATACTCAGGACTGCCTAGGGAACTTCCACCATCACACCCAGGAGGTTTGAGAAAAGGTTTCTAGAAATCACACTGGTTTAGCTGCCTTGAAGCTGGACGATAAAGTTCAAATCCACTCCAGTACCGTTTTCCATGGTTCAGTACGTGCTCCATCCTGGTTAACAGATGTGGAGGGGATATATGGATACCCATGTTAGCAACCACATCTGGGACGTCTAAAGCCAGGCAGATCTGACCAGTCATTTGTCCTTCATGGAAGGAAGTGACAAAATAGACAGGAAATACCAGCAGCATTTGCTCTCCCCACGAGCATGGACCCTCCTCCACCGCAGTTTCAAACTGCCTTTCCTATCAACAGAGGCCACATTTTGTTCTCTAAAACAGGCTGATGGGTTTACAACCCACTCCTCACCATGGCCTTAGGAGATCTCACCTTCAGTCACAGCTATCCAGTGCTGGGGAACTAAGCAAACCTGGTTAGGGATGAGCAACTCAGCATTTTGTACGTAATTCTCCAGATAAAAGATCAAATTGATTTAAATTATTTTAAATTACAAAGAGAATTAAAGTATCTGCATTTCTCATTTAAGGTCCAGGCAAAACAAGAGCCCTCTACATTTTTTTTTCCCTCCTCCCTTTATTGCCAGTTACTAGCAAGCAAATCCCCCCTTGTATCCTTCACCTAATATTGCCCCCAAACCAATTTTGATTGATAAGAGGCAAAAATGACCCATTTTAAGCTGCCCTCTTCTTAGGTTAAATCTTCTGTTGCCAAAACCGCTTTGTGGAATTGGCGACCGTTAATACAAACGCTGGGTTTGCAATGTATTTGCTCAGCAAACCTGTTTTTTCTAGGTGGCCTGTTTAATGTTTTTGCACGAAGCCCCTAGTGGTTTCGGAACATACACAAAGAGCATCGGGGTTTCTCGTGCTTCATCTTTACAACAGATCACAAAGACTAACTTTGCTCTAGAGGAAATGTCACCATGAATACAAGAGTTACTGCTAATAATACTGAAAATTTTCATTTTACGCCCCGAGTGCCATTTTCTTCAGTTTTTCATGTGTTAAAGAATAGAAGAGAGCTATAATTTTGTTATTCTGAAGACAAGGTGAAAGAGGGAGAGCCTTATACAATCAGATTTATTTTCTGCACAGCAATTTTAAGGGCTGTGCCCATGCTGAGTACACTAATCCTGGCACTCAGGACAGAGTCCTCAACGAGCCCTCCTTCCCTACACTTTGTACACTGCTTATAATTTGTTCTGCTCTGCCACACTCAGCAAACATGGGTTTGAGGCCTGGCAGAAATTTGTTTGGTTCGAATTTACTCACTTATTAGTCATAAATTAGTAATAACACCACCAGAATTATCTTTCTGACATACTTGCTGTCTTACACCAAGCATGAATCTCCCAGTGCAGTAAGTGTATACTTAAGTACACAAAGATTTTTGTATTCCCTGTTTAATTAATGTCAAGAATGTGGGTACAGTATTTCTATAATGTAAAGCAAAAATACCCAAACCACATTAAAAAGTCACCAGCTGAACTAAAGGACATTGGTAAAATTGTAATATTGCAAAATACACTCTTTGTAGTAACTGAGATTGCATTAATCGTACATTCACTGGAAAACGTTACATTTTTACATAATACTGCTCATCGTTTTTGAGGTATGGCCGTATGAAAGTGCAGGCAAACAGTTGTAACCCTTACTTATTTGATTTTTCTGCTAATAGTTTCAGGGGAAAAAAGTTCAGAAAAAAGCAAAACAGGTCCTATTCTGAAACCACAGCAGTTTCAGCAGTTACCCAAGTGGTGCACCCAAACCACACCGAGGACTCACTTCAGCAAAAAGAGATGATGAACAAAATGGTTTACCACAGCAAATGCTGTTAACTTATAGTGAACTCCACCCATACGAAGGGTTTATCTAGTTTCATACCCCACAGCAAACTTTAGAGTTAAGATCAATAATTCAAGGCAAATATAAGCTCACCGGTAGGATGCAATTACAGAATTTGTCTTACTGAATTACAAGACATTGACAATGAAAGGATGAAGTGAAACATTTATAGTTTTGTCCGTATTCTATGTTTCAACGATGGTCCTAACTTTCTGCTTATCTTACTGAGTTACGAGAGGCACCGTGTTTTCATGTGTTTGAAGGTTGGATTGTGCACACTCACAGGCAAACAGGGCAGATTTGAGATTGCGTGACTTTAAACTTTCACTAAACAAGTAATCCTTTCCAGGAAACTTTCTGAAGTGAAAAATATGCTGTAAGAAGTCAGAGTCGTGCTACATAGGATAAGTAGCGATAGCGTGAGTGAAGTCCATACCTGCAATTGTATTTGAACTTCTAATACCAAATAGCAGGGTTCCTACCTCTCATGGCTTCTACATGCCAGAGGAAGTGTTACTCTAGAAAACTTCGGAGCCTGTGCAGTATGTAAGGTGCCTCCCAGCACATCTTTCCCTTGGCACTTTACCAAATTTATGTATCATTCCTAACTTACTCAGCATGTTTTTCACCACGCTGTTAAATTATCCAGCTCTTCCACCAATGCAGAATAGAACTTTAATAACCTGTGAACTTCGGGAACTTACAGAAAAGTTATTACTAGTTTTCAAAATGTGCTCGAAGGTTAGCCAAATTCAAAGCAGTTTTCTACAGAGCACTCAAAAGGTATTTGTCTTTAACAGGGGCTATTTCTGCACTGTATTTCAAACTCAACTGTTTGGTGATAAAGCTCGTTGCACAAAATCACAATCTATATTTTTAGTAACAGAATGAAAAATTTTTCCTATGCAAAAAACCCTCGAAACTGTTTTTGCTTAATATTTGCAAAATTCACACCTTGAGCTAAGCCCATAACTCTGAAAACCTTAGCTTAAGAGAAATATTCTGAAAACGATGACCTTCTTGAAATGTGAGGTTAGAGAAATCGTTATACATTCAGCCTAACAATCTGTTCTGAAACAGATTCTGAGCAACCTCTTTCAACAATCAGTACTGAAATATCTTTACTGTGAGAGATCAGCATAAACAACAGAATCAAAGCGCGAATGGAATTTTTAGTTTGTGGCTGGGCAGGTGCTCCACCCATGAGTCATTTATCCTACACAACAAGGGATGCCTGTGCTCTAATGCAACTGTCAGGTCTTCTAGAAGGCACAAAAAATAAAAAAAAAGTTTTCCTGTCAGTCACAAACTTTGAGGCTGAATTTTTTCACTCTCGGCTGCAGATGAGGAAAAAAAAAATAAAGGTAAACAGGCGCTGCGCTACTTGTGAATAACCTTGGGTACTCGAGAAGCTCTAAGGAAACAGGTGTGTGGTACCACTTCGAAATAAACATAACGCTCCTGCACTCCGGCGAGCACGCAATGAATAAAGAACAGAACCCTGTACTCTCCTCTAGACCAAATGACTGATCCCCACAACTTGAATCTGCCCATGCAAAGAAATGCATGGGAATGATTTTAATTTTTTTTTTTTTTCTGATTACTTAATAGATTTCATTCTTTTGTTCGGAACTCCTGATTACATCTATTACACCTAACATGGTTTTTTTCTTCCTAAAATTATCTCACTAAATACACAGAGCAAATTTCTATGCCAATTCATATCCTGGGGCTATTATGCATGGTGCAGGTCAAAAAGAATGGCCACAAAAACATGATGTCTTTAAATACTAAGCATTCATTAAGACAAGAGTTTTCTTTCAAGAAATTAAATCAGTAAGTGCACACAACAAAGCATTCAGGCTGTGATTTACATGGTTTTTTTAAGCAAGACACCGAACAAACTCTGAAGTCTTTAATTTTCATCTAATTGAGACACTGAAAATACAGCATAGGCAAACAAACACTACTAAAACCACTTTTGTATGTCCAATTCAAAAAGTAGCAAAGACCTGTGCTCTTATTTCCACACTGACAACTGTCAATGTCAGGTCCATGTGAACTGACGGTGCTCCTGTACTGCTTCATAGCTGAAAAATAAGTCTAAAATGGTAAAAACCAGCCAAGCCATAAAATGCCTTACATTTAGAGAAGTGACACATATGAAAAAGTACTATATTTATCGTCGACATAAAGGAGGAGGAAGCACCAAATACAAAGGAAGACGGCAGCAGAACTGGGCTGCACAAATATTGCCTTTCTGTGAGCTGCTTGCACTGCCCTTCTGACTTGTGCAAGTGTAGTGGTAGCTGACAGCATGAAACATCTGAGTATGCGCAGTAGTAGTAAGAGGCATCTCAAATGGTTCGGGGGTGCAAAAGACATCCCACAGAGTGAATCTAGCTCAAAAGCTTCTAGTTAGACAAATCCTGGTCCAGGTAAACCTGGAATATGTGTGCATACCCTATCTGGGTACCCACTCACTAAAGCTCTGAAGTCAAATTGCCTTCAGAATATTTTATTTCACTATCCATTCTTAATCATGAGCATCTAGTGGGCAAATCCATCTTAAATTTACCTTCCAAGGTCCATGCACCACATGAACAGAATGGAAAGCAACTCTATGAGTTAGCTGTTAAGTTTTTCTTACATTTCTAGCTTCTCCGGGGCTGACAACAACCTTCTGCAGCAACCACACTTGCGGGGAAAACGCAAAGCATCCTCACCCAAAACTAGGGAAATATTACTTCTGTAGATGATGGATTACAACATGCATCACAGCTGAAAGTTTACAGATTAGTTCAATAAAATATTAAGATCCTGATGATCTTAACGGACCTTTAATAGATCTTAAAGCCCTGACCCCTTTTCGTTTTTTTAAGCCATCAACAGGCTCATATAATTCTTCTTTACCTGCCAACTGGCAGGGTGAAAAAAGTAGGACTTGATCAGTCAGATTTTGCTTAAGTCAGTAGGGGCCTCTTCTGACTTCACATCTAGCAGTTTTGCAATTTGGTAAAAATATCGAACCCTAACACCCTGACTGGTTACATTTGTTATCAGTAACATCACTACTGTTATTTGGTAATAATTTCTAGTCACTCAAATATTGTGCAAACCTTTGTGCTCGCACTGAGGTCTTCTGGGGCTCCACACAAGCCAGGCATCTCTGAGGGATTAGAATGATACTTCCTAATTCAAGGCAGGCTGGTTTGTCCCCTATTCTGTCTTGTCAAGACTTTTTCCAATATTCTGACATTTCAAAACCACTACCAGTCATAAAAACAATGTGAGAACGGAATCGAAGTCCTTAACTCAAAGATAGAGGTGTTAACCACCAACCTCTGAAATGCCAATTTATAAGTTCAGTTGCCATCCGACATCAGAGCTACAAAGAATAAATGGATCAAAAAATAAAGCCGAAGTTCTTTGACAAACTCACTGTGTGCAGTCTGGAATAATTCTCTCCCATTTTAATTTATTTTAATACCTGTATTTCAAACAGCAGCTAAATAAATCCACTGACTTCTTTCTTACATGGGATGAATGCAATATGTAGTCCTTTGAATTCCAAGTTCCACGATAGTTTTCTGCTACTTATGTATCGGCATCACAAAGAAAAACTGCATTTTTAAAAGTACATTAGCATTGAAGAAGTTCAATATTAATACAGCACCCATCATCTTTGTTAGTCACTAATATACAATATATTTTATATAAATTGTAACATTTACACAGGCTAAAAAAGCTAAAGTGATAAAAATAATTGGTTTTATTAAATTATCATTGCAAGAAGAAAGCACACTGAAATTGGAAAGTATGTTTTTAGTATGCATTTTTAGGACTTTTATATTCTTTCAAGGTTAAAAAGGTCAAAACCACTATAAGCAAGCAATAAAAATTTAGAAGAGGTTGAAGGTTACACACTGGTTAGTGGTGAAGGTTCTTCCACTAATATCACTGGTTAACAGTACTGTTATAACCGCAATGTGGAATGCATGGTGCTGCATTTAAAGGAAGTGGTAAGGGTGGGGCAAATGCAGTAGGTCCCACGATCAAAGCACTAGAGCATTGAATTTTACTTATAACCCAATCACTGACACCCACACAGCAACTTCCTGTACTTTAAAAAAAAAAAAAAAAAAAGAAAAAAAAAGAAAAAATCTGTTTCTCTCTTTTTGTAATCAACAACTTTTACCTAGAAACTAGTTAGCGGTGAACTCCGACTGATTTCAATCTGCAGCTCACGGCAGAAAACATAATTGTTAATCTGTGAGAACCTACAAAAACCATTTTAACTGACAGGTTTCAGTGTATCAGCTCTTTCGGACTTTTTTATTCTTAATTACACGAAAGTCTTACAAACCCCAAGAACTAGGGTAAGAAACATAAAATGAAGAGAAGCTCAGTAGTGCTTAAACACTACAGGTAATTCTCTATGACAGAAAATAAAATGTAGTTATAAATCTACAAACGAAGAGAAGCTCAGTAGTGCTTAAACAGACAGAAAATAAAATGTAGTTATAAATCTACAAAACTTGGCTATGTTTTAGGACAGTTTGAGAAAATAATTTGCACTGGAATTTAGATCCCTGTCACAGGGCACCTTTGTTTAAGTATGTCAAGATACACTACTATTATTTTTGTTAATATAAGTAATTATTATTGTCTCATTTTCCATTTATCATAGCCCACTATGCAAAGCACAAGCCTGTTTATATCTGGATAATTTTTTAGTGCTTTTTGAGCATTATTTAAGATACAGCATCAGTAAATACAGAAAACTTTCCACTTCTCTTCAAAGAAACCTTCAAGTTCTCCAGTACCACCTGGTGAACATCAAATTACTTCAGCCACACCACAGGGGAGCTGTACGAAATCTTATGTCCATTAGGAACTTCAGGGACTATGAACACATTCCTGAAGACAAAGAACACACACATGCTCCCTTGGGGATTTTTATTAGCTCTTCTGACTAGAGTGTTTTAAAGAGCTTTTTCTTAGCCGATCTTCCTCAACCTAAAAAGAGAATCTTCTTAAACCAGGTAAGGGACAGAGATACTGATGTTTCAAACCTTTGCAAGTAACAGATATATTGGAGCTCTGATGTACACTGATACCCAGGCTTGCTGCTTCTGAAACACCTTCTTGTCATTCTCTAGTTTTATTCACTGATTTATTAGCCTTCCTCCAATTCTCTTTAAAGATTCTGTGCTTTACCCAGTTATATTGAAAAAAAAACACAGAGTATTTAATCAGAAAAACAAACACATGAAGCTTCTCTTGGACCGAGCAAGGATCAGTTTAAGACTCTGTAACATCTAAAAGATCTTGAAAGACTTCAATTCAAAAAGGGGTGAGAAAAAAGTAAAATTATTTATGAAGAACAGAACAAGCGTAAGCCTGAGGTTCAGCCCAAGATAGAACTTGAAGGAAATAATCTCCTGATTGTCACCCCCTCTCTTAACTTTAGTTTTCAAGAAGGGAAAGATATGGATCTCAAGAGTGTCTAATCCATGCCACATGGTGTTTGCCTATCCTTGCCGACAGTAACAACCACAGGCAGCTGTGAACTGAAGTATCTGCTAACACAAGTCACCAGATCATAGCTGCTTCTCAACACCCAAGCTTTGGGAAAAAAAAAACCCCAACCAAACACCAACTAAAACCAACCAAACCAACCAACCAACCTTCACTTTACAAGCAGCCAGCAAACAGGTCAGGATTTGTGAGGCCAATGATCACCAACTGCAGTCTTGCTACTGACAAAGCTGGCACTAGCAGAAAAGTTCCCTTAAGCGTGGTATGAAGACTGTCTCCAGAGCATTTATATGAGAGCAGCTAATTTGAACTACACATTCCCTTCACAGGTTTTTCCAGCTATGTCTGAAGGCCTTTTGATCTGACCTTCACTAAATGGTAAACAGAGGCCATGGCTGAAGTGTTTCCCTGGCCCTGTGTTCAGTTCCAAAGGTTTGCTCTGCCTTTGTGAAGAAATGAGACCTTGATGCACAACTCCTCATTCATCTGGACAAAACAGACACGTGGGCAAGAAGGGAACCGTGGCACACTTTGGCCACACCCTGATCTTCCAGGACACCCTGCAACACCTCGATGGATCGATCAGTTAATGCTTGCATGTCACATAACTCCTAAAAAACTTTGCATGTAGAAAAGCACTGAATCAGGAATAATCCCTGGTGGATTTTGCTTGTTTCCCCTACCAACAACTACTTGGGAAATCAGAGAGCTTTCAATGCTCTGCAAGAATATCTATCAGTATTTTTACTTGACTGTAGAGTGTTGAGGACAAGTAAAGCTTTATATTAGACCTTCACTGTACCTGCCTAACAAAATGCAAGCAAACTACACAAGTGCTTTTCAATATTAAAAATCCCCCCCCAACAGAAAGAACAGTTTTACTAAAAAGAATATGAACTGGGAACAGAAAGGCAAGCTACAGATTTGTCTGGTAATAACTAGCATTTATTCATCCCTTCAGCAAGATCTTTATCACCCACTTGTTTTTTAATTAAACAGACCAATGAGAAAGGTAAGAAACAGCGGAAGTTTCTTGTCTGTTGTTTGTTTTCTGAGCAGCGTTCCCATTTCTAACACACACTCGTATGCCTGTATCTCTTGCTAGAATCGCAGTATATTACTATATAATTTCTCATGCTTTAAGTAACCACTGAAGATTGCCTTAGTTGTGGAAGGAAGGGAGGAGTGTAACTGCATAAGCACATGAGGCTCATTTGCTTTAAAAAAACCCCTGCTTTGTTTCCTCCTTAGTCTATTTTATCATAACAACATTTGCTTTTGGTAGAGCAGCGGAACCTTACAAATATTGTGTCTCCCAAGAAGAGGGGAAGGTACACATTTAAACAAATTTTTTTAAAAGACTGATTAAAGGCTGAGTGCACACATCTAAATTCAAAACAAATTATTAAAGCTAAATGGTCTCCAAAATTCCTCAGTATCTGCAAAAGAGGGAATGAAGAGACAAATCCAAAAACACCCCATGTAGTTGAACCAATCCTACAGCACATATTTCTCATCTTTGCTGCTACTATTACACCGTATTTGCTAGGAATAATCATGTTTTGATCAAGAAATAGAAAGAAACCACATGAAAGAGATAATATAGGTGTATTTAGTATTTGTTTGACTCATTCAACTTCATATAGGCCCTTCATGTAGACATTTCTTAAAGAGAAAGATGGCCACTTGCATACTTTCCTTGAAAACCGAATGTAGAAAGAAAAATAACATCATTCACAGTGGCAAATAAGATTACCTTCAGCCTTTATATTTCTGCTTTGATTCATTTGTGTCCCATTAGTTGATATTTATCAACATTATAGATCATGGGGGGGGGTTAAATTACTAAAGGCTCTCTAGTACCTCAATAGGAAAAAATATTTACACAAAGCAAGCATGGAACATACAGCTTCAAGAACTTCTCCACAATCCCGGTGCATTTCCTGGCAAATTTTCATCAATACTCACCTACACAGAACCTCATCATTTGATTCCAGGGTCTTAATGTGCATCATCATCATCTCTTGAGCAATAAAATCATAGTAATAGGAACAAACTCATGCTGCTGCAATGGCCTGCTTAGAAGTCTACTGTACTAAATAATATTTTCCAAAACTTGAATCAATCTACAGGACAGTTAATGACAACCTTCAGGATACCCTGGTAATACAAAGCACTTTTCACATTATCCAAGGAGCTAGTTCTAGCCTAACTGGTTTGCAAAGCCAGCCAGATCAACTATACCTGTTACAGACAGAATGGGTGCAGGATGCATGCTTCGCTCCAAAAGGCAACAGGAGAAAGGTAGACAATCCACATATTTAGACAGGGAGACATTAATCATGGATCTGTTTTCTTTGTATTATGCTTCCTAACACTGTCAGTGGATACATGAGAATACTAGATGTTGACCCAGGTGTCTGGTGCAAAATTATGTGCCTATTCATAGGCAAAAGCCAACTGCTAGTATGAACTGAACTATACAACTGTTAAAAGGAGACTTGAAACTAACTCTAAGTGGCTTCAGTTCTTAAAACAGTTTCACTGGCATCTGAATATTTTGAAAATCAACTCTAGGGAGAGCGAACAAGTAGAAGTTGAATCTCCATTAAAAGAGATCTTATTTTCAATTCAGGAGATTCACACACATCTAAATTTCCATACACAATGGACTTGAAGCAGGAACAAGCCATATATTCAGAAAGTGTTTTATATTTTAATTAACACAGCAATGTGTGAATACAAGAATTGGACAGATCAGGACAGGTCTATCTAGCCCTGTACCCTGGTCTTGTTAGTATCTAGTGGCAGATGCCTCAGGAAGAACATCAAAACAAGGTGAAGATACAGCCATACTTCAGACTGCCTTGCAGGCACTGAGCAACACTGGAGCCAGAGTACTTTGGCTTTCAGTAGACCCTGTTGAATTTTCTTCTAAGAACTGTCTAGTTCTTTAAGTCCATTTAAACTTCTTGCATTCATCACATTCTCTGGCAAAAAAAAATATCTAAATTTAGACTATTGTATAAAACCAAACCTCTCTGTTTATTTTGAAGGTGCTATTTACTAATATCATTTGTTGCCTACTTGGAAAAGGCTGATTTTTTTTCCCCCCAGTCTTCCCTGCCAAAGGTGATTTTACAGATCTGTCGTACCACTCTCTAATCATCTGTTTTCCAGTCTAAAGAATTCCAGTTTGGTTTACTGACAATTTCTGCCAATTTACCGATAATCTCATACACTCCCCCATGGTTGAAATATAAAATAATGAGACAGAAGACTGTCAACTTATCCTTATGTCCAATAATACACAGAAAATTAGTGGAACTGGCTATTAAAAAAAGAAAACCTCCTTACCACTGGGTGGCTTGGGTCGAGGAGGGACATTTTTCTTAGGTGGTAACGCGGGTGTGTCCGATTTGCTTTTGAAAGGGTCATCTGAGAAACCCATTCCTCCAAAAGAGGAGGCAAAGGGGTCTGAAGCTACTGACTACATGAGAAAAAAGAGAAAAGGAAAAGAATTTAAGCACATCGTTTCATACCTGTTGTTTCATGAAAGCTACAAATTAACTCAAGTAAAAGCATTAACTGCAGATTGAGGACAGATTTACAGAATTATGTCAGTGGTGTAAGAGGCTAACCCCACTGACAGAGGTGCTAGGATTTCATTAACATTCAAAAGTACTTATGCTCTTAATCACTTAAGTACTTCTAGAACTTGTAGTCCTAGCAAAAAGCAGATGAGAGTAATAAAAAGGAAGTAAAACTCTATGTTTTACTATTTGGCAATCAAAGGTCATACTGCAGTCTGGCCTTCATTCTGATAAACAGAACCACCATAGAAACTGGAAAAACATGGTAGATTGCTGAATGGATAGCTTTTTTCCAAGCTTTTCTTAAGTTACACACAGCTATTTGTCTTTTTTGTAAAAGTTCAGGGAAAATTCCATAACTATATATTTTTTTTAATGTTTCCGATATTCAGCCGGCTCTTGTGAAGGCCTCTCTATTGATTAAAAAAGGCACAAAAAATTATGCCACGCCAGGAAATTTATCATCATGAAATGAAGAAAGAGGAATTTTGTAGGCAAAGCTGAAGCTCACAGTCAGACCTTCATAAAGCTTCTAACTCGAACCAAACACATCAATATTTGTAAAGACTGTTGCCACCTAGTGGAGAGCTAAAACCCCCACAAAAAACAGTGAGAAAAGTTAGAAAAAAAAAAATACAAGTTTAATTAGCCAAAGTGATACAATTATCTATTTTCTAGTTAACATTTACTCTACAGTGCTCAAGTGCTATTGTGGAACTAAGTGTAAAAAGGTGGGCAACCGATTTCAACTGTAAATTCCAAACTCCATCTTGGAAAACTAACAACAGACTGTGACCGATCCAGGTGAGGAGTCAAGGACCTAGTTCTATTTGAAATACACTATATATACACCAAGAATCCAAGGAAACAGCAGTGCTGTTAAGAGCTATAAAATGTCAGCACACGTGTCTTCCACCTTCCTCTGGTTCCCTGTACTCATGGAGAAGTTTAAGAACAAACCAGGAAACTATGAGAGATAAGTATCCGAGAAGCAGACTTCAGGACTTAAGAGGAAGGTTGGACACTGGAACAACCTCAGGTTGGATATCTGGAACAAGGACCTTTCTAGAAGTTCTTTCTTTTGCTTCTCTGGTATTTGAAAATGTTTGTGAAAAGTTGATTTGAATCTACGGGTCTTGGTGAGACTTTGCTATATTCGAGATGGACGGAAAATGCTTTTCTAAGTAACTAATGAGGTTGCTCGGAAAAAAAAATTAACAAAAGTGGGTTGTCAGCTGAAAAGTTACAATCATCTCACACCCTTAAAAAAAAGTATCTGTAAAGGAATTTTAAAAAGGACAGTTGCTTTCCTTGTAACCTTTACCTTTGACATCTGACTGAAGTCTGCAAATCCCTCACCACTATTGAAAGCACCACTTCCAAATGGATCCAGTGTTCCAAATGGATCTGAAACAGATACAGGAATAAAGTTATTTGAAATAATACTTAATTATGGAAAATGCTTGGTGCCAATGAAGTAAAAAACTAGGCAGGTGATTACAAAACGCTTGCATTTTGACCTGGCGTAAGACGTTAAAAGACAATTCCATAAAGCAATAGGTTTTCTATCAGTTGTTTGGAGGAATAAAAGAAAAAAAAAAGTGATGTAGTGTACGTGAAGACTTAATCTTCATAATCCATAACGGGACCACAATGATATTTCCCAGCAGTTCATAACAGACTTTCTTTATGCTCAACTTTTACATTTCATTCTTCTTTCATAAAAAGATACCTCCTTATTTATCTTCATGAGAAAATTTTTTCTTCTTACCTGGACCTTTTGAAGAGATACTGGAAGACGTAAAAGGATCACTGCTTTCAAAAGGGTCAGGCTAAATAAGAACAGATACACATAATTATTGTTCTGCTGTACTGTACACTTGTCTTTTTATGCGTATCAAAAATCTCTCACTTTAAGACAAATTATTTCCTATTTCAGACCACTCTGTTCAGTGGACATATAGTAGGATAAAATCAACTGATTATACGAAATTTGCATTATTAGTGCATTTGGCTATTGATAGCATTCAACAAAACACCAAGTACCTATGAGCAAAACACATTTAAGTGAAAAGTGTATCATGCTGAAATAGAAGCAACGTTAGTTACCAGGGCAAAATAAGAAATTACACCCAGAAGTGCTCATTCTTTAAGCAATAGAGACTGAATATTCAGGTCAGGCATTTACGTTATTATTAATTCAGAGAGTCTGTATATCGCTTCTTTTTAAATAGATCGTGTCTACAGTTGGCTCTTCAGTTTGAAAGTCTGTTATTATCTAAGTTCCAACCTATATTGCAAGACTTAAACTAACATCCCACTGACTGATACTGGAATAGTGTTCTAACACTTGGGTGGCAATAGTCAATGAATGCCCTAAGGGTGAGGGAGAGGATTAATTACAAAACAAAACAATCCAATCCATAAACCTCCCCCCCCAAACCAACCACACACATACACGTAAGGACAGCTTTAAGAACTGTGACTATACATCTGACAAATGTGTTCTGTGCAGTCCTTCCACTGTGCTGGCTCTATTGCCTGTTGGTGGCTCAGTAATCCTTTAGCCAGATCAGTTCCTCGATCCGATTCGCTATGTGACTGCACAAATAGAAACATCGATGGAATGGAGGTAATGGTGTGAATGAGGGGGTGCTGGTGGGTTGAAATTCTCAGAGGGAAAATAAAAAAAAAATTCCACCTAACTGCATCTTCATGGTGAATGTACATCATGATCACAGAACTGGAAAGAAAAAAACTGCTGATTGCCTTAACAATCCATACTTAAGAATAAAATTAACCGTATTTCATCAATTAGGAGAAAAATATTTAGCGGTATTTTGTTCATTTTAGCTGTTGGACAATAAGCTTGTCACTAGTAAAGAAATCTATTACATTTAAAAATTACTGACCTTTGAGGGTAAAGTGGAGGGTTTTGTGAATGGATCTGAGGTAAATGGGTCACTCTTCACCGGTTTCTTGAAGAAATCCTCGGGGGCAGAACTACGAAATGGGTCACTTTCCTTAAATGGATCACCTCCAAATGGATCTAGGAGTATTAAAAGGTAAATAGAATGTAGCACCTAGTGTGTCCGTAATGAACCATTCCATATTTGACCACATACTCACTGATGTAATTTTTCTTATAAAAACACACAGTGATTTGGTAAATCAGGTAAACTTCCAGATACCTCTCTAAAGAGGGTATTTACTAAGTTTGAACAAGTACACGTTTGTATTAGGGTTATGGACTTAAAAGAGTTACATGCATGTTATCAACATACTGATCCTGAATGCACACCCTGTCAGGTTTCTATGTTCCCACATGCAAACCAAAAATCTGAAGCCAGTGAAACCTTGGAAATCTTTGCGTTTGGCTACAAATTGTTTGTATCGCACCTGTCCTGTCATCAAAAGGGCTATTACCTGCTGGAGCAGGTGGTTGTTCTGCAAAAGGATCATGCTGGAATGGGTCACCTATGCAGAATAGAAAAATCATTTGTTTTATCCACTATTTAGCAAGATGATAAAAGTTTGTGAAAATATCATTTACTCAGCAATTGGTCTTCAAGGTCTCAGGCAAGCCATTGGTCACTTACTGCCTTTGAAAGGGTCTGCTCCCTTAAATGGATCAGATTTGAAAGGATCTTCTGACTGGAATGGGTCTGTATGCAATTCTTGTGTATTATTGGTAAACATCAAGGCTTTATTCTTAAATGGATCATCCTAAAAATTAAAAGGAGAAACATTACAGCAATTTACATGATTAAAATGCTCAGTAACCCGTTTAGCAGAAATTCTATGGTAACTTGGTTCCTGTTTAATGATCTTAAAGATTACTTCCTAAAGAACTTTCTGAATAACTGGCTTCTGAGCAGACGTAATTACACAGCAGAAAGAAATATGTAGCCCGAGGCTACACAGAATATCAAAAGATAACAGTACATATACCAATAAAAGGCTAAACTGTTTCTCATATTCATATATTCAACTCTCAAATACTTAAATAACAAAAGCAAACCAATCCCCAACCATCACACCATCAAGAAATTCTCCTCTCCCAGCTACTTTACAGCTCAGCTTGAGGTAAGACAGTTATTGAAAAGGAAAGGGTACACAAATCATTTGTGGACTACAAATACACGAAATTACTACTGAGTGGCCATACTTGAGGTTGCTTCTTGTTAACTCATTCTTGAGCTTAAAGCTCCAAGTACTGATTTCACATTACAAAGAACTACGTGGCAGGAAGAGGGTCACTCCAACATTTTGATGACAGAGAGGTTTGTCAGCAGAGGCCAACCTATAGCTTCGTCAAATCACAAAAAAATCCTGCATGAACAAGTAGCCAACCAAAGTTATAAAACCTCTTCATTGCATTTGTTTGCATCTCATCCCCCTGTCTGTTTTGGGTCTCTTCGGTGAAACTAGTCCTTGCCCCCGTAGCCGTATGTGCATACAGCACCTGTACAACAGAGCTCCACTGACAATCAAAGCCATTCAACTCTACTGTAAGAAATATCTAATAACAACTACCCACTCACACTGCCTCTAACACTAGAAAGATACAGGTTTTCTGTCATCCCTTTACAACATGCAAACGAAGAAGTCTTAATTAATACTTCTCAGAACAGCAGGGAGGGAGGTGGGGAGAGGAGGAAGAGGAAGGAAGAATTAAGAAACAGGAAAGGGGCACAATGGTTTAGAAAATTTACAATGAACATATACTGGGGTTTTCTTCCACTAAGTGATTCTTATGTTTTGCAAGTAAGAGAAACATCTGGATGTTTCTACTGAAAATTAAACATGTTTATGCAAGCCATGCAAGCACAGAAACTAAGCACTAAAGTTTAAGACCATGTCTCTCAATGTATTGTTTTTAATCTACACTCTTCAGCATTTTGTTTTTACAGAAAAGGTGTAAAGCAGGGCATAAAGGCATCATGCCTGCTGAATATTTATTAATACACTATATGAAATATATATTTAACTTCGTACTAAACCCATAGTAAACACTGTGCTTACAAGGATTCTGGAAAATATATCTCTCCCCAGTGAGGAAGCACCAAGTAGATGGGCAAGTAGAATCAAACACGCATGTTAATTGGGAAAAATACTGGTTAAAAGAAAATATAATATATGAGATAAGTGATGCTGGAACTGTTTAAGCAGAAGAGAACTATCTACGTATTTTGGGAAAGGAACATGGTTTATACTGAAATAGGTAATAAACATAGCTCTCTGAAGGAGAAATTTGTATAGCTTCTTTTGGAAATAAGAAAGAAACACATAATTAAAGGGCAAAACACCTGAATTGGAAATTAATCTTACCTAATTCCTGAGACTAAAGATGTTAACCCTCACAAATCAAGGGTTAACATGACCTTTTCTTTTTGTTTCCATAAGTACAGTTCACTTACATGTCCATTCTGTTAAGTTACACAGGCACAAAATCCTAGCACACCTAAGCCAAAGCTTAAAAAAAACAGGTTTTCTAGCAGCATTAGTATCCTTGCCCTGCCTTGCACTGGAGATTGCTACATGCAGGGATCACGGTATTTGCTAACATACCAAAAGCCAACTAAACAAACATCTTAACTATTCCAGATTTGGTGCAAGTCACAAACGTAATTATTGTAAAATACAGTAAACAGGTTTTTTTTTTTTACCATAGCTCCATAATTGCTTCTCTCCGTCTGCCCAAGGCCTTCGCTTATGTCTGCTAAATTCGTCAGACTACCACCATGAATCCCATTGAGAGCTTCATTATATTCTTCTATACTCTTGTTGACTTCTTGATGACTCTCTTGAAGTTGAGAAAGTTTACTTCTTGCCTAAGCAGTGAAAAATGCTTCAGTATGTTATGCATTCAGTAACACTGTCATTCTCGTTCAACACAGTTGCCAGACAGCTGCATTTTCCCCCCCACCAGAGCTGAACTTCTCCTGACTCAAGCTGGGAGTTAACCTACTAAGCACCAGTCAAAGAGCTTTATTTCATCAACCAGTATTTTTTCTTCTCATCTGAAAAATAATCTTTCTAGGTGACGTGCATCTCTTAGCCTTTCAAGAAGCAAAAAAGATGTATAACCTACAGTGAATACCTGGTTTATTTCTTCCTGTGTTGATTTTAAAGATTTGATTATTGTTTCAAGCTGCACTTTTCCAGCCTGGATACTCTGCTCTAGCTGAGTCTCTTCTTGCTGGAGGCGATTCAGCTCTGCTTTTGCTCTATTAAGGTCATCCTCCTGTGACTTTAAATCTGATTCCTGAGATTGAATCTGCATTTTTAGTGATGAAATCTGAAACAAAACGTTACAAAAACCAGTGACATTGAAAATAAATATAGCTTAATAAATTATTGATTTATAGTAAATAATAGAAAATTGTAAAGCAACCTATTAATTGCTGAGGAAGACAACAAGAACTTAATATGAAGAACTGCATGCTGCTTATTATGCTACACAAAATACTCTATTAAAGCACATAGGACATTCAAAAAACCCAAGAAATACTAATATTTAAAATGACAAATCCCACACTAATTATAAAGGTAATTAAAAGGTATTTCTCAGATGGTTACCTTGTAGCTTTCAGAACTTGGCTCCTTTTCCATTCAAAGTCTTATCAAGTATTATAAAGTTGATTTTTAACTCTGATAAAATTACACAGTTGCACATGACTCTCCTCATGCACTTTCTTACACGACCCTACACACCAAGTTTCTACATTAAGATAACACGCCAACTACATTGGTAGTTGTAGCCCCCTGAAAACCCACTTCCAATTCAGAATACTGACAAGGTTCACAGTGATCAAAATATGCACCACTGCGCGTGGACTGTCTCATGGCTTCTCAACCACCCTACTAGGTTGAACAAACGTTTCATATATTCACAGAACAATTTATTTGGAAACGGGTCCCTGGAGATCATCTGGTTCAACCCCCCCATTTATGAGCATTATGAAAGGGATTTACATTAGCAAAATCCTTTCTTGGACCTCTGTATTTGTGTGGAAATTGCTACTTATTGTAAAAATGAATAAACAAAGCAAGCTTATTCATTAAATAAATAGAATTTCCTTCAACAAAAGACATGATACTCTTGAGCATGTCCAGAATTAACATACACTCACCACCTGTGTTTCTTCCTGGCATTTCTGCCTTACATCATTCAGCATATCTTTCAGTTTGGCTTTCTGCTGGTCCATTTCATCCAGGCGGTCTTGGGCATCTTGCTTCTGAGCCTCTAGCTCTTGCAAGTTGCTTGTCTCCCTATCTAAATCATTTTGCAGTTCCTGAGGGAAATTCCACAGTTTGTAACTTACATTTAGCTGTTGTCTTATACAAATCATCAACCACAGGCAAACAGGCTAGCAAACTTCAGAAGATTTTTTTATGTCATGTAGGCTATTCCCTGCATGCATATATTTTGTTTCTGCAGGTACTTGTACAGGACATCAGGAAACAAATCAGCGCCCCGAAAATGGAAAGCGACTGTGACACAGCGCACATGTAACTGAGCTATCCTCATTATCAAAATGAATACTCTTTGAACAATGATTTCCTAAATTACAGTGTTAGTCGAGCACTAACAAAAAAGACATTTCAAACCGTTCACCTATCGTCTTCCATTTATATTAACCAGTATAAGAAGAAAACATTTCTGATGGGCAATGGGAAAATAAAGATCTTTCTGTAAGTTAGAGGAAAATCCCATGAAAGGAGGAAAGACTTGCCCAGAAGCAATATAAGGAAAGACAGAAGAATGCTCAATTCCCTGTATATTGTTTTAGATTATAATGAAAACTAGTAACGATAAACAGAGTTTTTACCTGAACTTCATTGGTTTTCTGTCTGATTGATTCTTCCTTTTCCCTAATGTCCTGCTCTAGCGAATATTTTTCTCTGTAAGATAAACAAGCACGTGTATTCACGACTAGTTAAATAATATAACACACACGCACACATGCAAAAATCAATTAAATATTATTCTGGAAACACCACGCAGCCAAAAATGCCAGGCCATATTCTGATATATTCTTTAAAGGAGTAAAGGTGTATACACATCAATTATTCTTCGAAAACCACTATCTGTTCCATAACCAATCTTCTGAAGTCGCCTGGCAGAATCCAGGCTGGCTTTACATAACTGGCTAACTGTAGGGTACCAGTGGGAGATTTGCCAGCACATCAGTGCTATATACTTAATTGGTTCTCCTACCCCAAGATTTTGCTAATAGTCCACAACTATTACCTCTGCAGCTGTGCAATTTCTTGACTAATATCATCCAGTTCCTTCACCCCAGTAAATTCTCCTGATCCAACGGAACTTGAACTATCCTGTTAAGAATAAAATAGTCTATTAAAATGCCAAGTCGTAACAGATCTTCCTTTACAAAGGCTGAGGACAAAGGTGGGACACAATCCTCATTATAAGCATTTGCAAAATTGTATGGGAGACATCAAATTATTATGCAACAACCACTGAGCATGCCACACAATTCTACCTGCAAGACAGGAGAATTTCCTCCATGCCCATTTAACAGATGGGATAGTCAAACCACACAGCATTTAAAGGACATGCACAATATCACCGAAATAACTGCAGGCAATGATAGAATTAAAATTCAAAAACTAAAACCCCAGCTCTGCTATAATCAATAGCAAAGCTTCCAGGGAACTTAATCAAATCAGATTGTAATTTCAGTCTTCTTGAGCTCTGCCACAAATTATTGCCACTTTCTGCAATTATACCCAATTTCCTGCCATGCAGGTCATTTCTACAGCCATTCAGGTGTAGATCAGGGAAGATGCAGATGGTATCCCTTGCCTTTTAGGCAAGAAAACTGTCATTAAAAGTTCTACGGCATTCAGTACAAAATTTGTCATTATTATAAAAAAGGATTGCTAGTTCTTTGAATAAAGAAAAATCATTGCAACTGAGCAAAAATTGCAACACCGAACTCACTGTTAGCATGACAAATCAGGAGACCTACCATTTTTAAATAGCATTTTAAAAAGAAGAAAGTACAGCTTGTTTACTTTGCTCACTTTGAGATTGCTGTGATAACCACAGAAAGTTTGGCTTTATTCAATATAAAAAAAAAAAAAAAACCAACAACCCAACCAACAAACCACAGATGGCATAGTAAAATGTGACATTTTTTTGCAGAAACAATAGGTGAATATCCAGTTTAAATAAGTTAAGTCCTCATTTTTTGATGAGCATTTCTTTTATTAATATGCCATTAAGTACTCAATAAATAACAACAACAAGCCAGACATTCTTCAAGCTAGCAAATCAAAAGCTTCCAATAACACTTTTATATTTTTCAGACTAGATACAGATTTACTGAGAGACCTGTACTGTATGCTGCACAGGTTCATAATAAAGTGTTACCAAACTTGATTATGAAATTAGTTAAAATCAGCTGCTGCATTGTTTAGGATAACACAGTTTGTTGTTCCACATGAACCCCAAACTAATCTGCTATGTTCACAGTAACACACAGTTTATTTCATGTTATATTCAGCTAAAACCACAATAAATGAAAAAATAATCTAATGAACTGAAAATAACGGGAAGCTTAAAGCTCTCACACCAAGGTATATTTATTGCCCACAGCTTCAGAGAACTAGTACACAAGTAACTTGAACAAGTCAACCCTGAGTTGCCTGTCCAAGAACTTCGACAGACCAATGCATGTCAAATTGTTGAAGGAAGCAGTATCACCGGGTCAACAGCCAATACTGGTAACTTCACGCTACTGTGACATTATCATCATGCCAAGAGCAAGTGTCACAGAACACAAGTGCAAAGAGACAGGAGAAGGTGTAGAAATAAAAGCTTTTTTAAAGTTACAAGTAGCAGACATAACAAATTTGCATTCTTTTGGACATTACAATTACTCACACGACGCATTTCTGTTAGTGCTGAGATCTCAGTTCCTACAGGGGTCAAGTAACCTGACAGAGTCTATAGAAAAAGGATATAGGAAAGACCTTAAAAGGACCAGCAACAATTAAAATATATTTAGAGGCTCAAAAGTTTTCTGGTTAGGAAAAGTAAGAAGAGTAAAGGAAAATACTGTATGATTTATAGAAAGGATGAATGTATTGATATGACTAAAGCAATAATTGAAGTTTCAGAAATACACTAACACACTGTTGAGGAAAGGAACAAAGCAGGGTTCAGTAAAAGATTAGATGCTGCAGTAAAATGGTATTAACAGTGATAGATATAGGACTACAGACTGTCATGCTACAAGGGATGAAACACCCACCAGTTCCCAGAAACTAGGAAGTAATCACTCTTCATTTAGCTAATAAAAAAATTTTACATTTTCATGGGAGGAACTGATCACAGCCAGGGACGGGCTACTAAACCAGCTCTTAACAGTTGCTTTTAATTTTTTCTATGTATTTTTCAAGTTAGGCTTTTTTCAATGTTATTATTCCTTTATTTACGGAATATTCTACTGCATTCTTTACTTACTGTCTTGTGTTGTTAAAAACGTATGTATGTTTTCAGATGTTAAGAATTTTGTAAGAGGAGATTATAAAAAAAAAATTGGCAATTCTTTACCATAATATTAAAAATAAAGTGACAAAACACTCAAAGCACATTACTTTTAAAGCACATAAGCTCAGTATTATCTACAAATAATCAATGACTTACCTGTATGGGAGTGTTCCTCTCTGTGGGAGGGATCATATCTGGGGACAACACTTGTGGAGGATCAATCCCTTTACTGACCTTCTGTTGAATGAGATACATTGCTAGTGCAAACTGATCTTTGCTGAGCTTTCCCATCTGTCTTGTGTCTGCCAAAGCCCTGGTAAAAAATAGATCATGCTTATAAACAAGAAAAGCTTATTCCTCCTCTACCGAGAAGCCCAAAATACACACACACACACACACACACGTAATTTTCCTTTGCCACAGCTTCATCAGAAATTGCTTACTCTAGTGAGAGTTCCATAAACAGAGCAGTATTTTATTAGACGTATTTAACTGAACAGTGTTACTCTAAGAAAATACTTAGAGCACTTCAAAGAACAATCACAATTCACAGACTGATCTATACCTCCCTCCCAGAAAAGCAAAGTGAGTATTTATTTCTCCCTTGTTTTTCCACATAGCCCACATATTGCAGTACAGCAACAGGACAAGTAGAAGAGGTTGGGCTTTTTTTCTTGGGTTTTTTTTTAGCATTAGGATCATAATTCTGGCTGGGTAATCTGACTTCCCAGATCAGCAAGTTATAAAAATACAGCTACTAGGGAATTCTTACCATATATGTGCTAGGAGATTCTGAGACAGACCTGAATGCATAAAAATGTCCTTTACTTCTTGGCCACTCACAAAACCATCCATGTCTGTGTCTGTTTTTAAGAAGATTTCATCGTATCGCACTTTTTCAGATGTTGGTACCACCCAATTTACAGATGGCTGTAAAACAGAGTTTTATATTTCAAAAGCAGACAGTCTTTATCAAGCACTGAATATATATGACATTATTCAGAGTTGGATGTGCTGAACATCTTGTACAATCAAATCTGATCAGTAAATAGGTAGTTCCCCTTTTCCCATGAATGTTTTTGCTTAATACTTTTTATCTGAATTATAAATACTGATAAACAACAGTTGAAAAACATTCATTCTTTGGAAATACAAACCCAGCTAGGCACACTAAGTGCTCAGGCTAATAACACAGGAGCTTTAGAAGGGAGATTAATGATTTCTTTGGTACTAAAGCAGATACATGAATAAAGCCTTTTTATGGTTTCACTTCCTACGGAGAGTGAAAATTCCCCATAAGATTTGCTACCTCATGGTCACTCTGACTAAAATTCACCTGCTCTTCTTCCGTTCTTCCAAGTCTTACCATTCTCATGTCATTCTCTCCAAATCACCCACCAACAAACACATTTTCAGAGAAGTGCTCATTAGGCACAAATAAAAAAGCAGTTTTATTCTTTCCTGCAGTTAACTGACATGGAAAAGGTGGGTGAAAAAATGGTGGGTGGGTGAAAAAATGAGGGGGAAAAAAAAGAAGGAAAAAAAAAAAAGATTTGTACCTGCGCTTGTTTGATGGTGTGCTTGGGAGACAAGCTCCCTGTGCTGTTCAGACTGTTGACGCTACCATGAGATGGGGTAGAACGGAGGCTATCTTTTGGTGGTGGACTCGCAGGGAGAACAGGAACTGCACCAGGAAAGACAGGCGTCTTCTTTCTTTTAGAAGGTGGTATGAGAGAAGGGGGTAATAGTGAAGGAACTGGCTCTTTCTCAAGAGCTCTATAAACCAAATGCATTGCCTGCAAAGGCAAAAACGTCAGATAATATTAACAATTAGAAGACAAAGCAACAAGATTTTCCAGTCGCAGTCATTTACATATTAGTAAAATGAAGACAGTAAAGTTAGAGATGTAAGCCAGAGCAGATAATTTTGAATGTAATTCCAAAAGTTTAATCTGGATGACACAGACAAGAGTCAGTAGATGGATTTGAGAAAGATAATTTAATAGTTCCATGTGAACAATTTAGATTAGAACAATCGACCATAGCAGAGAAAGCCGCAAAGCTCTTGAGAAAATACTGAGCAATTCGGTCTAGCAGGCACACTGTGAATTGAGAATTTAAAGCCACCTACCACAGCAAATTCATCCTTGTCCAGGTGACCATCTTTATCAATATCACTGAGATCCCAGACCTACAGCAATTATGGTAAAAACAAGGATTTAGAAAACAAGTTACATTTTGTGCTTTTGATGTTAATCATCATCATATTAAGCATGCTCTCTAAAGACATCCCAATAGATTTTTGTGAACATCACATTGGTTTTATTAGACCCAGCTAAACAGTCTCTGATGAAACAGACTGGATTAGAGTTTTCTGGCAACATGAATCAACGCTGGCTCTAACAAATTCTGGATGAACCACAGGCAAGTTTTTCATCTTTCTATGTTGCAACTGAGGAGTCATCAAGCTGACTAAAAACATCCAGAGCTGGCTTTCAGAGTTGTCCAGAGGGTGTGGGTTAGCTGATTGTCCAAATTTGTCTCTCTCATAAGAAAGTTAAAATATTTTAGAAAAGTCAGTACATTTCTAATTTGCAGTCCATTCCAAAATGTCTAGTTTTAATTTTTAGTCAAAAAAATATGTCCACCCCCCAGAATTTCTATAGGAGAGAATTTAAGCATCCATCAACTTTAGTTCATTATTAGGTCAAGTACAGTCAAAGAAACTTGCAGGAGATTTAGAAGGACACAAAACTTTGTGTACTTTAATGCTCAGCCATCAGCTAATGCTGTTTAGTCATCAGTGTAACCTGGAGACAGTATAGCAGAGTGGACAGAACACACAATGATCTAAACTCTGCTTTAATAAAGCTTTATCACTGGATCCCGGTACAAATTTAAGCTGGTTGGTTTATCTCCTTTGCCCATTTCCTCAGTCACCTATCTTGTCCGCAAACTCTTCTGGAACAGGAAAAAGCTTCCTGCATTTCTATTGTGACAATAACAAGATAAACCCCAAAGCCTTTCAAGACTGAGTACTTCACAATATTCAAGTACGGAATTAAAACAAGTCATACTTAGATTTTTGTAGCTAACACAGATAGAGGCAGTTCTTCCTGAAGAGATGAAAGTATATAACACAGATACAGCTCTTACATAGAATGTATTCATTCTCAGTCATATCAATATGCAAAACATTAAAGAATACACATTTTAAATGTAAGTAGAAAAATACTTCAAGGTTTGCTTCTCTTGTGAATACCCAACGGACGCACTAACCTCAGATCTCAACAGTATTTATAAATATACATGAAAAAAATACTTGACAATTTGACAGCTACAATAAACTAGGATGTTTTAAAGTGTTCTCTTCTAGAAACAGTGGATAGATTTAATGATGTCTAATAACTTGTATTTGGAAAAATGACAAAACAATGGAATATAACGTTATAAAAGCTATTATGGTTTAGGAGAGCTTTTTCTTGTTTTTAAACAACCAAAATCAAAATTTCCAGCTCTTAAAATGAATAAAGATATAATGAAGCCAATCTACTCTAGGGCCCAAATGACTACTATTTTTCTTCTTTCTAAGTGGAAGACTTCAGAGCCCACTTAATGTTCCTGCTATATAGCATGCACTTGATGTAAAATCTCAGCCAAAACCTGATCTATGTTGATAAGTTACATTTAAATATTTAACATTGCAACTACAAGAAGCTAAATAGAGAATAGCTAGATCTAAACAGCATACTTACCCTTCCTAGGATATCAAGAGGTAGCTTTGAATTCATCAGTACTGGTTTTACTTTGTCTCCTGAAAGTAAACCATTTACTGGCAAAAGGCTTTCAAAAATACCATCAAACTTTGCTTTTTCTTCCACCTAGTTGGTAAGAAATAGCCTGAATAAGTAAAAAAGTGTGCCTGTGTGAGTGTTGAAAATGAGATCTTGCAAGAAATTAAGACTGGTCAGTAATGTATTCATTCTAAATTTCCAAGCTTTCTTGCAAGTGCCACAATGCTGTGTTTAAACGTAAACCCCATGGAGCTAGACTTAGGAGCTTAATTTCAAAGCTAAGCTTATGGTAGCTAAGAGATTTTAACATGCAGCATACAAGATGTGTTTCTGTAGTGTTCTAACAGGAGAATGCATTCTTTTTAAGACACTGCTGACGAGATTTTAAACAAACTTTGACAGACTCTGTAGAACTAAAAACTATTATTTTTTCCAAATAATTTGCTTCCCACTTCAAAGTACAACATGCAAGTACCAGAAAAAAAAAAAAAAAAATCAGCATTAGAATGTATTTTATTGAATTTCTGCCTTTTGGAAAATGTTTGCATTTGAAAATCAACTAAGTACAAATATTCCTGTGTATGTATCAAAAGTTACTTTTTTCCAATGATATATATTGTGTGTATCACTGAATACTAATTAGAACATATGAACTCAAGCATTAAATTAATACTTCAGGATGGATTTGGTGAAATGCTTTGCTGTTCACAGTGTGGTTCCTTTATACAAACATGAAAGTGCCTACCATTAGGATTCTGGAAGAAACCCAGGCAGAAGATTAAAATTCATTGTGTCTTAAAAACATCACACCAGGGGTTGTCAAAGGCTTGTTTAATACTTATTTCAAATCTAAAGCTACGGCTCAATATTCTCTATTGTGCACAAGTCTGGCATCAGAAAGGGAGGACTTTTGAAATGGGAAATATATTTGATACAAAATTCTCTCACTGTGAAAATTACAGACAAGGAAAATATTTACTTTTAAAGAATGGATGGAATGTGTTGTCTTTTACACTTACCCTAACAGCCCAGTGAGTCTCTGTTGAAGGTGGTGTGATCAGCAAAGGACTGCTAGTGTCATGCTAAAATTAAAGAATTTTTTAATGTGTGCATATATATATATATATATAAAAAAAAAAACCACCCCCCACACTCTTCCATCTCTAATCCTTACTAATTCCTTTAAGAGATGGTTATAGACATGAAGCTTAACTACACTGAAAAAAAAAGAAAAAAGCTGCACATGTACCCAAATAAAAAAAGTCACACTGATTCATACTATCACAGTACTTTGATAAGGACATTAGGTACCCAAACACAAAACTAAGACAAGGTAAAGGAGGTTCCACAGCAGCTACTGCAGGCAAAGCTGCAGTCATGCCCTTTACTACAGGCTCCTGTTGACCTAGCCCCAAAAGAATCTTTTTTTCCTTTTCTTTTTTTCATAAATTTTAGCCATATCAGCCTTCTGCACAAGCTGACCGTAGTTAAACTTGCATCAGTTTTGCAGTCTGGGAAGGGGCTGGTACATATTACTCAGGAAGACAGGATTATGGCAGCCACGACTGCAGTCGTCTAAGGGAACAGCAGCCTGAAGTCTCAGAACCATGACATTTATGAAACAGAACGTTATTCCAGCGTTCCAACCGAAGCCTTAGCTCTCATATAACACATACATACATTTAGGTATATATTACTTACAAATTTAGGAGGTGGCACAGTCAAGTTCAGACTGCTCAGGTTAACATCATGGCCGTTCTGTGCACATGCTACAAGGCGTAACGCGACATAGAAACCCTACAAACAATAGTGTTTTCTATTAAAAAAAGCAGTCTATATCACTGTCTCCAATAACGCATTTACGATTTCTACTAATACTGTATATGTGCAGCTCAGTAAAGTATGGGAACGTGAGATGTACAGCCCCATCAGTTACCTGCAGAACGACAACTACCCCACTGCTTTTAAAGATGATTCAGGAAAAACTTTACAATAACATGGAACAAAGAGAAGTAAACTTCACAGGTAGACTCTGCTATAATTAAGTAAATTTCAACAATTTTTCTTAAAAGTTAACATTTAAAAAAAATTCTCTGTATCGCCAAGTAACTTGATATTTGATATTCCAAGCCATTTTTAGTAATGCTAGTTATATTTCTTCATGCAAGAAAGACTTCTAACTAAATCTTAAAATTACAGTTTGTATTTGCTAAAGACTCAATGACTATGTATCTATATATCATGGTACACTGATTATTTACGAAACAACAGAGGGATAGAAAATTAGATCCAAACTTCTCCAGAAGCCTTACTGAGTAATATACTTGGATATGAGAAGTTCTAGGAAAAAAGGCTTGTCGTGTAACTACTAAAAAAAAAAAAACCCCAAACCTAAGGATAACTACTAGGGATATCAGGGTTTTCTTGAAACAAGGCTCATCTGTGGAAGGTAACATAAGAGGTAAACAGGCGCATTTTATTTACCTGTTTATCCAAGTATCCTTTACCCTCCGGGTCAGCCAAATCCCATATCTGTGTAGATACAAAATAAAAGCCATGGTGATTTAAAAAATAAACAACAACAACAAAAAACATTAACTCAGCTCAACAGTTCATATTCTATGCCTTCTTGAACTGTTTGTTGCGGCTTTCAAGTTATGACATACAACTTTATTTAACTCTCAAGTTAACAACAAAAATGTTACACAAAAGACAATTTTTCCTTTTAGATTTCCATGAAACAGAACAATACCCTGGAGCTATTACCAATCTGTGGTTAACCTACCCTTCAAAGGATCTGATTTGCATTCCACCGAATTCCTTTTTGCAACCCCCTTCTGCTTAATGTTAGCTGCACTTAAGTACATGTACAGATAATTACTGCATTAGCTAACTCCTTCAACTTACTTTTCCAAGGATAATATCAGAAAGACCGGATTTTTTAAGAAACAGCGCAGCTTCACTTGCCCCAACTCTCCCCGTATATGTCGGATCTACCTGAAAGATAAAAATTCACATTCAATTGAAGCATGTCTGTCATGAAAGTAGAGACAAGAAATGAAACACCTCTTATCTCTAGGTCAAAAGGAGTTATACAAGCGTGCATTACCACTCAGCAGAGAGAATTTACAGAAGGTTAGCACTGCAAAGAGGAAAGGAAAGAGGGAAATCTTAGGGAAGAGGAAATTGCGCTTTATTTTTATTTTTTTTAAAAAGAACCTACCTGTTTGTAGTAAGTTTCATATAATGGATTCCCAGTAGAAAACTGAAAAACAAGAGAGACGTTAAGAAAATAAAGAAAGAACTGCAATCACAGATAGCCCACCTTTAGGGACTGACAGAAACAAAAGCCTGTAGGACTTTGTGTGTTAGTTCTATCAAAAACATAAGACAGTACATTACTTTGCTGTGTTCCAAACTGGATGCTTGAAACTGAAGTGTGGATAACAGAGATCCCCCAAAACTTGCAGCCAACAGACTACTGTCACCTCTTAAGCCTTCTTATTCACCAGCATTCATACTTAGTGTACACTGACTTTTAATTAACAACACTATATTGTAATAAAGTTTTGTAGCACAGCTTTGAACTATTTGCCAAGGTATTTCAGGTCACAGTTTGAGAACTACTGATATCAAAGGCAGAGTTTTCAACATAAAACTGACTTGGCTACCTCCTGCACTGTATATATACTTGCAGAATGTTTCCAGCAGACAATTATATACACACACCAGAGCAAAACATGCCTGTGTATGTGTTTTCAGAGCTAGGATCTTAAGTTGAACCAGAGTAAAAGAAAAAAATAAATAGAACGAATGGTTAACTAACAAATGTCACAATTCCCCAACAGTGTTGTTTGAGGATTTCCACTTGGTGTTATCACTGCATTATACAAAAGCAGCAGGCACAAAGGTAGGCCCTGCCTTTTTGGAATACTAAACAAGCAGATTCCTCTTCCCTTTTGCTGACATTCCAAGCAAATGGGAACTGAAATGCCAGAAGAGGTAGAAGCCCCAACACCCATCTTACAGAATCATTTGGTTGGAAAAGACCTTTAAGATCATCGAGTCCAACCATACCTGTCCACTACTATACCACTTCCCCCGAAGCACCTCATCTACCCGTCTTTTAAATCCCTCCAGGGATGGGGACTTGACCCCTTCCCTGGGCAGCCCGTCCCAGTGCCTGATAACTGTTTCAATGGAGAAATGTTTCCTAATTTCTAATCTAAGCCCTCCCCTGGTACAACCTGAGGCCATTTCCTCTCGTCCTATCACTTGTTACTCAGGAGCAGATCCTTCGGGGAGGGAGGGGCCCAACCCTGACCCCAGCAGTCGAGGGGTGGCCCCACCAGTGCCCAGCACAGGGGCACAGTCCCTGCCCTGCTCCTGCTGGCCACACCACTCCTGATACAAGCCAGGATGCTGTTGGGCCTCTTGGCCACCCATGTACACTGCTGGCTCCTATTCAGCCGGCTGTCAACCAGTACCCCCAGATCCCTCTCTGCCAAGCAGCTTTCCAGCCACTCTTCCCCAAGCCTGTAGAGATGCATGGGGCTGTTGTGACCCAAGTGCAGGACCTGGCCCTTGGCCTTGTTGAACCTCACAGTCAGCTGCAGCACATTGACCCAGCTTGTCCAGGTCCCTCTGCAGAGCCTTCCTACCCTCCAGCAGATCAACACTTCCCCTCAGCTCATTGTTATCTGCAAACTTGCTGAGGGTGCACTCAATCCCCTCATTCAGGTCATTGATAAAGATGTTGAACAGAACTGGCCCCAACACGGAGCCCTGGGGAACACCACTTGTTGACCGCAAGCAAATCTTTTCAGTTGCCTCCTATGACTGCCACACAAGGTCTAGCCACATGGAGCTTATACCTCCACACCATCCTTCCAGCCTCAATGCCAAGAGGAAAAAAAATTACAATCCAGTCTCAAACAAGGCACTTCTTTGAGCAGTCAAAGGCCTTAGAAAACAAGCAACAAACCAACCCAATAAACACAGCTCTAATGACTGAGATGCAGAGATGTCAAAACATCCCAAAGCTGGCTTAGGACAACCGCTCTCCACCTACAGGACACAAGCGAGACATCTGACGAGTGATTATTTTGTACTAAGTCCGATCACTGGTATGTCACCTCCCAAACGCTACCTTCTTCCTTGTCATCCACATAGATTTCCGGATGTTCTGCCTACACTGAGGGGAAGGGAGACAGAAATATGATGAAAGAAAAGACTGACAAAGAGCATGAAATTTCATTTTACAAAAAGAGAATCTTCCTTTAAGTTTACAATAAATATGCCAAATCTTAATTTAAGGAAATATCCAAAATAACTAAACCCTATTAATCAAAAGCAAGCAAACACTGAGCTCTTTCAAGATCAACTGTTCTACTTGGCTAGAGAGATCATGCATTTTCAGAAGAGCTTCCTAAACATCTTAAATGTACTTCACTTATATCCATCAACAAAATAAGCCACTGCATTCTCCACCAGTACACTCTAGAAGCTCTTGCTCTTCCAGAAGCTGGACAGGAATTCAGAAGAAAGCTGTGATCGTAACTCATAGATCTGACTCATCTTTTTGCCGGCTTGGAAATCATCAGCATAGGTAAGCACTGTGTTCCTGTCCAAAGTAGGAAACACATCATTGAGGGAAAAGGTGGAAGTAGGAAACTGTCCAACTCTGAGTAAAATCTAGTATGTTTTAGCCAACTATCACCCAACTACACACCTCTCGTTTATGAGAGGGCTCAGAGAAGCTAGCTTAAGGCCATCTACAAACTGCTCTAATTTGGCGAGTATCTTGGCGCACGCAGAGCCTGGGTTCGTACCAAGATACAGAGCAAACTGCTCCAGCAGCAGTACTGAATGACCTCATCCCATCACCAGACATTCTTGTCATCTTCATTTGATATTGTCAGCTGTGACATACAGCTGACTTACCTGACAGAGGTGGCAGGAATCCAGGGTGATGTGCTTAAATGTTGTCAAGTTTCTCCTACAGCAGTATATTCATCCAAGTACTGCTGGAAAGCACTTCATCACTCGAGACTCTACTTGCAGAATTTTACAAAGATTAAGCCTCTCTGACCGAATTACCTAAATGACTGCATCTCTGTGATGAAGCAGACCAGACAAAACGGGTTCAAGTGATAAAAATAGCATAGCTGCCTATCTACCCGTGACCACACGTGACTACATTGCTATCATTCAGGATGATTCTGTAATTTGATGACATCTGCTGATGAAGAACCTATACAAGGCGGTGTCAACATTTTGAAGAGTTTGCAGTTGATGAGTGGTCAACGGATATAACCCATCATACAGTAGTTCAGTATGACTTGAATTTAACAACCCTCTGGTTTCTATGCCTACTCCACATTCCCCAAAACATCACCTATGATCGATGCTTTACACCATCTCCCAAACAGACAGTTCAGAACCCCAGTGCTTTGTTTGATCTCTAAGTTGGTTTTGTGTACAAATTTGAAGTTCAAGTCTTGAACTTGCACTCTCACAGCAGATCTGCTACGCTGCATCTGTGGTATGCAGTACCTGCACATGGCTATGTCTCCATGTCCCTTAATACAGGCCTGGGAAAAAGGCAGGGGTAAGCTGCTGCCACCAGAACAATTAATAAAGCCAGTTCCTAGCAGCCCTCTTTCCTGAGGTCATCTCAGGGCCATGAAGAACTCCAGATCAGGTGAATTATTTTCCTTAGTGTCCTCATTTCACAATTTTCTTTCAGCCACTCTTGTCACATCACATGATGGATGAAAATAGGTACCATGAAAGGGGAAAAAACAAGGTGTCCCACAAAGATGAGAGCCCAAAGAAGCTTGCTGCTGCCCCAGAAAGATTACCTTTGCCCTGACTCTACTTGCCGAGTATCCCGAGTTGCCTCAGAAGACTGAGCTACAAAACAACCTGTGCTGTCCCAATCTCTCTCACATAACTCTCCATAACCTCCAGAGGCTGTAGGTTGAACACGTCTGGCACAATAGAAAGACCGCTGATAAGGTGATCAAATATTCAAGAAAAGTTAGCAAAGAGAAATCAAATCCAGTTTCAGTTGTTTAACTCCAAGAACTGATTTTACAAGCTTGCTCTTCAACTGTTTTTATGCATGGCCAGTTGAAACAAAGACAGCTAAAACCTGTTAAGTAGTTTGCATACTGTTAGACATCTAAATTCTCTTTCGTAACAACATCATAAAAATGGAACTACTTAGAACAATAGAACCGTAATAAAATTCATTTATAAGAACAAATATCATGAAACACTTTCACATGCTTGAATTGCCCATATTGTTTATAGCTCCTAATATGTTGATAGCAATCTTATTTTATGTCTTTCTACATGAACATGCTTCAACATTACAGCACATGTAACCTCTCCTATCCTTTTAGTACCATTTCTGGCATTTATTAGAGCTAGCACACATCTCTGTAGCAATCGTGAAATTGAGGCTCTTAAAAGAGGAACTTTATTAATTTCCAGGAAAATTGTTTACTGCTCTGATTACAGCTCGATTACTCTTGACAGTTCAATATCAAAAAAGAAGTTTTACAACTAGAATGCTTCCACTGAATTAGATGGAAAGTAATATATCGAGATAACCGATACATTCACACAACGCGGCCCTTTTCCCCTCAAGATAACGTGTTATACAAAAGAAAATACCATTAAATTAGAATTTAAACAACACAGAAGCAGGATTTCTACTCTAATAAATATTTGGTACATTTTTACCAACATACTAGACAAGTTCCACAACAACAAACTCTTTCAAGTCCAGAGTTTATTTTACATATGTACTCTGCACCACATTACTTCACTTGAAAACTTTTGGTAAGAGTTTGTATGTGCATGGATGGTTTTGGCTATTTCTGAACATGTTCAGTTCACTTAATTAAACAGATGCTAATCAGGGCTCCTACTGCTATCCAGAAGCTAAAAAGCAGTTTGCTCTCTTAGTAAGATGCACAGCAAACCACATATTACCCAAGCATCACATAAATCCATTGAAAGATAAATTTTTCAGAGTATCACAAATAAAAGTCTGCTATTAAAAGGAAATCAATATATTTAAACAATTTGAACAACCCAGAATTCCTGACTGGCCTAGCCACTGTGTAGAAAATAATTTTAATTTTAAGGCATTGGGGGTGGGGGGGGTGTGGAGCAGCGTTGCTTTTGTTTTAAAGGAAACAAGCAAACTGACTATCTTCACTGGAGCACGGGAAAGAACAAACAGTGATCACGCTGTTCAGGTTTAAATTATTTGGGTGAGAAATTAATGAAGAAACTTGCCACAACGATAACAACAAAAATCTACTGGAGGATCCCAAACATTAAACCAGAGCTTGAAGCACTGCCTCTGCCAGAGGCACGCTACCCTCCTTGTGCGAGACAAGCTCCAAGGTTCAGGGTCTTCTACTCCCCTGCAGAAGCCCCATTCTCCCGCTGATGGGTGAAACCCTCCCTTTCATTCCGACGTACTGAGTCCTTCAGTGGTGTACCCGCGCCCACGGCTACGCTACTCACGCACCTCCCAAATATTAAGCACAGTCATGACACCCCAACAGCTAAAGGCGGCGTTAACCCCGTGTTACAAATAGGAAAACAGGGTGACGTGCCCCAAGTCAGGGTCCCGAGCAGAGAAGCCCCAGCCCTCCTGCAGCCCAGCCCTGCCCCTCAGACCACCGGACCGCAGGAATCCCCGCAGCTCGAAGCCGGCTCGGGGTGTGGGGTGTGGGTGGGTGTGCGGGGGGTGTGGGGGGGTGTGTGTGGGGGTGTGTGTGTGTGGGGTGGGTGAGAAGCATTCACACAGCCTC
>NW_009259329.1:1843124-1847872 GCF_000687185.1 Egretta garzetta
CGCTGTCCCGTCCTGCCGCAGCTCAGCCCCTGCCTCCTGCAGTCCCTCTGCTCCCAGACGTGGCTCTGCTCCAGCCGCTTCAAGAGAAGCTGGCGGTGACCTACCTACATTATGGACAAAGTAGGTCTAGGGAAGACTGCAGGTGCCCTGTGGAATATTCTTCCAGGTAACCAAGTCAAGGCACCAAGCGACCTTCTAGCTGCATCCAGCTTTCTCCTGGACAAACCTAGTTATTTTACTTACCATAGAATCATAGACCCAGAGGTCACCCAGCCCAACCCCCCTGCAGGAGCAGGGACACCTTGAACCACAGCAGGTTGCTCACAGCCCCGGCCAACCTGGCCTGGAATGTTCCCAGGGATGGGGCCTCCACCCCCTCTCTGGGCAACCTGTTCCAGTGTTTTACCACCCTCAACTTCATTACACTAAGCCTTGTGAAAGCAGACCTCCCCCAATTAAGCTTCCTCTGATCTACAATCAAATAGTCAGCATCAAGTACAACAACAGATCCCCAACTTCCAACATATAAATAATGAACAGCAACCTGAACAAGGCTAGAGCTTTGTGGCCATAAAGGAGCTAAATCAACAAGAATTTGTTCAGGAAAAAAAGGTAAAGGGCAACTGTCACTACAGTGTATTTCAATATCTTTCAAAGTTCTTCACCCCACAGCAGCATTGGAACTGTTTCACAAGGGGGACAGCACTCAGGCAAGGAGAAGCAAAAGAATTTGACCTCAGTCAGGCTAGAAATCGGCCTGGCTGAAGTCAGGGCTTCCGCAGATCCTCCCACGCCCCGTCTCCTCACCACACAAAACTCTGCTCAGCTAGTGTCGGGGTAGCCTAGAGGTAAATGCAAAACTATTAGCTCTGGAAGTCTGGCTTCAGTTTTTGCTAAATTTATAGCATTAGTTCTCAGGGAGGGAGGAAGGAAAGGAAATGCCAAAGAGCAGAAGGGCCTGAGAAGGGATGAAGGAAGCGATTGAACAAGTTACAAAAGTGAGTTACAAGACAGGTCAGACAGAAAAATAGGCACCATCAGTCATAGTTTCAAATTCCTCCCACCACCACCCTAGTAGGGAAAAAAAAAAAAAGACAGCTTCCAGGCACTGTATGTGTTCATTTCAGATTTTTGAAGGGGAAGAAAATGGTCTGAATACATTTACATTTCTAAGGACAGTGTGGCTGGACAAACTACTGTCACTCAGGTCCCTGACTGGGACAGAGCTGGAACGTTCCACCAGCAGGTAAAGCCGTGGCAGAACGGCCAGGAGCAGCCACAGAGCATTCGCAGCAGCTATGCAGCTGCAGTAATCCGTGAAACTCTGACAGGTGCACAATTACTGCAGAAGCTTAGCAAAGCTTATCTCCTCCTTAGTCTGAGGCATGTTGTGAAACATGCTTCACACATCTGACATGCCAAACCCTTTATGAAATACCATAAAGAGCTTATTGTGATATTTCTTCAAAACTGCTTGTGAATTTTACATTTAATATTAAACCATGAAACTAGGAGAGTTCCCAAACCTAGTGCTTTATTACAGGTGTTTTTAATGTATTTTAGCAGCATTAAGTTACAGTTAATAACAAAAGTTAACCTCATCTATAGAGAACATAAATATGTTATGGTATTTTTATTAAAAATAACAAACTGAAACCACAAAATTTAATGTTGAATTTAAGGAAACCCCTGTTTTAATACAACTCCATTAGTGCAGATTTCAACGAGCTGTTAACAAAATCTTAACATCCTTAAGTGAAAAAAGCCCTTAAGTGACAAAATGTGAACTTGTTCCAAATAACAATTAAAGCTCCTCCTTCTCCATAGTGTTCCTCACCGCTCTACCCTTTCCAGATTCTTTTTTTCTCTTTAGCTTTTCCTTAAACCGCTGCTCAAAGTATTTTTCTTCTGTAACCCTTTCTCTCTCCTGCTCTTCCTCAGTCTGCTTTATGTTCATTTCCTTTTCAGGACCCTAATATTAAGATTTCATTTTTATGCACCAATAGGCTTGACGGGATTAGACAGGGGATTTTTAAAAAGTGATAACAAAGAACTAAAACAGACAAGAATTTCACATTACCTTCGTTTCACCCCACGTTTCATCTCCAAAGTCTTCTGCATAAACCTCATCATCTGTTATCAAGAAATTGTCAAAAATTGTGCCAGCTCTCACCTTCAAAGGAATAGGGGGAAAAAAACCACAAGGTTGCCTCTGTTTTCTTAAGAGTTTTTTTTTTTTTAAACAATTATTTGTATCATATATTCAATATAGAGTAATCATGTTAAGAACCTCATAGATTTTTGCAGAATGCAATGAAGAATTCTCTCTTTTTGGACAACTGCTTTCAAGAATCTAAAGAACTCGTTTTAACTTCACGCATTTCACTGCTCTTCAAGAAGCTTTAAGTCTCATCACTGGCTAGTCAAGAAACCCGAGACAGAGGAAGATCTTGGAGGTACCCCAGAGCAGTTCTCATTAATCTCTGGGTAAGTCAGGAGTAACGGAGCTGCTCAAAGCCTCAGTTACACACCTCAAGTTGGATGGAATAACTCGTACTTTACAATACTAACACAACTTAGTTTAGGCCCCTCACTTACCTGTGGATGATTTTGATCCAAACAGTAACTACAACAGAAGATCAGTGTGTCTTACATTTAAATATCTGTATAAAACTGAAAAATCTGTAAGGGCAAGTTAATGACATAGGTCCCCAAGACCCCAAAGCAATAAATAATGTTTACATGCAAAGGGCAAACAAGTTGCTATATACTACGTGAAGGAAGAGTTCTTTATTTTCTAGTAAAGGCATCTCACCTGCCAGATATCTAGTCCAATGACGCTGATATTTTCATAGCTGTAGATACTGAAGTCCGGCGAGTAATTTGGATTGTCAATCTGTGGATGAGGCCAAACTCCTCTGTAATTTGGGTTATCAATCTGCCTTGGCTTCCATTCCCCCTAGGATAAACCACATGTTCTGAACACAGTCAGGCAAAGGGAAGTTACTTAGTGTTATCCATAGCTAGGATTATGACGTTATTTATACTCTGTATAGAGGATTCTTGACCATCGGATGATGCCATTCTCCATTCACAGCATCATCCCAGTCTTCAGGTTTCTCAGCACTGGTGTCCACAATGTATTCAGGTTCATCCCAGTCCTTTAAAAAGAGACAGGAAGATTAAGAAAGCAAAACTAGTGCATAGTTCAACTATATAAAACTCAGCAAGAATGAAAACCCCTCAATAATACAGAATAAGGAGAGCCAACTACCTCAGGCTTGATGTCATTCGGATCATCAATTAGGATGCGATCATCCCAGTCAGTGGGTTTCCTCACTGTTGGATCATTAATTTTCCTCGGTGGCAAAAAATCTAAATCATCTTCCAAGTTGCCAGATGCAACCATTTCGTTATCAATTTTTACTTCGTAAGTCTGATCTGGCCTTATAATCAGAGTGTATAGATGTGTATAGCCGTCAACCTGGGTTTTAAAGCAAGCAAGTAAAATTTTTTAAGAACCTTAAACATAGCTCTTCGGAAGTGCCTTGCACCAGAATTATAACACTAATTTCTAATGGATTTTTCATAAGCAGTACCTAAGAAAAAGTAATTCCCAAAGTCTCCTGGAGGGGGAAAATATAGGTGAAAAATGTCATTAACTTTATTTTCCAGTCCTCCCATCTGGGTCTCTGAGCAAAACTGAATGGTTGCAAGAAAACGCAGTCTATACTTAATTGGCAAGAGGAAGCATCACAAGATTGAAAATAGTATCAGACAAAAGTAATGATTTCAGTTAATATCAAATACAAGTTTTTTATATCCCAAATAGCTACAGCAAAGGTATGTAAAAAGGCTTAAACAGGTTAAAAGCAAAAATATTGAAACTATAGCCAGGATCTTAAAGTTATTCACAAGAAAGCACTCTCTCACCAGTAGTTGTGGAATTAAAGTCACAGTTAAACACAAAGACATCCCTTTCTTAATATCATACAGCCCCCTTGCAACCTTGTTCCATCCTGTATCCATATCATAAATGAAATCATTGAACTGCAAGCATATGAACAAAGATATATTTGAGGTCTCCAAATTAATATGACTTAAGATATCATGATAAGTAGAGCTTCTCAAAGGTGTTAATGTTTGGAATAGTTGTTGGGGGTTTTTTGGTTTAAGTTTTGTTGTCCCATGTCTCCTGTCCCATCCCCCCACGCCCCCTTCCTAATATCCCTGTAACTTGTTTATTTTAAAGTTTATTATCTTTGGAATGTGTATTTACCTTGCATCTGATCAGTTTCTTGATTGGATGGGGTTTATTCTTGTAATTTAAAATAACATGGACTTTCTTTGTCTCAGATCCACAAATATCTGGCCCTACAAAGAGATTATATACTTTGTATCTGTAACTTCCTTGCAGAAAAATACAGATTTTTTATATTTTCCTTCTCATACTACTACACCTCTCTCCCATTCCATGTATTTTGATGTATTCCATTCCATTTTTAATGGATGACATGGCTTCTACTCCAAGTATTTAAATCTACCTTAGAAGTAGATTTTGTGTAGTTTCATTGATTGATAGAAAACAAGAAATCCAGGCAAAATATAAATTATCTATGGCACAAGCTGAGTAACTATATAATTATATTAGATAAATAATGACAAATTTCACTTTGACATACAATGTACAAATTTCACTGTCACTGGAAATTACATATAAGGGCAGATAATGGCCTAAAGCATGTTGG
>NW_009259329.1:1847895-1848672 GCF_000687185.1 Egretta garzetta
TGCTGAACAACTACTTTTATTCTAAGCTCACTCTAATAATTTTCTGTTATGTCCTTCAAATCAGCTCAGAATGTTTCCATAAATATGTATTTTGTTAATACATATTTAGAGATCTCTCAAGCATGGAAGAGCTAACCCCTTACAGTCACAACATCCTTGTTTTTTTAAGACAGCCTTCCTTTATGTTTTTTCTACCATTTCCACAATCGTCTTTGAAGAACTGCACAACAGCAGCAGCATTTTAGTAATGAAGAAATAACTATCAACTCACCAAACATGATGTAATAATGTGAATCTCCACTTAGGTTCTTCTGATCCAAGTTTGAGGAAAAAATCTTAACGTATCCCCCACCACAATCTATCTTCTGCTCATGCTTCACAGTGTACTGAATGACCAGAGTCTTCCCTTTGTTACTAAATGGTTTAAATCGTGAGGAGATAGCATAAAATTTAGAATTTTCACTGGTTTGTAGACCTGTAAAGATACAAACAGAATATTCAAACTTATATTTTTCTCCATTTGCAAAGAAAAAATACTTCTATTGCCATTCACAGCAAATCCCCAGCTCCTGTGATGGTTCCCATGGCAGATTTTTAACCAAACCCACGTACCTTTATCTCGCACTGGATCTCCATAGAACTTCCCAGCAGTGAGCTTGAACTTCCCAAGGTCCGGCTTGCACTCAGAGTTCATCCACCTCTGCTGCCAGCAGCCTGTCCCGCACGGCCAGCGCCAACACAAGAGCGGGGTCGTTAAGCACAGCACAGCGAGCGGGG
>NW_009259329.1:1849304-1850345 GCF_000687185.1 Egretta garzetta
GGGACGAGGGCAGGGCTGTGGGGAGCGGGAGGGTCTGCCCAGGCCGGGGAGCCCGGAGCTGAACCGGGCCGCCTGGCTACGCCTCTGAGGGCTCTTTGCGTCCTCTTCTCAGCAGGGACGCGGCGATGCTCCCCACAGAACCATCACAGCCGGGCGCAGCATCCTTCCTCGCTCCGGTAGTGACCTCTCTGTGTTTGACGCCGAGTTGGAGAAAACTGGAAGAGCTCCGTTCTGCCGCAGCAGGTTCCTAAAGGTGCGCAACGAGAACATACATGGAAGCCAGTGGTGCCAGACATCGGGAAGTGCTGTGCAGACAGTGGGCAGACACATAGCGAAGAGCACTCTGGGTAGTGCTTCCCACACACGGTCGAGCTCAGCTCTGAGGAAAGTGGCACAACTAGAAAGCAAAATCATGAATCGAAAAAAGCAGATGGAATTGCAGAACGCTGGCTTGGACCAGAAGCTGTTGGATGAAGAGTCCATCTCATCTGCTTCCAGTCATGAACCCAGTGCAAGGGGCAAGAAATATCTGAAGAATTATGCTGCCACCAGTGGAAATACAGCCCTCAGTAATGCCTGTTCTAAGGAAGAGGCGAGCGTCCAAAGCCCTAAAAAGAATGTTGTGGTTATACAACAGCTTGGTTTGGATAGCGAGGGTGAGGAAATGAGAGAATTGATGGGGAGCTCCTCAGAGTTTTCCAGTGGAAGTGAGAACCGGAGGGTTGTTGCAAGTGATTCCAAATGGGGTAGAAAGGTAAATACATGCTTCACTGAATTATGTATTTTTATTTACACTTTTATGAAATTGTTTTATATGGTAGGTCACTTATTATTTAGGTAACATCAGATGCTAAATTTTAATTTTGCATTTGTGGCTTGCTCATGATATGATTTAACTTCAATTCACATTTTAAAATTACTGGGTTTTACCCATTATAATTTGTTTTCCTTTTTAGTGACCTACACGTAATAAATGAAGTAACACATAAATCTCTTTTTCATGTTCTTCAAAAGAATAAAGCTGCAGTTTCATCAGGAATG
>NW_009259329.1:1850369-1857361 GCF_000687185.1 Egretta garzetta
ATAAGGAAATTTCGCTGACAGAGGTCTCTAAAACATCTTCTTTCCATAGCAAAGGCTTGGAGAAAAATGCTTTTGGTAGAGTTAATTCACCAACACCTTCACCAGCCAGCAGAAACCTGTCAGTACAACATAATACGAGAGCTCAATCGCTGTCTTCTTCCATGAAAGACAACACTGTAAAGATGATTCTGCCTAGAACAGGCAGCACCAAGCAAAGCCAAATATCTCTTGAAAGTGACAGAAGTGAAATAAAATCATTAGATGAATTGTTTTCGAAAGCAGCTGATGCAGAAGATTCAACCAGCAGCAGCTCAGATGGTGAGTGTTCTGAAACGTTGTCTCAGTAGACTTGGCATAAATTGTACTAACAAACACGGGCAAGTGCTCATTTTGAAAGGATTCCGTAGAGTGAATTTACATAAACCAAGGCTTTATCAAAGGATTTATGTTGATTATGTTGATCTGTTTCTTTTTTGTAGTGTAATATATTTGTATTTTTCTTGGCTTTTGACTTAATGCGTTCAGTTTAATGATGCTTCCCTGGGTGACACTTAATTATGACAGCAAAACAATGACAACATCTAGAAGAGTTTTCATGTATCAGCGGGACAATGTACTTACTTACTAATGGGTCTGAGCAAGAACAAGTGTGAGTGGGGGGTGTGAAGAATGTCTTGAGTGTGGGTTAGCTGATGCACCGACAGGCAGAGGAGGAAACTTCAACAAGAGCTGCTGCTAAGTTAACGGTGTAGAGTCGTTGCTATTACTTTTTAGTCTTATACTTTAAACGAGGAATGTAGTACTGATTTATTTTTCCCTGCTTTTCTCGCTTAAGGGAAAGTGTACTGTAATTTTCATGCAAATTCTCCTGACAATTTGCCATTTGATTGCAGACTTCAGACTGAATATCCTGAGCCTTGATGATTTGGCACCAAATATCACCAGTGAAGCAGCAGAATTAAAGCCAAAGGTAAGCAGAAATTCCCTGCTAGCAAATATTTCCATTCTGCCTTTGTTTGGGGGAGGGTAGATATTCTAAAATAGATACTTCTGTTCTACTCACAGGCGGTCTGAGGTGGGCACATCTCACTAGCTCTAAGGGTTAGATCAGGATTTTACCTGAAACAAATCAAATTCTTTTTTTTTAGCATCTCCATTACCTTACTGAATGTAACAGCACTGCACAGTTTGCAAGGTGACACAGAAGAGCAACATTTTTATTTCCTAATAAAGTAGTAGCTTACTCGCAGTGGTACGCAGCAGGACGGATGAAGAATAACAGGGGCATATTCTAGGCTATACGTTGTTGGTTCTCCTAACATCAGCCGGTTTGTTTTACAGGGGACAGACATTCAAATCTCTCAAGAATCAAGCAGAAATCCAGAAAAAGATACGTTTCTGCTGGAAAAGGACCAAGCATCCCTTAAAATGCCGAGCGCAGCACCTGGTGTGAATGATGCTTCTGAAGGGGCTCTTGAAAAAACTGTGACTGAAGCTGAAATCTCTGAGCATTTAAGTGGCGTTTCTGCAGATTCCCCTAGACACAAATGCGATTATCTTGAGCACGATGAGACAACTGTGAATTCAGAATATTCTGAAGACTTTGAAAGTTCTCTGTCTACAACAGACAGGGAATCTGTATCGAAAACGTCAGAGGAACATTCCAAGAGCTGCATGTATTCTGGAAAACACCGATCTTCACAGTCATCACCTTTATTTACCAGGGAGCGGCACGGTCAGGTACACAAAGTAACCGTGAAAGAAACTGCGGTTCAGACAGCGGATCCTCCGTTCACCTATTGCTGGTCAAAGAGTAAGTTCATGAAATACAGCCCTATTTGGGTGATTTTGAAGTGTTTATATTTTATTTGCTGGCTTACTCAGCCTTGATGGAGTTCTTAGTTTCAGGACTAGCTTCCCCTAGCTGATCTGGAATTAAAAACTTTCTAAAGCCCAACTCTTTAATCTGTGATCTCTAGAAAAGATTGGGCTTGGACAACAGAGTAAGAACTTAGAAATGGTTTTCTGCTAAAAAAAAAAACCAACAGGAACTTTGAATAGATGAGCTGGTGTTTGCGATGGAGCTTGCAATAGCCTGAGTAATATTCTCGAATGGAATTCAACATCTTTATTGTACCTTTACTATTGTATTGTTATTGAAGTGATTGCCCATCATAAAATTCTTTTTTGCATTGTCCTTCTCAGGAAAGCACTATGGCCCCATTTATAAAAGACAGACGTAACCTTTAACTGTTTCTGAGGGGTCGCTCCTTTGCTACCTCGCTTTACTTAAAGGAAAAAGTGGCAAGAGCCACTTCTTGCCCCACTCAAGGAAGAGAAAATAGAAACTCGTGTGTGCTTGAAAACAGTAGCTTCCTTCAAGTACAAAAGCCTTTATTTTTACTCTCTCTAGGGTTAGAAAAGATGCCTTCCACCCCAGCACGCGTTGTGAACATAAGAGTTAGAGAAACCATGGAGGTCATAGAATTATTTTAGCGTTATTTTTGGCTGACAATTCCCCATTAGGCTCTACAGCTGTTCTACGGCAACTGACGTCCCAAGAGACTGCTGAAGGTGAACCGCGCTGTAGCGCTCAACCTCTCCACCCCCCCAATCCCAGTAATTCTGATTTTATCCTATATGCAGCAGACGCCTCTGCAGTACTTGCCCCACCTGTAGGAAACAGCTACATTGATCCAGCACCTATTGCCAGTCACGTCATCAGCATGGATGCAGTCGAAGGTAACTGAAAAACATGTTTCTTGCTACTGTTTTACTATAGTTTATGGAACCAACCCCTGCTTGGATTGTTCAGCCCTTACCCTCTGACAGTTATGCATCACTGAAGTATATACCCCCCCCTTTTTTGCAGCCTTGACAGCATACAGCCCATCGGTTCTCGTTTTAAACACCATGTTGAAACAGCACTTGATGTTGACTCAGCAGTTTGTAGAGAACGCTCACCGCCTTCACTTCGCCCTTGTGGAGTCATTAGAGAACGAGCAGTTCCACTACCACACCCTGGAAGAGGCTAAAGAGGTATCTATGGCAGAGCAGGCAGCAGCCTGGGTGGAGTAAGCGTGTATTCCTTTCCAACTGCTTCTAGCATTTGCAACAAATGGATTTTCTTTGCGTATTATTCATTAATCAGATAAAAATATTATCACTGAATAGATTACTTCATAGAAGAATACAGTGCTCCTTGTGCCCATATTAATAACCAGGTCAGGAGTTTATACAGTAAAAAAAAAAAACCAAAAAAACCCCTGAAGCCTTAGTGGAGGCCTTAGTTTTAAAAGAATGAGCTTTCTGCTGCAGCATTTAGCTGTCCTCAAACGAGCAAGGCAATGCTGCAACAGAAGTATGGGTTTCTGTTGCTAGTATAGGAAAGTGCAGGTACCTTGACATGAAGATTTATTATTAAATACTAGAAAGTCTTTATCTACATAATAAAGAAATTTGTATATTGATTTTTTCTTTTTGCAGTACATCAAGAGTCACAAATCGCCACCTCTAACACTTGAGCAAGCACGTGAAGAAATTCGGAAAGCACAGGAGGAAAAACTGCTTTGACTCTTTAAGTAAAATTTACATTTACAGATCTCCAGCTGCAACAAGAAACCCTTCCAAACTGCACAGATAAAAAGTTATCAACTAGGTAGCGGAAGGGTTTGTACTGACGGCTATGTATCTTATTATACATAATTTATTTTCCTATATCTGATTTTTTTACTAATGTACGGGATACAGGGATAGGCAGGACCCTTCAGCCAGACTATGACAGCGCTTGGCAAAAAGGAAACCAAGGAAGCACCTCTCTCTCTGCAGGTAGCGTGGTAAGTCATCGCAGTATGCGCGCTTACCGTGCGGGTCGTGTGATCTGCGATCACAATAGAAGTGAAAGTCTGTACTACAGCGCCCGAGGAATATGATCACAGTAGAAAAATACCATTCCTGACATTAGTGCCTTATTTAAACTGTTTGTATAGAACGAGCCTTGTCAGATTACTGCAAAACCAAACATGCAAAGTTAGGATAAATTCAATACAAGGAGGGCGTAAGGCCAACGTACTGGAATCCATTTACTCTGAAATAGGAGCCACCATTTTATTTTTATTAAAAAAAAAAAAGTGTTTATTGGAAGGCAAAACAATAAAATTCACAAGTTGGTAACATACAGGTGTTGTATGCTGCTTCACAGACAGTTACAGTTCCACAACTACAGTAGATCTAGAACAAACTGATAGTTTCACCATATTAACTGAACGGTTTCAAGAGGGTTTCTGCTATACAAACAAATGACTCCGAAGGAGGCTACCGCCACGCAGCCCCCTGGTGTGGAAGTGCAGTGTAAGGGCCTCACACCTTTAGCTGGTGGTCTCTGGAAACAGTTATAAAAGGCTTTTTTTTTTTTTTTTTCCTCATTTCGATTAAAGGAAGCTTCCAAGAACGTTTCGTTGTTAGAAACTTGCAGAGCAGAGAAAATGGATTCTCCTCTATTCAACTAATCAGCTTTTATTAAAGAGTATATACAAAAATATAAAAAGCTTAAAGAATGTCTTCCATTACAAAGCATTGAACATCCCTCAGAGCGCTCGAACAGCTACAACAGTTAACCCTCGTGTTCTGACCAGAGTTGGGACTGCAGCAGCTGGTGTGTAGGGGCGTTAAGTTGTAGGGTAGGTTCTAACAAGCTTGCACAGTGCTCATAGGTCACCTGTACTGGAACTAGATGCTTCATTCCCCATTTAGACATTAGGATACACTGCTCAGCATCAGTCTGACTTGATCCCAAGGCAGCACCCCTCCACTTCAAATAGAATTAACCTTTTGAGAGAAATAAACATACATTATGGAACTAGAGAACACATAACCGTATCAGATAACGTCTGTATGCCACAGGAATGAGTGAATCACAATCCTGCACCGGGGGTAGCTTGGCTGGGGTTTAATTCAAGTATAAAATGGGTAACTAATTAAAAAATTTTGCAAAATAAATGGAAATTCTTAAACTTGCTAGACATGTCATAGTTACGACTGGCCTTTTTTAAACACTAAACGACAAGGGTTGAAGTACATGTCATAGCTTTCCATTTTTCACCATAGTTTTAAAAGTAACTTATTTGTCACTTCCTCCAGACTTTAATCCGGATTTATACAAGTTTAATGTTTTGTAGAAGATGCAAGACATCTTTCTTCAGAGAGTCTTATTCGGGTGGTGGAGGGTCTTGCGTTTCACGCTTCACTGAAACAATAGGGAAAAGAGTTCTTACACATTCTGCAGTTACCTAAGCTGTCTGAGATGTTTCATGGAATGAGGGCTTTATTATTAAGGAATTGTTCCTTCTGGGCTTTATCTGAACCCATTTTATTACACAGATCTACTGCAGCCATAGGCAGAAGTGACTTTTAATTTAGCACGCCAATTTTTTTTCCTTTTAGTCACGGGCAAGTGTAGTTCTATGGAACAGACTCTCTGCAAAAATCCATCGTTTGGGTAATTGTCTCTTAGGAAGCGCCTCCACTTTTTCTGAGCCCTTCCTGCACTACCGTGGATTTATTTCCCATTCTGGCTTTAGCAGAACACAGCGCTGACTGTAGGAAACTCAGAGTTGGGCAGGACTACTCAGTAAGCGTGGTCTAACTTCACGCCAAGCACAAAGACCCTCCTGCTCTGGCAACCACCGCTCCTGCGGCACGGCTCCCTCCACTACCTGGGGATTGCTCCTGGTTTTTGAAGGGTAACGTTCAGAGATGGAGCCAGGAAGTGGCTTACACAGAACAGGCTAATTAATTAATGCTTCAGACATCAACACAACTCCTAAAAAGGAAAAGATGCTGGGTTAATCAGAGTCTACTTACCTGTTTTACCATTTTATTCGAAAGAATTAAGTTACTAGGCCTTTGATTAGCGTTTACAGCCTACAATAACTAGGACAAAAATCACTATCGAGTCTGCACGGTATTTTAAAATGCTTAGAAACATTCACTTACATTCGTCTCTGGCCTTCATGCGTGCGATGAACGAGTAACTTTTATTTCTTCGGTAGTTTTCATAAGGGTCATCTAATGCGACTCCCACTCCTTTGTATTGATCCCATTTGTCTCGGATGTCCCCTCCTTTAATCGGATCCTGAATTCCTTGTTCCTTGGCTCCCAATCCACCAGATCCACTCCATCCTACAAAAAGGACACAACATTGTAATCTGGTAACTATCATTTTACTACCAGAACTCTGAATTCAGACAGACAAACAGACATTTTGGAAACAACCCAAGAAAGTGCCAGTTGGATATAGCAGGAGAGTAAGAGCCTGAAACAACAGATGAACTGTCTCACTTACTTAAAAAGCATGACTATCAATAACAGTTAATTAATATAAATATTAATAAAGATATTCTGGGAGCTGACAAACATCAGCACTATCCCTAAAAATCATCACGGGGGCAAGGGGAAAGACAGCGCGAGCCCAGTCTGTCCAGTCAGCCACGCTGATCTACACCACGGGGAGGTGAAATACCGTCTGTTCAACGCCAGAGTCGCCCCCCATCTTCCGTATCCTTCCCAGAACAGCAACTACCTCCACTGCTCCGCATTCTCCATGCTTACATCCCTGAGTAGCCTTATGCTGACCTTGGAATACCAAGGGATAATTACTTATGAACAGGCATTAATTAATTATCTTATCCAAGAGTTTGGTGCCTGGTTTTGTTTCCTGGCTCGTGCAAGATTCCAGAACAGCATCTCACCCATTTTCACCAGCATTTGATGGCCTTTATTTTCTTCTCCAAGTCTTGATTCTGGTATAGGAGGCCCAGAACTGGAGCCCAAACCAGCAGAAGAACTAAGGGAATAAAGAGAACAAATGAAGAACAAGTGATCCTGTTCTGATGCAAAGCAAGGTCATTTACATTCTGTTAAACATTAACACCCAACATAATCCCATCCTCTCTACTAAGCTAATATTTTATAAATCTGTTGGGTTATGGAGT
>NW_009259329.1:1858481-1868947 GCF_000687185.1 Egretta garzetta
CTAATATTTTATAAAGCTGTTGGGTTATGGAGTTACAAAGGTGCCAGAAACACCCCACCTGCTTCTCAGGGAAATCAAACACTGCGGTCTTCACAGAATCATAGAATCATCGAATGTTTTGGGTTGGAAGGGCCCCCCAGGGGTCACCCAGCCCAACCCCCTTCCCAGGGACGGGGCCTCCACCCCCTCTCTGGGCAACCCCTGCCAGGGTTTCACCACCCTCATTGTAAAGAATTTCTTCCTTAGATCCAGTCTAAACCTACCCTGGTTTAGTTTAAAAACCATCCCCCCTTGTCCTGTCCCAGCTGGCCCTCCTAAAAAGATTTTCCCCATCTTTCCTATGGGCTCCCTTTAGGTACTGAAAGGCCGTAATCAGGTCTCCCCGCAGCCTTCTCTTCTCCAGGTTTCCCACCAGAGAGCACTCTGAGGATTCCTCCTGCTTCCTAGGAAGGCATACGAGGCCTCCATGGCTGCATGGTGTTTTGATGGAACAAGAAGCCACCCCAAAGGAGTTATATTCTCTCCATACAGCATATAAATCATTCCTAAATCCGCTTTCCATTTTCTTTTCTACTATTTCTTGAAATGATTATACCCAGCTCATGAGAAAAGCACCCCTGTTGGTACTTTTCCAAACAACCCAGGGTAAGAAGAGAAATAAACAAACAAAAGCTTACGGAGGAGTGGGGCTGCGAGACCGGGACCGGCGCCGCCTTCCTGGCGAGTACGATTTCGATCTTGATCGTGACCGTGATCGCGAGCGGCTGTGAGAAGAGCGGGACCTGCTCCGGCTTCTGGAAAGGGAGAGCACATGAGATCAGGTGCACAAGTTACCAGAGCAACACCCAGGGCTCCTCATTCAGCCCTGAGGGCTGGGGTTTCTCCACACACACACACACCCCCACCCCCCCCCCAAGTTCTCAAGAATCAGCCCATTGTACTCTACCTGGACTGAGAGCGGGAATAGGATCGTGATCGAGAGCAAGAGCGAGATCGTGACCTCGAATAGGAGCCAGATGATTTTGAAGATCGCGAATTGGACCGGGAGGATGAGCGACCTCGGCTTTTAGACCGACTGCGAGACCGAGAAGGCCCACTGCACAGATAAAAGCAGAGAAACCCCAGTGAAACTCATGGGAGAAGCACGAGAAACGCAAATATACTGCTGCACTGTATTTCTGCAGACAACCCAGTGAAAACTTGAGTGTGGCAAAAAACTATTCTCTGCGCGTTAGGCAGAAATTCCAGCAAGCTGAAAGTCTGTTATTCCATCAGCATGCTGCTGAACAGACGCTCCCTCTGCATTTAGCCCAAGGTGTTCCTAGCACCTTCCGAAGGAACCGCACGCATCAGAAGGCAGCAGACAGGATCGCTCACCTATTTCTCTTCTCCTGACCTTTCCTCCGCCTTGCTCTCATTTTAGCTCTGAAGAATTCATACAGTCCATTCTGCTCCCAGCCTTCACTGCAATAAATCAACCACACATAGAACCGACATCTGTAAAATTCTACTTTGATCAACGGAGACATTCAGGATTTCTGCTAGATTTTGTAGGGAACAAAGGGCCCGGGCAAAAAGGTCTCAACAAATCTCAGTGCAAGATCACACAGCGCGTGCAGTTTAAAATACAACAAGAGCACTCGTTACGGCATGAGAAGAACCAAGACAGAGGTGAAGGAAGAGAGAGGCACTTTGTGGTTTGAGACAGCTTCTTAGGGCATTTTCCTTACCATATTCTTAGCTATACCGGCTCTTACCTGTTTCTAGGCCTGTCATGAGATGGTGGACTGTAAAATGCCTCAACTGCAGCCAGTAGTCTCTCACTGGGGGGCATTGGGGGTGGAAGACGTATATCCTTAGGATCTAAAGGTTTATACTCATGATCTTCAAGCTGCCGGAAACAAAACAAATTACGTTCATGTCATGTGTCATGGGGTGGCTACCTGAAGAGATAAATACAGATTAAACTGTGTAGGGACCTCACATTTCACTACTGGATAAAAAACGGTCCAGAACTAAGCATTCTGCAGATGACCCAATGCTTTCTCGTGCTATCGCTACCATTTTGAGTTCTAGGAGAAAAGCCAGCACTACACACGCTGCAGCATTAACTGGATCACCAGGGAGATAAAACACAGATCTCATCCATCCACGTTTATGATAACAGTGGCTGGGTGGAAGCCTGGCCAGAGCTGCTGTATGCCAAGAGTAACACAAAGTTAGAGATGGGAGAGACATATCTGTTCATCTCAAACACAGAACGCATAAATGTATATATCCCCAACGACCCTGACACAGAATCATTTCCCCTTCTCTGTCATTCTTTGTATATGTAGCATTAATGTTGCAAAACATCTTTGTAAGAAAGAACTCTGAATACAATAAACTAGTACACAGTGGCCACCTGAGAACTGCAAGGTCCCTCTGGCCATCTGAAAAATCACTGAGGATTTCTGTTTTCTAAAGACGGGGGTAAGCTTTTCAAAAGTAAATTAGTCTTTCGCATCTATGAGCTCAACCGGCTTTCACTGGCACACAACACTTGAAAACCTCAGCATTTTCACTACCTTCTCCCCCAGCTCCTGCCCCTGAATACATTGTAAGAACTTTGGCTAATGGTTGCTGGATGGAAGGATCTGAAATTATAAATGTCCATGTTAAACTGTCCCTAATGCTGACCATGGGATTTTGATCTTTTAATCCACCTCATCAGGGCCCACTGCAAACACTTACTTTTACGAGTGGAGCCATCAGTCCAGCAGGAAGGTCAAAGTAGGGAACATTTGGCACCAGACTGGGATCATCATGATTCATGTGAGGGGGGCCCTGCCGCCGCATGTGAGGAGGCTGCCCGTTAAATCCATGCGGGGGAGGCCCGAAATCAGGGTGCTGTGGCCCTCCCCAGGGAGGATGCTCGCTGATTCCAGGATGAGGCAATCTGTGACCAGGATGATGATGAGGAGGTCCAATTTCTGCAGAGTGGGAGGGTTAAAACGTTTTATTTAGCTATAGGGAAAGGAAGGCAACCAGAAATGTACTTCAATCAGTGCAATTAAACTAAAAAACAATCTTGGCACCCAGAGCCTTGCAGATCCAGAAAAGCAACAGAACTGAAGAACTAGAGGCTGGCTACAGGTCCACTTCCCCGAGTATCTTGCAGTGCATCTCCCTCCCTGGCCATAGCAGCCGCTCTCAAGACAACAGGACGCTTTAACCCTAAGCCGCTGCTTACTCTGGGACATACTGTGGTCGGAAAGTACCACAAGAAAGATACCCTCAAGGACAAAAGGTTTCAGACACAGCAGGGCAGCTACTGGTGGGATCTATTTCTGAAGCCTAAATACACAATCGTGGCTTAGCATGGACCTGCAATTAGTTCTGCCTTTGTGCTAAATCAACGTATATGAAGAAATAAGCATGGCAGGAATTAACTCACATGAGTAGGTGACAAGAAAAGACTTTGTTTAAAAGAGGCGTTTCGAGAAGAGGTAGAGATAATATCCTGTCAAAACAGAGAAGTGAATGACACCCATCCCAATCCTCACTGCACCGTACAGAGAAAAACGCAAGACTGAAAATCATCATCTTCTGCAGCAGGACCAATGGGTTTTCCAGGAAAGCCATTACAGCCTGTTGGGGTTTAGCCACGGCTGGCAACTAAGCACCACCCAGCCGCTCCCTCCCCCCCGGTGGGATGGGGGAGAGAATTGGCAGAGCAAAAGGAAGAAAACTCATGCGTTGAGAGAAGTTTAGTAGTTGAAATAATTTTTTTAAAAAGAAGTAATTAAAAGGAAAACAGGAAAGAGAGAGAGAGAACCTCATAAGAAACAAGTGATGGAACCGCTCACCACCCACCAACCAACACCCACCAGTCCCCGAGCAGCGACCCCTCCCTCTGGCCAACTCCCCCCAGTTTATATACTGGGCATGACATCATATGGTGTGGAACACCCCTTTGGGCAGTTGGGGTCAGCTGTCCCAGCTGTGCCCCCTCCCAGCTTCTTGTGCCCCTGGCAGAGCATGGGAAGCTGAAAAGTCCTTGACCAATATAAACACTACTCAAGCAACAACTAAAACATCAGGGTGTTATCAATATTATTCTTACGCTAAATCCAAAACACGGCGCTGTGCCAGCTACTAGGAAGAAAATTAGCTCTATCCCAGCTGAAACCAGGACATAGCCACCACCATAGCCACTTCAGCCAGTACTATCTGACTCATCTTCACCAGAACTTGAACACGGTCTGAGTTGTCATTGCTTCGCTGCTTTCCTAATTTTAGCCATCTGTTTTAGTAGATCCCCTCCTCCCACAACTTTACATGAAACAATAGATGTTTTGGATCACCACTACAATCCAAAACAGAGCATCTTTTCTGAGCTTAAACCTTAATTTCCCCAGGACAAGAAAAGCTGTTCTCCCTACTCGTTACCAGAACTCTTAAAAAAATAAACAAACATACCTGGAGGAAAAAACAAAACGGAACAATCTCTACTGAAGAAGTAAATCACAATCCTAAATATAAAAGCTCTAATTCATCGATTTTCAATGTTTTTTGGACTTGGGGAACTGAGAATCTTTTAAGCTTACAATAGCAACTCCTACACAGCCACATAATTGCTCTTTTAAGTGGCTTGTCATACAGAACCACAGTGATCTTTAGACTTTACATTGATAAGGATCATTCCAGAATAATCATAACTTCTGCATGTGAAATAGAAACTACATCATGGCAGAACTACACCAGACTTCATGAGGGAGCCCACAGCCAAATCTGAGCCCCAAAGGCCAGGCCAGCAGCGCGCTGACTACACTCTCAGACATCCCCAGGTTCCAGCAGGACAGCAAACCAAACAAGAACGGAGAACTGGAGGTAAGGATCATTTCACCAGACGCTACACCAAGCCACACAACATTAAGGCAGGTAACTGGAGAGCTTTTCAGTAAAAATAAAGAGAAGAAAAGAAGGGCATGGATGAATGTATGCACAAGAACAAACGCTTCCAGCCTGGCTTCCTCTAATTTCCTCCATCGATGGAAGGCACAGCTAAAGAGCCCTCACCTATGGCCTGAAGAGCAGGGGAATGAGTTTACAAGCAAATGCTGCTTCTTACCTTTGAGCTTACTATTTTTAAAGTGATACAGTCACAAAAAGGGGTGCCTCTAGAGATGCTGACTTGAGTTGGGATTACAATTTCTGGTTATCTGCATCCGTTAGGGAAGGAAGACTAAAAAAGCCAGGAAGCATCCAACTCAGCATGTATTTCCTACTGAGTTATTAGCAGTAGCTTCCCAAACCCCCAAACTCGACATTTCTCAGGAAAACCACAACAGTCCACCAAAGATAAGCTGTCACCCCAAAGCACTAAATTTTGTAACGGCAATCAGCATCGCAACATAAGAAAACCTGGCCTGGTACACACTTTACCTTGAGGAAAATCCCCCTGGGGGTAATCAAAACGATGAGGATAAGGAGGCCTTTCAAAGGGATGGCGAGGTGGAAAATCATCCTGCATGAAGCGAGGTGGAAAGCGGTTGAAATTATGCGGATGCGGGGGCTGGTTGAATTGGGGATGTTGCTGATGTGGAGGAAATGGGCCTCTGAAGTGAGGTGGCCGCTGCATTCGAAATGGAGGTTCCCTTTGACCCCCACCCCATGGAGGTTGTTCATGCTGGTTGTTCCACGGTGCTTCAAACTGGTTGTTCCAAGAAGGATCGGGCTGGTTGTTCCAAGGTGTCTCTCGCTGATTGTTCCAGCCTTGATCTCTCTGTTCGTTCCACATTCCTTCATGGTTGTTATTCCACGGAGGACAATGAGGTGGTCCCTAGTGGAGAAGACAAGCCTGGTCATTAGGCTACAAAAATAAAGACTGCAATAAAAACAATCTACTTTTTAAAAGTAAACATAGCCCATAGGCAACATGCCCAAGTGAAAGAACTTTCCAAATACAAGGTCAGAACAACTGCAGTTTCAGAGAAAAGACAGGAAAAGACCAAACTGTTACTGAACCAAACAGCTCTGTACTTGAGACCGTACTTCCTGTTCTGCTTGTTCCCAGGGAAAGTGCAACGGTTGACACACTGAAATACAATTTATACTTTGCTTGGCATTTGAATCTGGATTTGTACCTTTCACAGCTTTTCACCACACTTCCACAACCCAGATGGTCATTCTGACCCTCCACCTCCCTCTGCATCTTGTTTCAGAACTGTGTTTCTTACCTGTTGTTGACCCCATGGTGCAACAGGGTGAGGTTGGTCAAACCAGGGTGGTTTATTGGGAGGAATCTGATCATGAGACCCAGGGCCACGTGGTCCACCAGAGGCAGGATCCTGCACTCCAGACCCTGTTGCATCATACTCTGTAGAACCAGCTAGAGGCAGCTGAGATTTACCGTCATCTGAAACAAATTGAAGACTATTTATAAGCATCCAGGTGACATGTAGTCCATAAAACACCAGCACACCTACAACAGGCTCCATCTGAATTTTGTTGGATGTGTAAACATTCTGCAGAAATCTATTAATGGGAGTGAGGATTTCTGATCTGTTTAACGTTTGTCTCTTTGGTTCTTTTGATATTCCAGCATCAGACCATGCCAGCTGCAAGCCTCCCAACAGTTTCAGGCTTTTGCCTGAACCAAACCAGCACAGCACCTCACTACTAAAAAAGGAGCAAAAAAAAAAAAAAATAATCTCACAGCGTTGCCACCCTCTGGTTTCTGCCCAGGTCCCCAGAACAGGTTAGTACCTGCTTGTGTAACCGGAGCAGATGGTGGAGCCGAAGCTGGTGCTGCTGTGGGGGCTTGAGGCGGGGGTGTTGATTTCACCTCATTCTCTAGTGGTGGTATTTGTATTTGCTGCTGCTGCTGCTGCGTTAAACTGTTTACGAACTCTTCATGTTGAGTTTTCAGGTTCTGTATCTGCTGTTGGAAGGCTACCTGTACAGGCTGTACTACCGTTGCGTATTCAGTAATCAAATTTGCCTGATAAAATGAGATAAATTAAGAAGAACAAGTTAACACTGTACCTAAAACAGTCATCCTATCTGTTTATTCAGAATCTCCTGTATTCTCTCCACCCTCTCCCAAGAAACGCATGAGAATCCAGGATAACCTGCTGGCAGGAGAGCCTAGTCACACCATGAAGCTCTGTAAAGATTTCCAAAATATCCTCTGCAGCCTAGAATCCACTGTCTATACTTTGAAATACAGCTAAAATCAACAGCATTCATTATTAATGCTAAAAATTAATAGTCCCTGCTGCCATAATTTTTATCCTTATCGTATACAATTTAAAGCTATGGTTTCTTCAGTTTCCTTTTTACCAAACATTCATTTCCACAAAGAGAGAACACACTGTCAAATATGTTCATGACTGTAGTAGTTACAATGCAAACCAACTTTCTGGTAGCCAGATTATTGAATGCTTGAAATAACAAGGTTATGTTTTACATTATTTTTGTAATCCCTTGTAAACGATGCCGGGGGCTGGGGGGAGTGGGGGGAGGGAAAGGGGAGATGAATATTTACCTTTCAAAAAAGGAAAATATTTCCTAAATGTGTTTCCAAAATATTTACATCAATAAGAAAACTGTTACTTTTCTTTTGTGGCTAACCTGGTACTGGCCAAGTCCAAGAGCCGGGCTCTGTAACTGCTGAATAATTGACTCATCAAAGTACCCATTTTTCTCCCATAGTTGAAGAAGCTGCAGAAATGCAAGAGTGAAAGGTTTTCAGAAATTAAGAACAATAAAAGAAAAATTGAGGCACAGCATTTTTATGTTTCTAGCTTTGTCAAAAGGCCTAGGAATTCGGGACTTGTCTCTGAACCACTGAAGATTCAGACAAATTCATGACTATGATAAAAGTACCTATGCTTTATTTAACAGTTCTAGTCTAAACATGAATTATAGCACATCCTGTAGTAGACTTGATGAAGACAATCACACCAGAAAAATCTCAGTGGTCCTCTTCCATCTTCGTATTTGTGCATTTGCCTAGCACTAACCTAAGGAAGCAGAGCTCACAGTTAAACCAAACCCAGATACTCACCCTGGCAATTTTCTGTTGCTTATCCTCCTCCACTGCTAGAAAACTGGTACAATAAATGGGCACAACAACCTTCTGTAAAGCAGCCAGAAGGTCTCGTGCTTGCTTCCGCTGGCTTCAAAAAGGAATGGAAAGAAGAGTTACTGCCTTTCGCTGTAACACGAAGTGCATTGTAATACTCAATTCATCCCAACTTCTGCTATACTAAAAGTAGTGAATTTATAAAATAGAGAGTTCCCTCCTTTACTTTTTTACTGTAAAGTCTTGTCTGGAGGAAAAATATAAACATGGGAAAAGCTGAATTTAATTATTAAAGTACTACATCTTTGTGCCAGCTATGGACACCTTAAGACAGCTGCTAAAAATAACGAGCACATTAAAAATAAAAAGGGACTAGTCAAACTAACAATGCCTCTAGCAGAGAGAGACTTTACCAAATTAATCAAAATATCAAACTGAAAACCACAATTTAATTCTCACCAGTGATGCAGTACATCATTGATTAAGTAGATGAGATGTAACCGAAGCTCGAAGTGAGCTCCTTCCGCCGTTATACGATTTCGCAGGTGCCCAGCCATCAGCTCACAGTGTGCAGGAGATTTTGCATTACTAAACATCCAGTTCTTGCCAGCCTTAGAAAAGCACATTTAAAATATTTTCAGTTAGTCTAACGTGTTCACGTCATATGGACTTCCTGGACCTCTGAAATAACTGCAAGAAGGGAACTTTTCAAATCACAGCTATCATCTTACCTACCACACAGCACAACCACCAAGCTGCTGTTTACCACACAATCTCAAAATTCAAATTCTGCTTAATCCACACCACCACCAAATAACTGTTCAGGTTTAGATCACTTACTGAGATTGCGTCTTTCGTACAAGTGTCAATTATTGGCTGCAACAAGTTGTCAAATTCATTCATATCTAGCTGGGTTTCCTCCAAAACTTTCTGCATTTGTTGCTCAATTGCAAGGGCTACTGCTGATGTGACTTGTTCCTGAAAAAAAGAAGAAAAAAAATAATAAAAAATAATTATATTACATCCAATGTTCTTCTGAAGAGCTAAGCTGCTGTATCCCTGTCCTTTTAACCTAAGTAGTTCTCTTGAGGACCAAGACCTTTTACAAGCAACATGACCACATATAAATGTTTCAGTTACTTGTTTCTGCAAAGAAAAGACTCTTCTCATTCTTCAGGAAAAGTCCAGTTCATTTCCACCTCTAAAATCTCTCCATCGTGAAAAAAAATTATTTCAGGAAGCTCCTAAATGTACAGAACCTAATCCAGGCATGCTGCCTTCCTCCAGGAACTCTTCAGTTTCGTTCCCAGTACCTTTAACAGCAAAACATCGCCTGCAAAAACCAAGTTCAAAGCACGCAGTTCCCTTCCTCCCCTAATCAGAATCCACCTTAGAATATTACAAGCTGGAATGTCTTGCAGTTCCCAGCAACCTACAGCTATAGGCAAAGATTAAAGCAGTCACAGTTTATTCCACTCTGCAAACCAAAAAGGTTTTTCACATAGTAAACAAATGGTTTTAGTCAAAGATCAATCTTGCTAGAGGATCGGACACATCTGTTCTAAGGAGACGATGGCAGTTGCCACAGAACAAAAATAAGCAAAGTAATACTCCCTCTCCTCGCCAACACACGATGCCACCACCACGAATCAGAAGGAAACCTTCCTCTCCCCCTTCACTTCTGATTTTTACAGCCACTGGCAGTCTAGGATAAACCAGTTGAGTGCTAATCTTAAACCAACCTGTCTCATAGCAAGGAGATGCTGCTCCTGCTGCTGAAGGTTCCACTGACTCTGCTGGATAAGTTCCTCCACGGAAGGAGTGCCCTGAGGAGCTGGGATAGGCGCAGCCGGTGGGAGAGACGGTTGTGGCAGTGGCTGGATCTGTGCGGTAGCCTCGATATCTTGACTTTGCTTGCACAACACTATCGGACAAAGTAAACTTTTAAAGTAAGCCTCAAAGAAATCTGCTACCACCAGCCCACATGTGAAAACCACGCTGGTTCCGAAAGAGACCTTCACTCTTCACACAACTGCCTCACACAAAATGAAAATTGAGGAGTCAAGGGCGGATGGCACGAAAGGGGAGCATCAGCAACTCCCTGCACGCTTCGAGAGGCATGACTCCAACACAAGGCCAGCCCCTGGCGCTGCTGCGCGGGCCTGCCCTATTCCTGAAGGGCCCTCCAGGTGTTGAACTCCATCGCACCGCACAGCCGGTACCGGTACCTGCCGGTACCTGCGGTGCAGCCCAGCCTACCTCCAACCCAGGCACGGGAGGGGGGGGCGTGAAGAGCCGCGGGCGGGGCTCAGCCAACTACCTGGAGCTTAGAGGACAGGAAGAGGCTGCAAACCAGTCCTGGCGGGTCAGGGCGAGGCCAGGAGGGAGAAAAGTG